>NC_133770.1:298135458-298153921 GCF_003597395.2 Chelonoidis abingdonii
GTGGTGCTAGCAATGAACATAAGGACATTTATAAAAATTTAAAAGGGCAAGCAGCAAAACACAAAATGCCTTGCAAGGGCTTGTCTGGAATCCACAATTACTTGAAGGCTCCCGCTGCCCTCAACTAAGGGGTAGCCTTAGTTTCTTCCTTCATTCCATGGTGCAATTGGAACAGGCAATGAGGAAGCATCCATTGAGCGTGTTTATTTCCCATGCAGGCCAGAGACTCCTGCAGGGTGAGGGTGGTATTTGGGATCATTAAGGAAACACATTGTCACTAGGAGGGTGGTGAAGCACTGGAAATGAGTTACCTAGGGAGTAAGTGGAATCTCCTTTTCTTAGAGGTTTTAAGGTCAGGCTTGACAAGCCTGTGGGATGATTTAGTTGGGGTTGGCGTGTTTGAGCAAGGGGGTTTTGGGAACTAGACCTGAAATGCTTCCCGTGAGGTCCAATCTTCAACCTCATACGTCTTACAATGATACCCGGTATGATATTTGTGATGTCTGAGGAATGGAAATGCCTGTTCTTCTCATACGGACGTAATCCTCCCTAAGAGCCGCTCTCTTGACTCCTCCCACATTGCACATAGCACGTTGGTTTGACTCAGGTAATTAGTTACGAACTACTAGTACACTGCCTACGAACCTGCCTAGTGTACTATACCTAAGGAATGTGCCACGCGCCAATTGTTATTGAAGTGGGCAGCAATGATAACACCTGCGCCAAGGTCGCCCACAGAAGAGTCCTGCAGCCCCACAACGTGACTGTGATGGATGGTATTTAATGAGGAGTAGGCAGAACCAGTGGGCATTAGGGATCAGGGTCCCCATTTGGTAAGGCACTATGACGATAAATGAAATTGGGAGTCCCTGGCTTCAGAGATCAAAAGCTAGACCCGGCCCAGGCAAAGGGACTTGTCCGGGGAGGCGCAGCACTGGTTCCGCTTTCAGTGCGCGTGGCGGCGGTCGTGTCTGTCTTGCAACTGCAACAACATGGAGTGAAGCGTACGGAACCTGCAGAGCTGGCAGCTGGGGAAGAGAGATGTCGGGGAAGGTGTACGTTGGTGAGTTGCATACGAGAGCTAGTGCTTAGGGGCGCAGCGCAGTTCTTCAAGAACAACCCCGATTCTGCAACACGTCACCTTCCAGTCCAGACAAGGACACAGAAATAACGGCCAGAAAGCCCAACCCCAGTGTTGCATTAAGATCTGATTCCTCAAGCGGCCGCCACACTAATTGGTTGCAATAGTCCTCGCAGCAGGAGGCTAGGAAGTTTGTCCCAGGGTGAGCGTGCTGACGAAACATAGGTGGTCCACAACTTGTGTATCGCATCGCACCAGAGGAGCCTAATTTCAAAAGAGAAAAGAAAGGGTTCTGTAGGCCTTCTCCTAAGGCACTCAGCCTGGCCCGGAGGGAGCCGCCAGCCTCATGAGTTTAGCCTCAGCTGACAAGCAAGGGCTGAGAAGCTTCATTATCCACAGCCATCCTACTCATGAACAGGAGAGCTCATGTGTGATGCTCTACGTGGGAGTTAAGCCAAACTTCGCAGAGTTCTTTGTCTCTCACTGCTAGAGATGGACAAGGATGTTGCTGTTGGGTGGGGGTGGGGGTGGGGGGTCTTAACAAAGCGAGGGAGCTCCAGCATTGCAGAATAGCCAAGTAGTTAGAGCATTACTCTAAGGCTTGAGAGAGGAAGGGCAATTCCCTGCTCTGCCACAGCCTTCCTGTGGGACCTTGGGCAGGTTGCTTAGGCCCAGATTCAAGTGTCATTGAAATCAATGGGAACGAGGCACCTAAATACCTTTGAGGATTGGTGCCTTGGTTCCCCCATCTATACAATGGGGACAATGGCACTGCCCTAGCTCACCAGGGTGAGGCCAGGTTAAAGACTGGAAGATGCTCAGATAAGACAGCAGAGGGGGCCAGGTAAGTACCTGAGGGATTATTTAGCACCCTACTGAAGCACACAGTGTTGGTGTCTGTTCTGCCACCGCTGTCAGAACAAGGAGGGACCAAGAGCCAGGTCATTACCATAACACGACTCCCAGTGCTTGCCAATGGCCCGGGTTTCACTGTAAAGGGCTCCGGGCCAGCTCTTGATCTCGGTGGCGGCACAGTGGCAGGGCAGCCAGGAGAAAGCACAGTCTTACTGACCCCGAGGAAGTTCCTGGAGCCAGCCCTGCTTGTTCAGGTTCTTACCTCTGCTTCAGAAATGAGCAGAATCTAGTTTTCTCCAAGCGCCTGCCTCGGGAGACCACCAGGGGCCAGGGACTGGGTGGATGATGCCCAGCTATCTGACCCCCCAGCTGGCCATTCAACCTTGGTGGGGTTGGAAAACACCATCAGGTATGTCAGCAAGCCCCCCGGGCAGGGGGCTAGATCAAAATTCTCACAAGTTCCTTCATGAGTAGCCTGGGAAGGGTGGAACTCCGTTTCTTCTTCCCCGGTTTCCAACATGGCCAGGCGCGGGCAGCCAGAGCTAAAATCAGACTTACTGCATCTGCTGCTTGGAACGTGCACTTACTTTCATGAATTGCAGGGGCTTCATAAGGCTCTAGGTGGGGCCCAGCACTGCCAGTGTCAAACTATTATCCATGCAGACTGTTTGGTATGTGTGTGGGGGAAGGAATGGGCTTAGATGACCACACTGCATCTATAGATAATTGAGATCCAAAGAGCTATCTCTGGCAAGGTGTTTCTCATGCCCCCCCACCCCTGTGGGACCTTGACTCATTTTCAGGGTTTTCCAACAACAAACTTTCATATAGTTCTTTCTTGTTCCGTGTATGTGTGTGTGTGTGTGTTTTCACTCTCTTAGCAAAACAGCTCCTGCCCACAACAGACTCGGGTACACCCGACAGTTGTAACCGAAAGCTTCAGGTCGTCGTTTCATGACAGATCCTTGGTAAGAAGCAGGTGAGCTCTTTTGAAGTCCCAAGCTGGTGTGGCTGGGCCGAATGAGTGCGGTGTCCTTTTAATACTGTGTTCACCGGTTATTAATAAGGAGAATACTTAACAATTATATGGGGCTATACCTATGAACAAACATTAATTAAGCCTCTCAATATCCCAGTGAGGTAGGTTGAGTGAATTTGATTACCTCCATTTCAAAGCTAGGGAAAGTAGGGCAGAGGGAGTGTAAGTGATGTGGCCAAGGTCAGAGAAAGAGTCAGTGTCATGTAGCATGAGGCATTAGAAAGCAGGAGTTCTCTGTTCTCTGTCCTGTGCCCAGACCAGTAGACAGACTCGCTCTGCTGGTCACTAATGCTGAAACTTACTAGATTCGTCAGTCCTGATTACTGTTGCACAGTATTTGTCAGCGTCGGCGCAGTCTGTGAGGATCATGCACTGGTCGTTGCTGGCCCGGGCGATGCAGGTGTAGCATTTCAGTGAGTGAGCTTAGGAAGGGAAACACCATGCAGATGATAGAGATGTTCTGATGAGATCTCACAAAGGTTTACAACGCGTGACACGTACCCCCTGTGCCTCCATCCCGCAATCCATCTGCTGATAAACACCTAACCCTCATTACAATAGTAAAAACCACTTTCTAATAGATTTGTCTCACTTTTCAACACATATCAGAAAATAATTAAGAGAATGTCGGGGTTTCTATGCCAAATCCCTCTACTTCACTGTCTTACCGCCATTAGTGATCAACACTAATGCCTCCTAGCAGGAAAATCCTCCCACAACTATAGCACTGGGATACTCGTGCAAGTCTATACCTGTGAGACTGGGTTAATAATACTCAGCACATTTAGAGCACTCTGCAAACAGTAACATGGTAGTAGTCTCTCCGGAGCAAAGCTTGCAATTTCTGTTTACGGCTGAATTTTGCACCCTCTTTATACTCCCTCAAGAAACGACAGCTTGGCCTGAAAATTGGCAAGTCAAGCCAGGGACTGGAGTAGAGTTTGTGGGTAAAATTTAAAGTAATTTGAGTGAGGGATTTCCCAGACAGAGCACCCTCAGCTAGTTCAGCACCCCACTGAGATAGGGAAATTAATTGGCCTCAGTTTACAGATGGGCAAAGGGAAGCACACAGATGTTTGACAACCCAGCTTTAGGGATTAGGATAGGTCAGCGACAATGCAAGAAATGGATAAAATAAATTATATAGAAAGGCTCCACAAAGCTTTATTTCACTTACAGCTGAGAGACATCACGGGATGAGGGTGGGGGGTTCGGAGGGAGGGACTCTGGGATTCCCACCTTCCAGATTCTGATGCTTAATAGCTCTAACCATCCTGCCCCCTACAGAAATGCTGGTCTGCAAACCACAACGCAGGTCATTTCAGGTCATGTCCCCTTCCTTTCTGAGCATGCTGTAATACTGTGCAGCCCAAGAGAACCGCTGGAAACCTCACCTTGCTCAGCACACAGGACAGCAGCCAGCAACATAGTCAGGCAAGTCCTCATCTTGGTTTGCATTCCTCGGCTTGCACCAGAGGGGTGGTTTATGTACTTCCCTGGGGTTCTTGTGACTAGAAAGGCAGAAATTTTAAAGGCCCATTTCTGACTCGGGCTGGGTCACTAACACCACCACATTCTGATTCACATGGCAGCTGTGCTGAAGAGCTGCTGCATGGCTTACTGGGTACCGAATCCTCAGAGGAACCAAGAAAACACGGTTACTCACCTTTGTAACTGTTGTTCTTCGAGATGTGTTGCTCATATCCATTCCATTAGGTGTACGCGCCGCGCGTGCACGTTCGTCAGAAGACTTTTACCCTAGCAACTCCAGCGGGCCAGCAGGTCACCCCCTAGAGTGGCGCTGCCATGGCGGGTGATATATACCCCTGCCGGCCCGCCCACTCCTCAGTTCCTTCTTGCCGGCTACTCCGACAGAGGGGAAGGAGGGCGGGTGTGGAATGGATATGAGCAACACATCTCGAAGAACAACAGTTACAAAGGTGAGTAACCTTGTTTTCTTCTTCGAGTGCTTGCTCATATCCATTCTAGTAGGTGATTCCCAAGCCTTACCTAGGCGGTGGGGTCGGAGTGTGAGAGGTCACATGTGCGCAACACAGCAGAGCCGAAGGCTGCACTTCCTGGACTGCTGCGCCGGCATAGTGGTAGCAAGGTGTGCACGGGGCCAGGTCGCTGCTCTGCGGATTTCCTGGACGGGTACTCGTGCGAGGAATGCCGTCGACGATGCCTGGGGCCTAGGAGAGGCGCAGTTACGCGGCCCGAAGGGAGATGGGCCAGGTTGTAACAAGTCGTATACAGGATGACACCACGAGGAGTCCGCTGCGAGAGATGGCAACACTTAAGTCGCTCAGCACGGCGACAAAAAGCTGGGTGAGATTACGGAATGGTTTAGTTCGCTCATATAAAAGCGAGCGCCCTGCGCGTCTTAGGAGTGTAGATGTTGCTCCTTGCCAGACAATGCGGTTTCAGGGAGAAGACAGGCAGGAATATGTCCTGGTTGCATGAAGGCCAGACAACCTTGGGAAGAAATGCGGGGTGCCGGCCTCAGTTGCACCTTGTCCCGATAGGAACCGTTATACAGGGGGTCCGCACACTAGGGCGCGCAGTTCTGACACCGCCTAGTGGAAGTGATTGCACAGGATGCCATTCTTCAGGACAAGTAGAGGAGGAAACGAAGCCGCGGCTCAGACGGGGGGACATAAGCGGGACAACACTAGGTTGAGATCCCAGTGCGGGGGCTGGGGGTGGCGGACTGGACGGGGGAGGCGCTCCAGCCCTTGAGGATCTAGCCACCATTGGGTGTGAGAGACCGAGCGGCCGTCGCTCCCTGGGGGAAGGTGAGATGGCCGCTAAGTGAACTCGGGAGAGGCACGCCAGACCTGTTGCTTTGAGCAACCAAAGGTAATCTAGATGATTGGGATGGACATCGGTGGGGGTGAAGCACTTCTCGTGCACAGCACGTAAACGTTTCCATTTGGCTATGTATGTCGTCCTCGTAGACGGTTTCCTACTTTCCAGAAGTACCTGCCGACATGGGGGCAGAGCAACGTAACTCGGACGAGTCAGCCCGTGAGGGTGCAGCGATGGAGGTCGGGTGACAAGACAGCCGTGTCTCGCGTGTCATCGGATCAGGTAATAAGGGGCAGGGGTACAGGGTCCCTACGCAGGTCCAGCAGCAAGGTACCAATGCTGATGGGCCATGCCGGGCATGGAATCAAGTGGGCCCTGTCCCTGCGCGCCTTCAGAGGACCTTGAGGATCAACGGGCATGGGGAACGCATAGAAGAGGTGCTCACCCACGATCAGAAGGCGTCTGCACCGAGCCCGGCTCGCGACCCTAGAAAAGGCAGACATTGGGCACTTTCCTGTTCTGCAAGATGCAAGAGGTCCATGTGGGGATGCCCCCACCTCGAAAGCGTGAGAGGCAACGTCGGGCGAAGGGACCATTCGTGGGAGCAGAAGGACGACTGAGAACGATTGCGGGTATTCCGAGCCCCGGGGAAAGACGCAGCGACTAGGTGACAACTGAGTGGGCTATGCACAAAGTCCACACATCATGGCCTCCTGACCAGAGTGGAGAGCTCGTCCCGCCTGCTTGTTCACATAGTTACTGCTAGTTGTGTTGTCGATAAAACTGAACACAGCGGCCCTGGAATCTGCCAATGGAACGCCTTGACAAGCAACGGCGGACGCCCTCAAATTCCCGGACGTTGATATGGAGGGGAGCTCGGGAGGAGACAGAGACCTTGTGTCACAGGGTCCCAGTGAGCTCCCCTACCCAAGTCCGAAGCCGTCACGTCAGGGACAGCGCAGGGCTGCGGCGGATGGAACGGAGCCCGCACACACCGACGGACTGATCCAGCCACCATTGGAGGAGAGAGAGCACGTCCTGTGGAACCGTGATGATCGTATCTAACGGCGCCTGCTGGGCGAGCAGGGGATGAGCCAACTGCAGGGGCCGGAGGCGGCAGTCTGGGTGTGCGCCGTGACGAAGTGCAGCCACCATGTGGCCCAAAAGTGGTCAGGCAAAGTGCGCAGAGAAGTTAGAGTGCTGCCTGCAGCCTGCGGATGATGCTGTCAAAACCTGGAACCGTGAGAGGGGGAAAGGCCATGTGGAGTCTAGAACTGCACAATAACTCTATCCTCTGGGTAGGGAGTAGAATGGACTTCTCGCGTTGATCAGGCCGAGATCGAGAAAAGGCGGGCTGACCTGCGGACGTGGGCGGACTTGGTCCTCTGCAGGTCGGATAGCAGGCGTCGAGGTAGGAACACGTGCACCGACTGCGACGAGAAGGCGATGACTATGGCCATGCATTTGTAAACACTCTCGGGGCCGTCGAGAGGCGAGGTCGGAGGACCAGGATTGATACTTGCGGCCACCGACCACGAAGTGCAGGAACCTCCGATGGGCGGGAAGATGGCTATATGAATATGCGTCCTGCAATGTCGAGGGCGGAGTACCAGTCTCCGGATCCAGGGACGAATAATGGTCGCGTCCAGGAACCATGCGGAATTTCAACTTCGTAAGTATTTGTTGAGCTCAGCGCAGTGCGGGATGGGTCGGACCTCCTTGGCTTGGGGAATGCGGAAAGTAGGTAGAATCTCTGCCTGTCTTGATTCTGTGGAACCTCCTCTATACCTTTGTCGGGAGCGTTTGTACTCCTGGAGGAGGATTGTTGTGAAGGGTCCTGAAGAGGGCGAGGGAGGGGGTGTGCGCGGAGCGGGTACGAAGCATAACTGCAGGTGGTATCCAACCGCAGTTGTGCAGAGGACCCAGCAGTCTGAAGTGAGCTGGCCGCCACGCGGGGGCAGACGAAGGTGGTTGGAGAGGCAGGGATGGAGGCGGGAAGAACTGGTACAGCGCCTCCGGTGACCCTTCAAATGGGGCGTCGGCCGGAGGAAGGCGTTGGTGGGCTTGGTTTTACCCCCTGGTTACCATTGTCTGCGACCTGCCCCGTTTCTCTTTCGGCGCCTGCGCAAGTCCTGTCTTTGTCGTTGGGTTGGGGTAAGGTGCCTGTGTTGTTGCTAGAGGCCTGATGGTCTACGCTGGTTACCGGCGTTATGAATCCAGCACGCTAATGAGCCTGTATCCTGGCTTTGCAGCCGAGGGTCGGTCTTATCTGAAAACAGGCCCTGGCCCTCAAACGGAAGATCCTGGATGGTATGTTGGAGTTCCGGAGGAAGGCCAGAGACCTGAAGCCAGGAGATACGTCGCATAGTGACTCCGGAGGCCAGAGTTCTGGCGGCAGAGTCTGCTGCGTCCAAAGCTGCCTGTAAGGATGTGCATGCGACCTTTTTCCCCTCGTCCAGGAGGGAGGTGAACTCCTGACGAGCGTCTTGTGGGAGGAGCTCCTTAAATTTATCAGCTGCTGCCCAGGTGTTAAACGAGCGGCGGCTGAGCAGAGCCTGCTGGTTAGAGACCCACAGCTGTAATGCTCCTGCAGAATAGACCTTGCGGCCCAGCAGGTCCATCCGTCTCGCCTCCTTGGACTTGGGGGCCAGAGCTTCTTGCCCATGGCCTTCCCTCTCATTCACAGATTGAACAACGAGGGGATACGGGCGCGGGTGGACATAGAGGTACTCATAGCCCTTCGATGGGACCATGTATTTACGTTCCACTCCCCGAGCAGCGGGGGGAACGGAAGGCGGCAACTGCCAGATGGTGTTGGCATTGGCTTGTATGGTCCTTATGAAGGGCAGGGCGACACAAGTGGGCGCATCAGCCGAGAGTATGCTCACGACCGGGTCCTCAATCTCGGAGACCTCCTCGGCCTGGATGCTCATATTTTGTGCCACTCGCCTGAGGAAATCTTGGTGCGCCCTGAGGTCCGGGGGGGTGGGGGGGACTGGTGGATGTCGTCCCTGCCACCGCCTCATCTGGGGAGGAGGACGAGGAGACACCTGGCAGGAGCGGGTCTGGTGGTGGCTCCAATTGGAGTACTGCTTCAGCCTCCTGCGGGAGTTCAGCATCCAGAGGATGGGACGACCACTCTTCCGCAGGGGATGGAGGAGGGCGTGCACACGTAGCCTCCGGAGCCCTGTGCTTCGAAACAGACGAATGTGGGGGAATTTGCTGAGGGCCCTGGGCTCGATGATAAGCCCAGGGGGTCCAGAAGCCCCACTGTTGCGGACCATGCTCTTGCTGAGTCTCGGGAAATAGGGCGGCGGGACCTTCAGGCTCCAGGTACATGCTATCCACCCGCGAAGAGACAGAGCCTTGTCGAGAGGGCCGTGGTGGAGCCGAACGGGAGTGGTACGGGTCCCGCGTCGCAGATGGCGAAGACCTCCTCGGTGCCGGAGATCGGTGCCGTGAGCCATACCGGTGCCGCGATTGAGACCGGGACCTGCCACCAGCTCGGTGCCGGGAGGTCGACCGGGATCTTGATCATCGATGGCGGGAACGACTCCTCGAGTTCCAGTGCCGGTATTGGTGGCTGGAGCCAGAACGGTGCCGGGAGTATCGGGAGCGGCGCGAAGACGACCTTCGCCGCGAGTACGACCGGCGCCGCTGTGGAGAGCGATGCCGGGACTGCGAGCTGCGCCGTGAGCGAGACCTCCCTCGGGACCTGGATCGGTGCCGGGATCTTGATCGGTGCCGAGTCGGGGAATCCGGGGATGGTGCTCGCATGGGAGTAGGCTTACTCTTAGATTGCAAAATCTGCATCGGCGGCGCCGGGGGTTGGGGCAGCACAGACTCCATCAAGGCAATAAGGTCCCTTGCCGACAAGAAGGTCTCGGGCGTGGACGGTACCATCAGCTCTACCCCAGATCTTGGCGGGGAGCTGGGAGGGATCGGACTCGACGGACCCGCCGGGCCCTGAGTCAACGAAGTCCCTGGCACGGCCAACACGGCCGGCGTCGGCGCCGGGAGCTCCTTTCGGGGCTGCTTAGCCAGGGTAGAGGATGTCGAGGGCCTCTTCCCGTGACTCGGTGCCGGAGAAAGGTGCACTTTCGCGGTGCAGGAGAGATCCGGTGCCGGAGTGGCACTCGGTGCCGAGGACGCAGGGTGAAGTGCTGCTTCCATGAACAGCGTCTTGAGGCGCTGGTCTCGCTCCTTCTTGGTCCTCGGACGGAAGGCCTTACAAATGCGGCACTTCTCCGAAATGTGCGATTCCCCCAGGCACTTCAAGCAGGCGTCATGGGGATCGCTGGTGGGCATCGGCTTTTTACAGGCCGAGCACGGTTTGAACCCCGGCGAACCAGGCATGAGCCCGGCACCGGGTGCGAGAGAGGGCTAGCACCCCGAACCCGCGAACTATATGCACTAAAACTAAGAACTATAACTATACTAAACTAGTAACTAACACTAAAACTAACAGTAGAACGATGAACGAAGAGAAGCTAGGGACGTGGAGATCAGCTATGCCGCGCTCCACAGTTCCAACGACCGACACAGCGGTAAGAAGGAACTGAGGAGCGGGCGGGCCGGCAGGGGTATATATCACCCGCCATGGCGGCGCCACTCTAGGGGGCAACCTGCCAGCCCGCTGGAGTTGCTAGGGTAAAAGTCTTCCGATGAATGTGCACGCGCGGCACGTATACCTAATGGAATGGATATGAGCAATCAGTCGAAGAAGAGCTGGCTTTTCATGCACAGTCTTGTCCCCAGTTTGTCTTGGTCTTGGATTCTAGGGGGCTGACTGTCTGGGGGCAGCTGGGAGCGGTTAGGGATTAGGTCACATCACTGTCTGTAAACCTAGGGCCTCTTCTAAGGATGCATCACCTTAGTCAGCTTTGTAGGGTTATTGTTCATGATCCGTATTATGAATTCTTGTCTCCTCCTCTGATTCCAAGTGAGCGGTAAAAAGAATGGAGTTTCATCTGAGGCACAGAACAGTGTCTGGTGGGGTGACTCAACTGTCCAGATCAAACCTCGCTGTTCGAGTGCTGGGTGCAGAGCCGATGTGTGCTGGACCAGACCAGGGCATCCCCGTGGTATCCCACAAAGCCCAGGCACACATGAAGAGATGCTGCCAAGAGAAGTCAGCAATGCATGGGAGTCTGACAGAGCAAACAAAGGAGAAGGCGGAGGAAACTGTAAGATCAAGTCCAATGCACATGGCACAAGGGTGTGGACATCACTTCTTGAGCAGCGATGTTGTAATAGCGGTAGATGTCCTCCCTCCCCCAACTGTGCTAGGACTCTGAAGTTGTCATGATACCAGAGTCAGGAAAATTTGCCTGAGCAACAAGATACTGTCCACCAGTGAGGTGTTCAAGGTCTTTGAGCTCTCCACAGCTCAGGGACCATTTTTTTAAATAGGCAGCAGGGTTAAAACAAACACAAGGAAGTATTTCTTCACATAATGCACAGTCAACCTGTGGAACTCCTTGCCAGAGGATGTTGTGAAGGCCAAGACTATAACAGGGTCCAAAAAAAAACTGAATAAGTTCATGGAGGACAGGCCCATCAATGGCTATTAGCCAGAATGGGCAGGGATGGTGTCCCTAGCATCTGTTTGCCAGAAGCTGGGAATGGGCGACAGGGGATGAATCACTTGATGGTTACCCAGGGCTGGCGCTTGAATTTAGGTGGCTTACGCAATTGCCTAGGGCGCCAGCATTATTAGGGGACGGCATTTTGCCGGAGGTGGCGGCAGGCAGCTCCAGTGAAGCTGCCGCAGTGGTGCCTGCGGAGGGTCCGCTGGTCCATGGCTCCGGTGGAGCTGCCACAGTCCTGCCTTCAGACGGTCGGCTGCTCGCGCAGCTGCGGTGGATCACCTGCAGGCATGACTGCAGCAGCTCCACCTGAGCCGCGGGAGCAGCCGACCGTCCGCGGGCAGGACTGCGGAGCCGGGGGCCCAGTGAGCAGGGCGGTGAAACGGCCGTGCGCCTAGGGCGCTCAAACGCCTAGCGCCGGTCCTGTGGTTACCTGTTCTGTTTATTCCCTCTGGGGCACCTGGCATTGGCCACTGTCAGAGACCGGATACTGGGCTAGATGGACCTTGGTCTGACCCAGTACGGCCGTTCTTATGTTCCTGTGATAATGGTGTAGCACTCATGGTTCCTCGCCAGATGGCTGTGTCAGATGGTAACCGAGACAACAAGGGAGATCTAGTGCCTAGTGTTTCACAGTGGCAACCAATGAGACGACGGGCTAACGCATGCTACTGGTAGTCACGGCAGCTGGGCTGTGTATGCAGTCTCCACCTGTGACCATTTACCGCTTGGTGACTCCTTTTCTATCTTTGCAAAAAAGGGAGGTTGAAGAACTGAGTGAGTTGAGCCTCACTACGTGTGGGAAGAGCCTGGGAGGGGACGGGGCTGGTGAAGTGCAGAAAATCGCTCTGAAAGACAGGAGCAGAGATTGTTTGAGGAAGCAGCATGACATCCAGATCAATGCATCCTGTCCATCAGTTCCATCCAAATTTGACGAACACAGACCCCTGAAGAGCCAAGCTACATCCCTCCAGAATCTGGAGTGTCATTTTGATGGCTCCGTACAGACCGTTCCATGACACTCGGTCCCTGTATGGAAGTTGTGACTGCATCAGGGCGAGCACACTAGTAAAAGCAAGAAACGTGACTTATCTGCAGGCAGCGAGGGGAGGCAAATGACTGGAGTAAGGTGTCCCATCACGTGCTGTGGGTAAGAAAATGCATGTCACTCCCTGGTGTGATCTCATGCTGCGGGGATCGTGTGGGCAGAGCTGGTAATAGGTAAAACATCATGCAAACCACAAGGGACAGAGCTCTAATTAAGTGCTGTCCGTAGGCAGTTTTCTATGCACTGCAATTAATACATATGCTCAGCCCCACATTAGAGGAGTGAAGTTCTGGAACAGCCTTCCAAGGAGAGTAGTGGGGGCAAAAGACATATCTGGCTTCAAGACTAAGCTTGATAAGTTTATGGAAGGGATGATATGATAGGATAGTTTAATTCTGGCAATTGTTATCAGCAGATAGGTCTGCTCAATGGTCTGCGATGGGATGTTGGATGGGATGGGATCAGAGTTACTGCAGAGAGTTCTTTCCTGACTGCTGGCTGGGGAGCCTTGCCCACATGCTCAGGGTTTAGCTGGTCGCCATATTTGGAGTCAGGAAGAAATTTTCCTCCAGGGCAGATTGGCAGAGGCTCTGGAGGTTTTTTGCCTTCGCCTGCAGCGTGGGGCATGGGTCACTTGCTGGTGGATTCTCTGCTTGAGGTCTTCAAACTGCAATTTGAAGACTTCAATAACTCGAACATAGGTTAGGGGTTTTTATAGAAGTGGATGGGTAGGGTTCTGTGGCCTGCTTTGTGCAGGAGGTCAGACTAGATGATCATATTGGTCCCTTCTGACCTATGAGTCTATGAGTCTATGTGCTCAGCAAGGGGCAGGTGTTCTGGCCTTGCATTAGAACACCAGCATGGAGCAATAGTTATAGAACCCAAATTCTCAAAGCAAAAGAATTGACCACCCATGTCAACTGGCAGGTGTCCGCTGGGAGAGAGGCATCAGCATTGCTTTGCACAGGGGATGGGCTGCTGGGGCAAGAGAGGGGATAGAATTCCCTTTGCGAAGGTCAGGGACTACACCCAGGGTCACAGAGCTGGGCTGAGCCCCAAGTCGAGGTTTTCTGGTGATTCTTTGTTGCCGCTTCTCTGAATTTATCTTGATTTCTTGATGCAAACGTTACCCCTTGAGCCAGAGACCTTGCAGGCTTAGTTTGTTTCTGCCGAGCCTTTGCACCTTCTTGCAATGACCTGGGCAGGGCTCACTTGAAATAACTCCCTGGAGAAGTTTGCCCCCGAGCTCATTGAGTGCTAGGACAGCAAGAGATGCAACCCACCAAACTGTGTCTGCTCATGTTAGCCAGCAGTGCGCCCCACATCTTAGATATGAGGAACTAACTCTCAGGGTATTCACACTCTGGAGTAGGTGTCCAAGGGAGGTTGGGGAATTCCCATCACTGGAGGTTTTGAAGAACAGGTTGGACTAACACCTGTCAGGGATGATCTAGGTTTACTTGGTCCTGTCTCACCTGATTAGGTGACCTCTCGGGGTCCCTTCCATCCTATGATCTTAATGTTGAGATTGCCCTGGACATCTCCTCTTTTAATTAGGGGCAGCGCTAAGGTGCTCATGATTGCAATATCTGAGCCCGTTGCCTTTGCTCATGAATTTACCCTCATAACCCCCTTGTGAGGCAGGGCAGGGTTACCAGTCACACACTGCAGCTGTGCAAATGGCAGCACAGAGAGGTTAAGTGAGTTACCCAAGGTCATGCCACAGGTCTGTGTGAGACCCAAGACTCAATCCCGGTCTCCTGAGGCCTGGGCCTGTCCTTTAACCACAACACCCTCCTCTCCTGTTTGCATCCAGCTAATACCCCTCTGGCAGGTACAGCAATTGCTGACGGGGGAAGGTGATACTAGGGAAGTATTAAGTGTGGTTTTAGCTTCTGTTAATGTGTTTTAGTAGGTGAAACAAGGGGGAGAAGCCAGAACCAGCAATATGGAACTGATCAGTGATTCAAGGCACTCACCAAAGACTTGGAAGAAGACTTTGCTTCTGCCGCAGGCTGTCTGTGCGCCCAGGGGCAAGTCACTTAGCGGGTCTGTGCCGCAGTTTCCCATCTCAGCAATGAAGTTAATAGTGCTGCCCTGCCTCATAGGGGGGTTATTGGGGCAAATTCACTCAAGGCAATGAGGCACGCAGGTAATGCAGAGATAAGAGCCAGGTAAGTACCATAGGTACAAACAACCGTTCCTGAACATTATCTTGAGAACGCAAAGGGGAATGTTGGCATTTGCCAATGTGGGGACATTTCAGGCCCTGGAGCTGTGAGGAATTAGTTTGAGTCACGCTGGGTTCACAGCCTGCCTGGCTTCACGTGTTAGGACCTTCCAAAAGAAAAACACATGGGCTGCTTAAAGGAGTAACACACCCCAACCCCACTGCAAGGCCGGCATAGGGCATTTATAACTATTGATGATTTGTATTGCCATTGGGCCTTGAGGCCCCAGTCAGGGACTGAGGCCCCATTGCGCTAGGCGCTGTACACTCATGTAACTAAAAAGACAGCCTCTTCCAAAGAGCTCACAGTCCCAGCCTATGATGAGAGAACAACAGGTGGACATAAAAGGGGCGGAGGACAAGCTAACAGGGAGATGAGCCCGTTTGCAGTGACGGGCAGCTACCACACAACTGCCTAGCCGTTGTTGAGGTGTTTTGGGCATCGCCACAGAGGTGAGTTTGAAGGAGGATAGTGGAGGCTTTGGAGTTTTTACTGACACTCCTCCCATGCACAGAGGACGGCACAGGAGAACATGCTATGTATATTACCGCCCTCTGAACGTGAACAGCCAGGGCAAGAGGGCTGAGGGTTCTCAGCATTCCAGAATGAAAACTTGCCTGTTATTATTCAGATTGTGGCAGCAGCTAGCAGCTCCAGTCCTGGACCAGGATCCCCACTGTGCTCAGTGCTGCACAAACATGGACTGCCCCAAGGGGCTTACAGTCGAAATATTACAGCCCATCATGACTGAAATCACTTCTTAGCCCCACCCTGAACAGGTTCGAGCTGGAGAACGAATTAGCAGTGGCTGTTTTCCCAAGGCAACAGCTTCACTTCGGCAACGTCAAAGGAGAAACCTCACCCTACAGCTCCAGTTCTCTATTTAGAAAGTTATTAGGGAGTGAAATATGCATCTCAAGAGACCTGCCTCCTGTGCTTTAAGTACTGGGAAGTTCCCATGACCCTGTAATAATGAAGCAATCACTAGCTATTTTTAGGAGCTTTGGATTGGAAAGTGACTGATGGTACAGTGACTCTTTATTCACAACTTAAATTCCATTCACTCATGATGCCAGAATGAGGTGCCACTCAGCACGTTGACTCTGAAACCTAATGATGACTCTGTTGTGTCAATTATTTCACTGCTAATCAAAGCACACAAGAAAGATGATTGACATATGTGACCAAAGGCCTTCAAAATGCCAGCTGGCAGAGGGCTGCATGAGAGTTACAGGGATCCCCTGGGTCTGGTATATTCATAGTACGTCACCAAAGAGTGTCATTTAAGTTATCTACCAAACATGTGGGTCACAGTAGGCATCATACTCATTGCCAGATGTGTGTGCAGATAATATGTAAGGAGCTATGTGCATATTCTGGAAATCATGGTCCTAGAGCCTTGTAGTTAAGGGCAGGTCTCCCAGAGGTACATGCCTTAAGATAGGTCCCACCAGACAGGAGTTGAGACAAACACAAGCTCCCTGGCTGACCATTGTGGACTATGTGGCTTACAGTGGAAATCTATTTGAACGCTGCGTAAAATGCCAGTGAAGAGATTGTGGGGGACTCCTGGAGAAGAAATTAACAGGGAGAGGTGAACAGCGGGGGAAGGGAGGGCAATCCTACAGAAAGTTGGTGCCTCTGGTGAAAGGGGCACTTTGGGGAAGCAGCCTGTATGCGATGAGAGTGCAGCTTGTTAGCGGAGTTTAGGCTCTAGCATGCCTGTCATAGTTTGACTTTGTATGTAACCCTTTGAGTCCAATATTTCCCTTTGCTTCTTCTCCAGTTTCTTCCTTTGTTAGATAAATGTCGTCGGGCTTTTACCATGAACCAATCTATGTGCTGCATGTTAAGGGGAGCGGGGTCCCACTGTGCCACTGGTCAGCGGCTCCCTCTGGAGCTAAGGTGACCAGACTGCAAGTGTGAAAAATCAGGACAGGGTGTGGGAGGTAATTGGCCCAAATATCAGGACTAAGACTAAGCCCCAAATGTCAGGACTGTCTCTATAAAATCGGGACATCTGGTCACTCTATTGGGAGCTGTGGCACTGGGAATTCTGGGAGTGTCCAGCGGCTCTGAGGCTGGACGCTGCAGGTGGGTGCTCAGGGGGTGGCATGTGTCTATTGCTAACCTGCCAAGGGACAGCGGAGCTTGCTGCAAGTGTCATGCTTGCTGGAAGTTCACCCAAATAAACATAAAACTGTTTGCACCTTCAGACTTCGGGTACTGTTGCTCTCTGTTCACGTGAGAAGGACCAAGGAAGTGAGGGTGAAGGAATAAGCCCCCTAGCAAGTATGATCGGTTAAACAATTGTTTTACAATATGTTAGGCTTCGTTAGGGAATTGTTTAGTAAGCAAGACTCACATTTCACTAAATAAAGTGGGGTCCAAAAGGAAGTTCTTTGGGAATCAACTCCAAGGCACAGCCCCAAAGATCGAGCTGCCAGACCTCTGCCAGTCACACCGTGTGGAAGCTGGAGTCTCCTGATGACCTGATCCTGACTGGCCATCAGGAAAAGTTCATCTACCTTACTGAGAATGGTGAGCGTTGCATGCTTAGTGTGTGCAGTCTGTTTTGGTGATTGTTAATAGAGGTTAAGGATATTACTGGGTAAGGCTCTTTCACTGGTAAAAGACCCCATAAACCCGCAGAAGATTATGCCTTCTAGTCATCCTCCAATAACCACTCAACTGAGGCAGGAACAACATAGGTGAGCTCTGAATGTGTTTAGTGCAGATATCCTAATTTGGGAAGATGGTTTAAAGGAGGGATCTTTAGAGTTCAAAATCGCTTTCGGGGCAAAGGGAAAGTTTATGTTATCGAGCTAATTTACATTTAGGGCTCTCCCAAATTCATGGCCATGAAAAACACGTCACGGACGGTGAAATCTGGTCTTCCCCCATGAAATCTGGTCTTTTGTGTGCGTTTACCCTATACTATACTGATTTCATGGGGAGACCAGCGTTTCTCAAATTCGGGGTCTGACACAAAAGGGGTTGCAGAGGGCTCACTACATTATTTTAGGGGGGTCGCAATATTGCCACCCTTTCTGCTGAACTGCCTTCAGAGCAGGTGGTCAGAGAGCCCTGAAGGCAGCGTCTTGCCAGGAGCAGCACAGAAGTACGGGTGGTAATACCATGCCATGCCACTGTTATTTCTGCACTGCTGCCTTCAGAGCTGGGCAACCAGAGAGCAGCAGCTGCAGATTGAGGGCCCAGCTCTGCAGGCAGCTGGACAGAAGTAGGGGTGGCAATACCATCCCATGCCACCCTTACTTCTGCGCTGCTGCTGGCGGCGGCTCTGCCTTCAGCGCTGGGCTCCCGGCCAGCAGCTGCTACTCTCCAGCTGCCCAGCTCTGAAGGCAGAGCTGCAGCCAGCACCAGTGCAGAAGGGTAGCAGTACCGCAACTCCCCCCCTACAATAACCTTGTGACCCTCCCCCCCCACACAACTCCTTTTTGGGGTCATTGACCCCTGCAAGTACAACACTATGACATTTCGGATTTAAATAGTTGAAATCATGAAATTAACTATTTTTAAAACCGTGAAATTGACCAAAATGGACCGTGAATTTGGTAGGTCCCTATTTATATTACTAGGAGACATGTATCCGCTGAACATGAATTAGAAAAATCACGTTGGGACCCCAGGGCCGCCCAGAGGGGGGGCAAGTGGGGCAATTTGCCCCAGGCCCCGGGCTCCGCAGGGGCCCCCACGAGAACGGCCGAGGCTCGCTCCCCGACCCCGCTCCGCCCCCTCCCGGAGCCTCAGCGCATCCCGTGGCATCCCTGGACAGCGCGGGAGCCTGGCACC
>NC_133770.1:298155826-298251686 GCF_003597395.2 Chelonoidis abingdonii
GTCCAACCCTTTTAATGAGCTTTAGTGCCTTTTAGCCCTAGCTGATGCTGAGAACCAGTGATACCTTGTAAAGAAGTTTTCTCAAAACTGGGTTTGTGCCGAGATGCAGAGATTTATTTTTCCCAGGGCTGCCCAGGGGTGCGGAGCAAGTGGGGCAACTCGCGCCGGGCCCCACAGGGGCTCCCACGAGAATATAGTATTGTATAGTATTGCAATTTTTTTTATGGAAGGGGGCCCCAAAATTGTTTTGCCCCAGGCCCCCTGAATCCTCTGGGCGGCCCTGTGGGACCCATCCAACTATCAGATTAGAAACCCAAAGTCCCTGCGTCCTAATAGATGGCAGCCAATTGCACACAAGTCCTCTCTCCTGCTTTTACCGCTGTCCAACGTCCTCTCTCAAAGTTAACATTTTAGAGCCCTATTTTCAAATGTGTCCTCACAAAAACTTGCGTGTGCATTGCTTTTGCTGGCAGCCCTTCCATCATCACCTCAGAGACCAACTACCAATGCCCGTTTCTCCTGAGCTAGGGTTGGGTTCTGTGACCAGATTAACTGGATAAACGAGAGGACCAATATACCCCAAAATATTTCAGTTTTTAATGAAATGTTTCAAGCACCTAACTTCAAACAGAAACGAGAACTTAAATAAGTTAACACATGAGCAACGGTTTCAAAATTGACACGCAGAAAAGTACCTCCAGACCGCAGTGACAGGGACTTTATCCACTGAATGACAGAAGGGTTAATCCTGGAGCCAATTTAACCCTTAGTGTGCATACAAAGATTTCCTGACAAAAGTATTTTTAGGCTTATTGCTTGCAAGATCCGTACAAAACTTTGTGCTTTGTATCAAAACGAGTGATCCAAAGTGATATGGCAAACATCTTCATTTTACTGTACTTTTCCTACAGTAGATCCCCATCCGTTTGTGCTGAGGGCAGCTTGCTGCCCTACGTTGCCAGATCAGTGAGAAACATGGACTCAGTCAGTGAAGTCGCATGCTACTTAATCTTGCTTCTACATGTCCCCTGTCTAACATTTCCAACCCCTGCCATGGACCTGACACATTTCCACACTATGAAAATGAATGGATTTGCATCAACTGATGTGGAGTCTAAAGATACCTGCAGCTTGATCCCAAGCCCACTGAAGTCAACGGAAAAACTTCTATTGACATCAGTGGGCTTTGGAGCAGGGCCAGAGAACGGTCCTGCTACACCAAGGTTATACAGAGACCTTGCATTCGAGCAGAATTTGCTCAAATCAACATGATTTTCACTTTGGGTTTCAATCTCCCTCCGTAAACCAAATGTTTCCTACAGATCACCGTGATTGTGTGCGCGTCTCCGAACCAGTTGCCCCTCCCAAAGACTAGAGAAAACAAAATATCCTGTAATTCTTACTCATGCTCATACAGGTTTAGAAATCTGTAGACTATCCCTTCTCGCAGTGTACCCAGGACTCCTGCTACACCCCTTCAGTCATGTTTCAGTGTTTCCAGTTGCTTGGCTCCAGCAGTATCATTCCTTAGTGTTTCTCGTCAAGCTAATTCTCGGGTAGAGACAGCCTGACACAGAGAATGGAGATGAGATTAGATAATCTAATCTAGCTTTATATTACATACTTAAAACTTGCACCTAACCACTGTCATCGCAGAACCGAAGAGGGAAGGAGACATGAAGCACTTGGCAGCAGAGAGAAGGAACTGAAAGTTCATATTTAAGGCCACTGTGGTCAGGATTAGTACCCCTGGGAGTGGGACCTGTGCTCCTGATTTAAACTCGGGGTGTTCTTTTTACACAAAAAAGGCATTATGTGCACATATCAAATTCTTCCATTACACGTATTTTCCCCAATACATAAAAACTTCCGAAGCTACCAGAAGAGCAAGAGGTAACATGGGTTCCGTTTCTCAGTGGGAAGCCCCATTCTCAGAACTCAAAGTCTTCATCAGCCATGTCAATTGCCCACGCAAACTTCTCCCTCTGGGTCTTATTGTAAATCTTCTCGATGGGCACTCCAAACTTCTTACACCTGCAGGAAAGCACAGGGCAGATGCTGAACGGTAGCAGAAGGCAACGGCAGCAGCAGGCTGTTGCTATTAATTCCACCAGTTCAACACCCTGTTGGGGAAGGATTCTTACCTACTGGGCATTTGCTAACGATTTCGGATTCTGTGGGTTTTCTCTAGGCTGACATAAATGCTTTGAGATCACCGAGGTGTGGAACCTCAGTTTTATGAGTGAAATGCATCACTTCCCCCTTCACAGCACTATACAGCGTACTGGGCTTTTTCATTTTCTGTAACACGTTGTAATGGAGGCAGGAAGGATGGCCTAGTGGATAGGACTGAGCTTGATAAATCTGAGGAGGGGCTGGTACGATGGGACACCCTACAATGCCATGGAGCCGATCTGCGACTGTCAGGAGCAAAAATCCCCAATGGCTGGAGGCGGGAACTAGATGGGAAGGGCTCTGAGATACTACAGAGAATTCTTTCCCAGTGTCTCACTAGTGGGTCTCACCCACATGCTCAGGGTTTAACTGATCATCACATTTGGAGGCGGGAAGGAATTTCTCTTCTGAAGCATGGGGCATGGGTCACTTGGTGGTTTGAATTAGTGTAAATGGTGGATTCTCTGGAACATGACATCTTTAAAACATGAGGACGTCAGTAACTCAGCAAGGATCTATTGCAGGAGTGGGCGGGTGAGGGTGTGTGTCTTAAAATGTGTAGGAGCTCAGACTAAATGATTGTGATGGTCCCTTCTGGCCTATGAGTCCATGAGATACTGGCTTGGGATTCAAAAGATGTGGGTTCAATTCCCAGTTCAGCCTGGTTCTTTGTCTGGGGACTTGGGACACATCACCATCTAACCATCTGTAGAAGGAGGATACCCCTTCCCGACCTCTCAGGAGTGCTGGGAGGGATACATCCATTAACAGCTGTGAAGTGCTCAGATACCACAATACTAAAAAGATACGGGAAGCAGAGTTTCCCACTAGCAGTGCAAGACACCAGGTGCTCTGGGATCTGCACTGGCTTCCAACGGGTGCAACTCTAGTTGTTGGTTTTCACTTAGGGCGGGCCGCTGCACACTGACTGTTCTGGAGGGACCCTGGTGCCATGCTCCAGAACTGCTAGTGCACCGTAGCAGGATCCATATGGCCAGTCAAGGTACGGCAGGCTACAGGGCCGGAGATTCCCACCCAATTTGCCGCATGCTAGCTCGCCACACAGATGAGGCTGGCTGGGGACCCAGTTTCCTGAGAGGTCGCCTTTGTGCCCTGGGCCATCCTGCCACAGCTGGGAAGAGCAGAGCTGCCTGAGCTGAAGCTCCCTTGTTATACACAAGAAGAGCTGCTTGCAGGACATTCCCTGTGAGGGATGCTCAGCTTTGCAGCTCAGCCTTGGTCCTGCCCAGCCTGGTTTTGTCTGAAAACCATCCCTTTCTCCCGATCCAGAGATTTGAGGCCACAGGCGCTGACTTTGTCTTTTCCCGGGGGATGCTCAAACCCTGCTTCGCCCCAGGTCCTGCCCCCACTCCATCCCCTTCCTCCAAGGCCCCACCTCTTCCTGCTCCTGCTCTGCCTCTGCCCCGCTCGATTCCCCGAGCACAGCCAACTGTCTTCCCCCAAGCGCCTCCTGCTCACTGCTGAACAGCTGTTCGTGGTGGGCGGGAGGCGCTGGAGGGAAGAGGAAGGAGCTGATCGGTGAGAGGCGCTAGGAGGGAGGAGAAGGAGCTGATCAGCGGGAGGCGCTAGGGAGGGAGGGGAAGGAGCTGATCGGTGGGAGGCGCTACGAGGGAGGGGAAGGAGCTGATCGGTGGGAGGGATGTGCGAGGAGGGGAAGGAGCTGATCGGTGGGAGGCGCTGGGGAGGGAGGGGCAGGAGTTGATCAGTGGGAGGACTGGGCAGGGGAGGAAATGCTGTGAGGGGGGTAGGGGAAGAGCTGATCAGTGAGGCTGCTGGTGGGTGCTGAGCACTCATTGTTTTTCTCCCATGGGTGCTCCAGCCCCACAGCACTCACAGAGTCGGCACTTATGCTTTAGGGGCAAGTAGCTATTTCATTCTGCACGGGCAGCACTCGCAGCCGTGCTCATGGGATAGGCACATAGAGGTGTAAAGAAACAGCTCTGAAGAGAGCCAGAGCCTACCAGGCCACACTAATCCTGGGATCCAGATAGTTCAGCTTGGACGTGCCCAGAGCGATCTGCTTATTTTCCTCTTTGTCTGTGGCTTGAACATTCAGCTTCAGCAGCTGTTCTTGGATCTTCTCCAGCAGCTTCTTTTTCTTCTCCACGGCACTGGCGGAAGAACAGGGACAAGTCAGACGGGACGGTAAAAAAGGGAAACAAAGCAGGGCTGAAACAGAGCGGTACGCTACAGTGCAGCCCCTCTGCGCTCTGGCAGTTCTACAGACGCCACGGCAAGCAAAGATACCGGACGCCTCGCTTTAACAAGAGAGACGGAGCCCGCTGCTCTGACCAAGCCAGGAAAAGGAGCTAAGACCCACGGTTTGCCTCAGCCACGAGGATCAAGACCCAGAGGTTTTGTTTAACAGTCACTAAGACCTCAGGCGCTGATCCGTTGAAGTCAGTGGAAAGGCTCCCATTGGTTTCAACTATAAAAGCTTGGGATTGTAGCCAATGGTTTTAGTTTACTGCTCATTTATTGTGTGATATTATAATGAATTAACATGTTAACTTATATACAACCATTGTATGCTAAACAGAGTTAAGTTATAGGATTATAAGGGGATAAGACTGATCAGCAGTTAGAAGGGAATCATTGTGCATTAGGCATTTAAGTAAGTACGGCTGAAACGCAAGGCCTACTGGCTGAGGCCTGTAAGATTTTAGGCCTTTTGCTAAGATATGCTGACATAAGTGACTGAAGAATAATCCAGTGCCCTAAAATGAAGGGAAAAGATGCACTAATGGGTGATATTGCAAAAAATGAACAGTAAAAATATTTTTTTTGCTTACGAGATACCCGTAATCACATTGTTCTAACACATGCCCTAACCACAAGGTGCATCAATGCTAATGAGAATAAAGAGAACCTACACAACCTATAGAAATTGGGGTTCCTTAAGTTTCATGGGGCCATCAGACCAATAAGGAAAAAGAGTGTTGATCCTTCTATGGAAATGAGCAGAATGTAGGTATAGACAGAATCACATTATACAAAGGGGGTGGCCAGAGTGAAAAAATTGAGTTCCTATGGGAAACTCCATGAAGGACCATCCCTTTACTGATGATCAAACCATGAGAGACCCATCAGACCCTAACACTATAATTAAGGATGTGAGTATAACTATAGTTGTAACGTGTGCATAGGTCTGTGCAGCATTTCTGTATGCTTGGGTAATCACAGCTTTAATTGTAACTTTAATAAAACTAATAAAACAGACTAGACCTCGTACTTGTGAATGTCTGTGTGGTCACCACTCTTGGTCTTTGAGTGTTCCTAGAGACTCTATATCTGAAGCAAGTAGCAGAGGTGACCTACACTCTGTTGAGCTTGAAGCTAGCCACCAGAGCCGAACCCATGGTGGTATAATACCCCATTATTACGTTCACTTTAAATAAAATAAAAGGCTACCGGATAAAGGAGGCACAAGGTCATGGATATATGGGATTAGTTTGATGGAGAGCGTTCCATCGTCTGCAAGGAAATTCGGTAACCAATACCAATGATGTGGGAGCCTGTGTAAACATTAATGTTGGAGAAGTAAGATTGAAAAACTCGACTGCTTGGAAAGAAAGAGTCTTTGGCTTCAGCACTGTGCACAAGCCCATTAGACCTACAGAGCATCCAATCTGCTAGTCCATGAAGCAACCAATGACCCATCCTAGAACCAACGGCCGCATAGATTGGCATCGAGAGGTTCAGACCACATGGCATGCAGCCTAGAAATGTTCCTAAGATAGCGATGAGGAGGATTTGGTTAGGGCACTAAGGTGGATCTCAAAAGACAGAGCTCAACAGAACAGAACACCCGGGTTTTCATGTGGTCTTTGAGAGTAGGGTCACCATGACAACCAGCACCCAGAAGGGAAATCAGTCTCTGGGACGTGAAGCAATTCAGAGCTCTGAAACCACCACTGGATGGCAAAGGTGCCTTCTATGCATGCCAGTGCTCCTCCTCCCCACCTCCTCTTCTGGCCAAAGGCACAACTTTGTGCTAGATCAAATGTCTCCATCCACAAGAAGCATGAAGCATGTGCCATGTGTCTGGGTAGTATTTTATCAGCAGGATCAATAAAGGTGTCCAAAATCTGCCTTTATACAGGATGATTTCCCATAAAGAAGCCCCCCAACCTCCACTCTTGCAGGCTCCAGGCCTAAGAGCCAGGTCAGAAGCTGATTTTTAACCAGTAGGCCACGCTAGAACATCCTCAAAATCACAATGATCTCCAGTGACTCCCCCACTGATGTTTCACAGCAAGGATTTTCTAAGCTCAGAGTGGCAGGAGAAACTGAAAACAAGGTTAAGAAAAACTACCAAGACCAATCCCTCTCCCCAGTCCACAGATCCCGTATCACCCAGGCCTGGTGTGCACGACAGATTTAGGTCGCCATAAGGTAGCTGATCTCGATCTAACTCTATAGGAGAACGTCGCTCCTGATGATGTAACTCGCCCACTACATCAGCTTAACTCCACCTCTGGAAGAGGTGGAGCTCTCAGGCCAATGCAGTTAGATCAATTCAATGTCCATGCAGACACTGTGTTGCTTACATGGACTGTTGCCAGCTGGGGTGACAGCCGGAGCGACAGCCGGATCCCCACTGCCTGGTGAGAGCCTGAACCTGGGTAGTGGGACTCCGGCTGTAAGGGCCCCAAAATACCAGTTAAAGTGCTGCAAGTGCTCCTGGTCAGGATGCTCACCGCCAACAGCAGGAGCATAGCGTGGACATTAAAAATCAAATTAATTACTGCGGTGGCTGTATGTCGACTTAAGTCGACTTAATTTGATAGTCTAGCCATGCCCCCAGTCCCGCCCGCTTCCCTCTGCTAACAAAGACTGTGATACACGAGACCCTTACGCTTTAGATTTCACATCCTTTTTGGCTTTGAGATCAGCCTTGGCTCTCTTCAACTCCATCTGCGCCTCGGCCAGCTGTTCTTTCTTGGCGTCAATCTGGGAAAACAAACACAAACTACCCTGAGTTTTCCTTCTTCCTGAAGAAGGTCTGATGTCGCTTCCGCCGCAGCAGTGACCCAGTGCCAACGTCTCGCCTCCATCATACACGCTATTGAGTTTCCTTGTCACCTCCAGCCCAGCCCACACAGCACTAGCAACCCTGAAACACATCTGATACACAGAAGCAATAACTCTTCAGGCTGTTATCAGCATCCTGCCTCTGTCACCTTAGCCTGGAGGTTCTGCATCGACTTCTCAAAGCTCTTGGGCGTGGCTCTCTGATGGTTACACAGAATGGCCACTGCTCGGTTGGCTCGGTTGTAGGAAAGGAGTTTCGCCGCCACGTTGTCCTCAGCTGGAAAAACACAATGTAATTATATTAAGCAGCTGGTACAGGAAATGGAAGGAGGGTAAAAATTACAGGCTTTCAAGATAGGAATTTATTTTATTTTTTTTTACTGATTTACAGGATATACCTATTTACCTGCAGCCTTCATGTTTATTTCAAATTAGTTCTAGTGGTGTTGTATTACACCCCGGATGGTTTGGGTCTGGCAGCTACAGCCATAAGTTAAACAGAATTATCTGCTTGTTTTAGATCTAGAGCTCAAAGGAACAGATGAAATCATAGGCAAGTAACACAATCACAAGGCCCGCTATCTTCTATCCATTGTATTAAAGTTTCCAACAAAGTTATGAACGTCATCGCATACCCAACTCCTAACACATCCATGCACCAGTTAGAACGACAGAAATCAATCAACTACATGCTGATCCATCTTATACCTCTATAACCCTACAACATAACTCTATTTAACATACAATATGACATGTTCATCATATCACACAATAAATGAACAATAAACTAAAATCACTGGCTACCCAATGATTTATCAGAGGTTGGAAGAGGGGCCTGGGGGTGCACAGGGTTTGCCCAGTATCTTGCTCCCAGAGATAACTAACAACTCATGCTTCAGAGCAAAGCCAAATAATAAGCTCAAGATAATATCACTATCCCACTGTGCAACAAAGGCAAAAATATTCCCTTCCTGACTATTATTTCACTCATTTGGTATCTTGGAGGCTTGATAACTTTCACCCTAACTCACATTAACTGCATGTTGCTATGGGCATATGGCATTTGATTCCACTGCCTCATGTGGCCATGAGTTCCACAAGCTGCCTAAGGAAACATTCTCTTACCATTGGTGAGCGCTTTCAGCTGCTCCTGCAGAGTGATGGAGGCGTTGTAAGTTCTGAACACCTTGGCTGTCAGCCCGTCCATCAAATCCTGAAGGTGTTTGTTCAAGACTGTTGTCTGAACAAAGAGACAAGGCACAGGGGGAAAATAGTGAAAAGTGGGAAAATAAAGTGCTTAGTTTTCAATTTCCCTTTTATTTGTAAGCGGGCAGACTTTAGGCACAAAAAAACTACAGTGATGAGGAGCACAGAAGTGTGTAGATTTCTTGTCACTTTGCACATGAGCTCTGAAATTGGTGAGTATACTGGCTCGAGTATATTGGCATAACTCCATTGAACTCAATGGATCTGCACTAGCTAATGATCTGGCCCAACATCTGCTTGAATTTATACTGCTGAGCCACATGGACTCACAGTCCCATCAAAAGAAGCAGATACTAAACAACAAGACCATTGGTGGTTGTGCTTGGAAGGTCCAAAACGGTAGCAGGACCCGAGACCCTTGTGTTCTGATTACTTAGCTAGGCATCCTTGCCCTCACGGATAAGAACCCTCTCACAGAAACAACACGCATTTGAAGACACAACATTTTGGGCTCTGTGAATGCAACGTAGGGGAGCAGACTAGGTACAAAAGCTGGGGTAGCGTGGAAGGGGTAGATCGCAAGGCCTTGGAGTGCTCACAGAAATGGAAACGATTCATTAACGTGTATTTATGGGCTGGTGGCTAACACATAATTTGGCAGGAGGCCAGATTCCAGGAGAGAAACCACAGAAGGTTCCGGGCCAGACTCTAAATTGCCCTGCACCTTGCAGAGGCGTTAAAACCTCTCGCACATCGGAAAGGTCAGGTTAAACCCCGACTCTGCACAGGTGGTGGGCACCAGAGAAGCAGGCCCTTGGTCTCAAGGCCCAGCCTTGCTTTGCCTCTGTTCTGGAGGGTGGCTCAGGCTACCCCCATGGAAACTGTTGGATGTAGGTCATTTCTGACAGCATGGCGGCCCTCAGGAAATAGCCACTTGCCCTGTCAGCGAGCGAAAGGTTTGGCTCTGTCTAAATACGGCCTCTAGCCTGTGGGCCCTCTGCAGACTTTGAACCCCTGGACTGTTTGGAGCTGTTCTAAGCTGCTGCAGGCAGTTTTCTAACCCGCTGGAGATAGCGGGTCTGTCACCAGGGTCTGGGGTCCAGAGAGCCCAGCTGCTGAGTTAATACTCATGCAGCAACTGGGTTGAGAAATCAAAGATTACAGTGGGGTGCTGGAGGACACTGCAGGTTGCACTAGCTAATCATGGGAGAAAACAGGCATTAAAAATCAGGGTCATGAGTTAAAATGAAATCAGTGGCCTCATCCAACTGACCCGCTTATACACACAGTGTAATGCCAGGTCTGGCAGTCTCTCTGCTCAAGGGAAGTATGGAACTGAACTCGCTTGGGGTCCTGCAAGCAAGACTGGGCAACTGTTTGGACTATCTGCCTAGCTCAAGTTGGCACTACCGACCCCTCAGTTTCAAGAGCAAGACGAATCCAGCTTACATTCAGCCTGTCAAAGAGGTCATCCCCTGGGTCTTTGTTCTCCATGAATAACTGCAAGTTCTTGAACACCTGCAACGACACAAAGAATTACACCAAAGGCTCATGTAGATGTGCTGTGGCAACTCTCACGGAGATCTCACTGGATGCTTCTTCCAAGAATCCCAAAGCAACGTTAGCTAAGCCTCAACACCCCCGTGATGGATATATTACACCATCTTCCAGCAGAAGGCTGGGGCTCCTAGATTTAATTCCCAGGTTATCCACTCTCTGTGACCTTGGGCAAATGTTTTTCCCTCGGTCACAAGATTACCCATCTGCATTTAGCTTTACTGCCCTTGTGAGATGCGTATCACACTATGTTACAAATCAGGAAAAGGGACACAGAGGTAACACTCTTACCCATTGACAGAGTGGCAGCATGGGGTATAGACCCCAGGTGCATCTGCCGTCACAAGATAACGATGCATTTGAATCATTTGCTAATTTAGGCTGAAATCAATGAGGACAGAAAAATATTACCCTAAAGACACAGAGGCCAGTGACATATGGCCCAATATATTTTTTCCCTCTATACTATAACTTGTGATTAAAAGAGCTTGTCACGCAAGTGTATTTCAGTGTCTTTCACCATCTTACAAGTACAAACCCAATAGCGTTGGATGGTCTGAGGAACATCCGCATGTACAGTGTACAAATAACCACACTGACTCCAAGCCGCATGGTGACAATAACTACAAAGCGGGGAGGGAGGTGTGGAGTTTGAAAATAAAACTTCTGAGCTCAGATGTGTTAAGACACAGAAGAGCTCGAGTTCTTTAGGAAGTTTAGACTTGAAATTAGATGACCGTTTCTAACCATCAGAGGAGTGAAGTTCCGGAATAGCCTCCCAAGGGGAGCAGTGGAGTCAAAAGACTTATCTGGCTTCAAGACTAAGCTTGATAAGTTTATGGAGGGGATGGTATGGCAATTAATTGATCTTTGATTATTAGCAGTAAATATGCCCAATGGCCTGTGATGGGATGTTAGATGGGTTGGGATCTGAGTTACTACAGAGAATTCTTTCCTGGGTGCTGGCTGATGAGTCTTGCCCACATGCTCAGGGTTTAGCTGATCGCCATATTTGGGGTCGGGAAGGAATTTTACTCCAGGGCAGATTGGCAGAGGCCCTGGAGGTTTTTTGCCTTCCTCTGCAGCGTGGGGCATGAGTCACTTGCTGGAGGATTCTCTGCAGCTTGAGGTCTTTAAAATACGATTTGAGGACTTCTGTAACTCAGACATAGGTTAGGGGGTTGTTACAGGAGTAGGTGGGTGAGATTCTGTGGCCTGCGTTGTGCAGGAGGTCAGACTAGATGATCATAACAGTCCCTTCCGACCTTAAAGTCTATGAGTCTGTAAGTCCATTTTCCTAGGAGAAAAATTGGACCAGGTATCCAGCTGGCGTGAATCTCAAACCAACAGAACTACACTGATTTCCACCAGCTGAGGGCCCGGCCCTCGATGGCCGCAAACGACAGGCTACAGTAGACAATCAGATCAGCATCAATATTTTGTTTCAATTTTCTTGAGGAAATAAGACCATCATAAAGATAGAAAATATTATAATGCCACTATAAAAATCTCTCGTATGCCCACGCCTGGAATACTGCAGGCAGTTCTGGTTGTCTCATCTCAAAAAAGATGTATTGGAATTGGAAAAGGTGCAGAGGAGGGCAACAAAAATGATTGGGGTATGGAACAGTTTCCATACGGGGAGAGATTAATAAGACTGGGACCGTTCAGTTTAGAAAAGAGACGGCTAAGGAGGCATATGACAGAGGTCTATAAAAACATGATGTGGGCAGAGTAAATAGGGAAGCGTTTTTTACCCCTTCACATAAACAGAAGACTCAGGGGGTTATCCAATAAAATTAATAGGCATCAGGTTTAAAACAAACATTAGGACGTAATTCACACAGTGCACTGTCAACCTGTGGAACTCATTGCCAGAGGATGTTGTAAAGGCCAGAAGCATAACTAGGTTCAAAAAAAAATTAGGTAAGTTCATGGAGGAAAAGTCCATTAGGGGCTAGTAGCCAGAATGGTCAGAGACACAACCTCATGCTCTAGGTGTCCCTATGCCTCTGTCAGAAGCTGGGACTGGACAACGGGCAATGGATCACTTGATAAACTGCCCAATTTTGTACATTCCACCAAAGCATTTGGCACTGACCACTGTTGGAAGACAGGATGCTCGGCTAGATGGACCGTTGGTCTGACCCAGCACAGGTGTTCTTATGATCTTAAAGGAAGGATGGCCAAGTGGTTAGGGCACTAGCCTGGGAGTTGGGAGACATGAGTTCATGTCTCTCCTTTGACACAGCCTCTCTGTGCATTCAGAGATGAATCACTTAGTCCCACCATGCCTCAGTTTCCCCATGTGTACAGTGGCGATAATAATCCTATCCTACCTCACCTGGGGGTTGGGAGAATTCATGCAATAAAGATTGAGAGACGCTTAGGTACTAGGGAGACGAGAGATGGACAGGCACCACAGATCGATTAACTACCTGTGGGAGTGTGTGCGAACCCCACCCCAGCACCGCTCACCGGTTTCTCCACAGGCACTTTGTTGTAATACCGGATCGAGTCTTTCCCCAGGAAGTCAAACTCCACAACGTGCTCCTGCCCATCCAGCTCTGGGTGCAGCTTAATGTGCTCAACACGCAGGGAGCAGCAGCCAACCGTGTCTGCAGTCTCCCCTTCTTCCTTCTCGTTACCGGCTCTCAGGGCCAGCTGGGAGGAACACAGCAGAGCAGGCATGGAAACCCCTCATCTTCCAATATACACCTCCTCCCCCAAAACCAGTGCTAAAGAGGCTACGATGCTGTGAGAAACACACTGGATACTTCTTTCCACCAAGGGGTCGGCACAGCTCAAGTCACCACAGACTCTAAATGCCCCTGGAGTTTCTTTGCTCCATTTCCATCATTCATCTTTATGCTCATATTTACAGCCCTTCGACCAGCTGTGCAGAAATACCCTGGCAGGAATGCATCTCAAGGACCCTTGCTATGCAAGTATCATTATGCTTATGCCTTCAGCTAGGCCGGAGAGAGGCAGGAAATAGTTCAGGGGTTAGATGGTACAGGGGAGGGATATCGGAAGAGGACATAGGCTCAGTTGCATTCACATGCAGTAATGATAATGCAGCCCTGTTTTCAACAGGAGACTTCACTGCCACAAGCAGCAGCATTGAAATAACCCTTACAACAAAGAACTCTGGCGTCACTGGATGCAACATTGCTTATTCGTCTGGGCAAGTGGCAGCAGGCGTGACAAGTATCACACACGCTGGAAATCAGCGTGTGCTGGGGGGGGTAGCAAAGGCAGGAAATGTGTGTAACCCTCCACATGGTCCTGTACCACCAGCACACTTTCACGGACAGCTCTGGACATTTCCCATTGCAATTCACTTTCATGTTCTCTGTGACCACGAGTGGCTTCCACTCATGGGCTAACCCACGACTCACAGCTCCCAGTAAGTGCGAACGTAGCTCAGCTAAAGTAATTTTACAAGGAAAACACCTAGCCCAACAAGACAGAGAAGCAAGCCGGCACCTTGTCAATGAAGTAAAGGGCCACGGATCTTTGCCGTTTCTTCATCTCCCTGGATTTCCAGTCTGCACGGTATTGAGAGCGGATCTTGTCAACTACATCTTTTAAACGTCTGGCTACTTCATATTTCTGCCAGTCCTTCTCCCCCTGGAAGGAAAAATGGATGTTTCCACTTGCCCTGCACAGCATCCATTGTCACCTAGCCACTGTCACAGCTAATAAACAGAGCTAGGGAAGAAACTGCTTTCCCATCCTGCAAAACATTTCGCGATAATTCAAAAAATTTCCCATCCTGGGCTGGGACAAAAAGTCGACATCTAAAATGTTCACCAATCAAACATCTTAAAAAATAATTGGTTCAGGTCAATCCAGCCATTTCATTTCAATCATTTCAAAACATTCTGTCTGGATTTTCACCATCGTTTCTCAACAGGAGTTAGCTTAAATTTCTAAGCGAAAAGTTATTTTGAGCCGGAAAACCAGAGTTTTTCATTTCAACAATTAAAAATAATAATAATAATAATAATTTTTTTGGTGTAGAAAAATCAACCCAAGCAGACCCTTTCCCGTGAACATTTTTTGATTTTGACAAACCAGCCTTTTCCCAACAAAAACGTTTTGTCGAACAATTCCTAATCTGCTCCAGGAATAAAACCCTTTACAAGGAAACTGCCTGGTTCCAGACTGGACCTACTTTGATGATAGAATATCATTAGGAACGCTGTCCAGGTTCTAAACACTGTTCAGTGTTCGGATGATTTTTTTTTTTACATCATCTATCCATGTCACTCAAGTTAAAGAGGAATAACTACAATTTTTGGAGGAATGGTTTGGGCGCCCCCTGATGGCTGTGCAGAAGCACTGAACCAGCACTGACTTCAAAGTACTTATTGTAAGAAGCTCATGCTAACGCACGTCTCATTGTTAGGCGATTAGGAATACAAATCAAGCAATGATAAAGCACTAACTCTCCATCGTTGCACATCTATCATATTTGATTACTAACAGATTGTTCGATGTGAATCTAAGTGGAACCTAGCTGAGTTAATGCTACAGTGAAAGCTTTGATATTGTGCATGTTTATTAACCTTCCTGTTGGACTTGTAGAACATATCCAGATTTAAATTGCCTTTTTTAAAGTAAAAAGGGAGAACAAAGCATGTTGCTAATATTAAGCCCAATACGGGCCAATTTAGACTATCAAAACCATCATCGCCAGGATTACTGTAAAACAGAACAGTCTCGCCATGTTGTACCCATCTTAGTGAATCATTATAACTAGGGTTCTAGCAAATTCATGGTCCATTTTGGTCAATTTAACAGTCATAGGATTTAAAAATTGTAAATTTCATGTTTTCAGCTATTTAAATCTGAAATTCCATGGCGGTGTGATTGTAGGAGTCCTGACCCAAAAAGGAGTTTTGAGGGGGTTGCAAGCATATTGTAGGGGGGTTGCAGTACTGCTACCCTTACTTCTGCGCTGCTGCTGGCGGCAGTGCTACCTTAAGAGCCGGGCAGCCAGAGAGCAGTGACAATTGGCCGGAAGCCCAGCGCTGAAGGCAGAGCCGTCACCAACAGCCATGCAGAAGGATAGCATGGTATGGTATTGCCACTCTTACTTCTGCACTGCTGCCTCAGTCAGCAGCCGCCACTCTCCAGCCACCCAGCTCTGAAGTAAGTGACAATACTGCAACCCACCTAAAATAACCTTGTGCCCTTTTCTGCAACTCACTTTTGGGTCAGGACCCTCAATTTGAGAAATGCTGGTCTGTACAGTATAGGGTAAAAGCACGCAAAAGACCAGAATTCACAGGGGGTCTCCTGGCAGCCCAGTGGCAGAGACAGGGGTAGAACCCAAATCTCCTGATTCCCAGTCCAGTGCTCTATCCATTAGGCCACTAGGCCTCTCTTTAAGCCAGAAGGTCTTTCTATACAAATCCAAAGTCAGAGGCATAACTGTAAAAGCTTCCAATTTCAAGAGATTCTAGCTTCTCTTGCAAGACTTGTGATGTCACCGGGGTAGCCATACGATGCATTAACAGTCTCATTGGACAAATATGCACAAAAGATTGTGCCAACTGCTCCTCTACAGGCACGTGCGTGGACTGTGGCATAAAAGGGGTCAATCAAAGGCAAACGGATGGTCTGACAAGGAACAGCACACCCACCTTTAGCTTGGAACTCGGGTTCAGCATGATGTACTTAATCGAGTTCTGGATGTTTTCGGTCCACGAAGCCAGCCACGTGACGGTGTTGTCACAGCGCACTTCCTTCCACTTGTGACCCGATGGAGGCTCGGGTGTTTTAGAGTCCCTGTTACATGGAGAGGATGCAAAGCAAAATTATAACCACTCCCTGGGCCCTTCTGTTCAAAGACCGATCAAAACCAACCCAATGCTAATGACACGAAAGGCCAACCAAGGGAAAAGAAATGGACTTGAGTCCCCATGGCTTCTTTTTTAATAGGCAAGGTTTGTTCTTGTAAAGGAGTAAAGAGATTTTCTGCTCAGTTACAAAATTAAACATCCAGGTCTTCTATCCAGAAGACTAGAAACAACTGGAGAAGTAGTGGGTTTAACGGTACTGGGTACACCCAGCAATTGAATCTCATGGAGTGGGGAAACGACTTTTTTACCCAAACTGCACAATATCGGATTAACATTTATTTAACTCAAATCCAAGGAAGAAATGTTCTCTGCTAAGCCTGCCCTCTTTAATGAAGGGCTTGGAAAGTTTCCAACCCGCAGCTCACAGCCCTCCATGCAGTCCTCCAACAAGCATAACATTGACAACTGCATTCCTGATATTTCTAAGGTAGAAACAAGCAGGATTTGGGACGGGGCAGGGTATGGAGTGAATCTCTCAGGCTTTCTTCAGACCCCCCAAAAAAGCTATAGAGGGTTTGCCAAGGAAAACCCATGTGTTTCTCCTTGGCAAAGCTTTAATAAGAAATCCCTGGACAGACGTGAGATTGGAGTTGACTGGCTACTCCTGGCCACTTCATCTGTATCTATGCAGGATTTGACTGTGAAATGTACCTGTCACGTAGAAAGGGAAAAACTCCTCAGAAGAGGAGGCTCAAGATGTCCCATGTGAATTTACATCTCAGGAGTAACAGTAGAGCAAAGCAGTGACCTAGCCCTGCTGGAAGCAAGCGGGCAGCAGAGTGACTTGAATACAGCCAAGGATAACACCAGGGAGAAAATGTTGGCCTTTAATGGAGCAAAGCCCATGGACACCAGCTGAGGATCTGGCCTGAAGAGTTAAGTTCTAGCTAATGGGAACTCACTCACTTGCTACAGTTTATGATGACGTCCTCTGGCATGATCCTCTTCTTCAGCATGCCCATTTTAGGGTGGTCCCCGCGCCCACGGAACAGCCCCGGGGGCTCGGTTTTGAAGTTACCTATTTTCTCCCGATGCCCGTCGAGGATGCAGTACCCATACTCCTCCTGGATCTTATCTGCCTCCTCCTTCAGTTTCTGATTTAAAAAACAATCCATGGTGAAAATGCCGGTCCAAGGTGCTACCCACGGTGCTGCACCTACCATTACCCACGGGTCTTCCGGAAGAAAGTTGGTTCACAAATTCAAGAGCTTTAGGAATCAGAAACCAGCCTCCTGCCATGGAATTTCAAACCAACTGCCAGCAATCAACCAACAGCACTGACAGTGAGTGGATACCCAATGGTTGGAAATAAGTCAAACCTCTCTTTTTGGAAGCAGAGGGACTGGAAGAGGCAGAACCAGTATTAATCGGTACATTATTAAATGATCCATGGCTGTACATATACAGGACACAGGCACTGACTCCGTGGGTGCTCTGGGGGCTCAAGCACCCAAAGAAAAAAAATGGAGGTGCGCTGCACCCATCAGCCTGAGCTGTTCAGCAGGGTCATCAATCAGCTGTTTGGTGGCTGGCGGGAGGCACTCAGGGGAGTGCAGAGGGCAGCGAGCAGGGCAGGAAGAGGCGGAGCCTGGCTGGAGCTTCGGGGAAGGGGCGGGGCCTCCAGGCAGAGCCTGGGTGGAGCAATAAGTTTTCCCCTGCCCTAATTTAAGACAAGAGGCAGCAAATGAGAGTGACAAACGGGCAGGGATGGAGGAGGGTAACAGGAAGAAGTTATAGACTACTACCCAGATAACAGATACATGATTTTGAATCAGAAGTATGCATTTTCCAATCGCATAGAGTGACACACAAAAGCTGCCATAAGGAAATTAAGCCCCCCACACCCAGACTAAATATTTACCAACCATCCACAGAAGTCGTTCGAAACAGCATCCTAACCTGTTTCTCCTCTTTGGGCAAAGCTTTCCGGGCCTCGTTTTTATCCACAAAGTACTTGTGCATCTCTTTGAAGTCACACTTCTCCAGATGCTTTATCTTCTTCCGCTCCTCCGAGGTCATTTCCTGAGCAAAAGCCAGAAGAGAACTGGAGAACAGGTAGGCAAATCTCATTTATGACTGGGGATAAGCTGCATGGGGGGACAATAACCTAGGTTTCTGGAGAGTCTGCTGAGCAGCAGTTTTACAGCTGTGCTGTCAATGCTGAAATCAAAGGCTAGGATTAAGCTGCACCTGAAAAGTTTATTTTTCTAAACTAGTGGCCGCTTTTGAAAGTCTGAGAATGTGTACAGGCAAGGTTGACAGAATTTATTTGTTCATAATTTCAGTGGATAATATCCATATTTATTTCTAATCATTTTGTCCAATTTTTTCTTGATTTAAACTTTCATGATTGTGTGCATGGGGGGTCAAACAATGGTCATTTATGCATGCATCTGACGAAGTGGGTATTCACCCACAAAAGCTCATGCTCCAAAACGTCTATTAGTCTATAAGGTGCCACAGGATTCTTTGCTGCTTTTAATGATTATTTAATGACAGCTGCTGCTGAGATTCAAAAAGTTAAAGCTTTATAACCATTCAAAGAGAAACTGTCAACATTCAGTGTCAAAACATACAAAGTAAATATCCTTAAAACAAACTCTACTAAGTTATTAAGCAGAATTTTTCTTACTTTGTCTATCTGTAAATTTCAATTACCGATGGAAACATTTTTGCTTTGGATTGCACATGTTTGGTGAAATCCCCATTTACCAATAAAAACTGAATACGTCAAGTCTGTGTGTGAGGATCACTTCATACACCCGTGCAATGCAACCACCTCTGGGGTGGAACAGCACCACTAAACCACAGCTCAGAGCAGACAGGGAGAAATTCCAAGCCAGGCACACACACAAGCTCGATCTATGTGGGGTTACTGGGCATGGAAGCATTATCGCCAGTGGCCAGGTGCACATAAAACCTGCTCTGAGAGGAGTCACTGTTCTGTGAGATTTTTCTCCTGCAACAGAGAAATCCTCATGTTTAGCTGCTGAATGATAAAATATTGTTGCCCCTGAGCGGCTAGTCAGAGTTCAGAAACCTGGCGATGTTCCAGTTGGGAGCCCTTGGCCCCTCTCCCACTCTGGGTGGCGGGGTTGCACGCTCCTGCAGGGAAGCGTGGCGGCGTGTCTGGCTCTGGCCGGGTGGCACGGCTGCCAGACATGCTGCTCTGAGCAGCACGGTAAGAGGGCCGGGGCTGGAACTGGGGGGTTAGATAAGGGGTGGAGGGTCCTGGGGTGCAGTCAGGGGACAAGGGGCAGCTGGATGGGGTGTAGGTTCTGGGAGGGGCAGTCAGGGGATGGGGAACTGGGGGGGTTGTATAAGTGTGGGAGTCTCAGGGGGGCTGTTGGGAGGGATGTGCAGATAGAGGTCAGGGCACGCGGAACAGGGGGGTTGGACGGGGGTGGGGTCCCAGGGGCGGTTAGGGGACAAGGGGGCAGGGTTGGATGGGCTGGAGATTCTGAGGGGAGCAGTCAGAGGGCAGGAAGTAGGAGGTACATAGGGGGTGGGGGCCCAGCTGTTTAGGGAGGCACAGCCTTCCCTACCCGGCCCTCTACACAGTTTTGCAACCCCAATGTGCCCCTTGGACCAAAAGTTTGCCCACCCTGGGCTAGCTTCTCTGCCTACAGCCCTACACCTCTTTAGCCAACACCAGACTCCCAAAATCTCTCTCTATGCTTCTCCCAGGGTCACACCGTGCTTATAGGCTCTTGCTGAGCTTTCTTTCTCTGCCTCAATCACCCTGGTCCTCACCTGCCCCCAGCTCGATGTTTTCCCACGCTCAAAGACATGGAACCAGGCAGAACAAAACCCAGTGAAACCCTCTGCCCCCCGTGGTGCGAGCTTCTGGTCAGACTCTTACGCCTTGTTTTAGACATGGCCCCTTAACTGTCTCTTAAGCGAAGGACACATTCACACACCAGTTTCAATGAGGTTTAACTCAGCCCATAACAAGGCTTAATCCAGCTCATACCCCCAACCACTGCTCACACACACACATCTGCCCTCTCCCCCTTTCATCTAACACCACCTCCTATTGAATGTTTTAAAAAACCCTAGGTAATTAATACCCAAAAACTAACATGAAGCAGTCTGGGCCGGGATGCTACAAACACCTCTTGACTCAAACCCACAAAAGCAAGGATGTGAAAATGCTAAGCCACCTCACGGTACATCCCCTCTACTGCCCCACTCACAAGCACACCCCTTACCATTCCCATCTCTATCAGACACCACAGGCCATGCACCGCAACCTCAGCTCCGCCCCCTAGAGACGCAGTCTTCCATCCCGATCCCCACATACATTCTTATAGCCAAGGAGCAGTGACTACGTGCCCACAAAGCAGGTACCTTTCTCCAGTCATGGAAGAAGTTGTTCTGGAAAATCTCCTTGGTTGTATATTCATGATCTAGCATTTTTGCATAGAAGGTGGCAATTTCCTCTGTAGCCACATTCAGCTTCATGGGTTTGCCTGTACAGAAACACAGTGTGCTTCATCATTGGTCACCCACCTGCTCTAATCCCCCCTCCATCCAAGCTGGCTGCGGAGTAACACTTGAAAGCATGAATTGTATTAGCAGGAGCATTGCCAGCAGATTGAGGGAAGTGATTATTCCCCTCTATTCGGCAGTGGTGAGGCCACATCTGGAGTACTGCGTCCAGTTTTGGTCCCCTCACTACAGAAGGGATGAGGACAAATTGGAGAGAGTCCAGCGGAGGGCAACGAAAATGATTGGGGGCTGGGGCACATGATCTACAAGGAGAGGCTGAGGGAACTGGGCTTGTTTAGTCTGGAGAAGAGAAGAGTGAGGGGGGATTTGATAGCAGCCTTCAGCTTCCTGAAGAGGGGTTCCAAAGAGGTTGGAGCTGGGCTGTTCTAAGTGGTGGCAGCTGACAGAACAAGGAGCAATGGTCTCAAGTTGCAGTGGAGGAGCTCTAGGTTGGATATTAGGAAACACTATTTCACAAGGAGGGTGGTGAAGCACTGGGATGGGTTACCTAGAGAGGTGGTGGAATCTCCTTCCTTAGAGGTTTTTAAGGTCAGGCTTGACAAAGCCCTGGCTGGGATGATTTAGTTGGGGGTTGGTCCTGCTTTGAGCAGGGGGTTGGACTAGATGACCTCCTGAGGTCTCTACCAATCCTGATAGCCTATGATTCTATGAAGCAAATTAACTCTAAAGGCTCACGTACCATAAGGCAAGTACCCCTCCCACAACCTCACCATTTATTATTTTCTTTTAAAGAACTTTTTTTCTTCCATTATTTTTAAACCAAGGGGGGAGGGAGGGCAGGGAGAAAACTCATGATTTCTGAATGCCCAGGATTACTCTAAATGCGTTGGCTTTTAAAAAACTGTTGGTGTTTTAACTCCACATTCTGCAATAAGAAAGGCTGCAAAATTAGCCTCTTGCCAGGCCCACGGACCCGAACGGACTGGTTAATATAGGCTCTCATCTCAGAGCGAGCGACAGTCTGCTTCGGACGAACCGTATTCTTTGTTCGGTCCATTTTACCAGCTGCACTATGTCAGGAATATTGCTACTGTTTGCAGTATCTGTGAGAAAACAGAACGCACCGTCGTAATAGAACTTGACATCGTCAGGGAGTGGCTCGTAGAGAGGGGCGAAGTAGGGGCCTTTGTGCTCCAGCTGTTTCCATTTCACCCCATCCTCTGTCTTCTCCTCTTCCCACCTTATAGAGAAAAGCACCGTGAATGGTTAGGGAGCGTCTCAGCATATGCAATTCCCTGCTGCTCCGTTTGGGATACCACCATCCCAGGACATGGTGGGGACCGAGCCAGGGAGCTTCTGTAGGCATCCTGGGAGAAATGGGTTTTAGAAAAAGATTTGGAGCAGAGGCTTATGGATCAGCTCTGGAAGGTACCCCCACAGGGAGATGGAATAATGTGCAAGGAACCAGGCTAGGGAGGACGGTCTCGCTCTAGTGGACAGGATGCTCAGGAGACATGAGTCCAATTCCCAGCTCAGCCACTGACCCCCTATATGACCTTGGGCAAATCACTCAAGCCAGCCCGTGCCTCCGTTTCCCCATCTGTGCAACGGGGATAATACTGCACTCCCTCACAGGGGGTGTTGAGGCTAGTGATGTGCTCCAACACCATGGTGATACAAGCTCTAGACAAAAGGTATGGAGATGAGAGAAGCAGTCGAATGGAGGGGGAGCGGAGTGAAGGGGGTGCGAGGGCAGATAAGCAGTGTGGGGCTTGAACACAATACGGTGGAGAGCAGGGAGATTGTGAGACAACCCAGTTATGTTATATTCACTTCCAGACCCCCACATTTAACATAATTAAAAACCAGGGCCGCAGTGTTGTTTTTATGCAGAGCCCCTAAATGCCACAGCATAACCCTTATGGCTCCTTTCGTGACTCAGTTTCCTCTAACAGCAGCACTTGCAGGAGGATATCTGTCCACTCACCTTTTATTTACCCCCAATGCATTAGCCTCCAAGCAAGGACTTGGGAAGGGGATTGAAAATCTCAGCTGACGAGCTAGGACATAGACTCAGGCTTGCACAGTAGCTGTGGAGGGACAGAGGTTGTGCTGTCTGCTATGCGCCCCCTCCCGTCCCCAGCTGGCTTCAGTTCTGTGCAACTGAAACAGACGACACATCTACACTCAAGAGCAGGAGTGAAGTCACTTTCCATAGCCTGCTGCCAGGGCAAGGACACCCTGATCGGTATTGCTCACGTGTGTGGTCCTCACGCTAAACAACTTTGCGCCCCCAGCTAATCAGCTGGGATTCTAAGACCGCTGCAACCCTAGCTGTGAATGCAGACCCTTCAACAAACATCTGTGATAGAGAAAAATTAGTTGAGGGGAGTTTGGGGCTGAGGACGATCTAGATAATAGATACACTTTGTGCCCTTGGATTTTGACGTAGACTAAGGATCACAACATGCTCTCGTATCATCTCATCATGCCAAACATTGCCAAGCACAAGGCAAACTGGTGAAGCCAAAGCGTGTTCCGCACTGCCCTGTCAAACCCTGGCACAACAAGCAAAATGACGAAGGAGGCCCCCAAAACCTGCTGAGAACTTCCACACTTTTCTGAGTGGGAGCAGAAAGTATTTTAGCTTTTCCCCTCCCCTGGGGGTTGTAATACGGAACAGAAAGAACACATCAGACCAGCAGGTCTGCTGTCTGCAGAAAGACAATCAAGGCAAAAATCTGGCTAAAGAACCCAGGAATTATGGGACTACACTGAGTTACACCAGCTGAGGATCTGGTCCAAAGCAACTCTCTATTTGAGCCTTTGATAGACATGCTGTGAGGACGGTTCACATGACACAGACGGAAGCTGCACAGATGCCTAATTTACCCCAAACTGACAATAATACCAATGCCTGACCCTAGTTGGGGGGAGGAATAGCTCAGTGGCTTGAGCATTGGCCTGCTAAACCCAAGGTTGTGAGTTCAATCCTTGAGGGGGCCATTTAGGGATCTGAGGCAAAAATCTGTCTGGGGATTGAGCCTGCTTTGAGCAGGGGGTTGGACTAGATGACCTCCTGAGGTTCTTCCAACCCTGATATTGTGTGATTCTGCCTTTTCAGGTAGTATTGCTGTAATACAACTCCACACTCAATGGGGACCCAATCCTGAAAGAAATCTTTCCTGAACCCTTTCTTCTGGCCTTCAAACACCCCCCAAAGCTCATCTTCAGAAGCAACCTCCCCACAGACCTGGAGCCACCAAATCAAAGCGGCACCAGGCTCTGCCAGAACAACAGATGCAAAACCTGCAGATAAACCTCCACAGCTGCAATGACCAACACTTTCCACAACGCACCTTTCAGGATCCAGGAGTCCTACACACATTTATCACAACAAGTGGTATACCTCAGCCAGTGCACTAAATGCCCCACATACAGAGGCTGATTAAGATTTATTGGGGCCCTGGGCACAAAGAACAGTTGAGCCCCCCAGACCTTGGGGGCTCAGGGGCACCAGAATCAGGGATCCAAGGTGGCCATGTCCTCCCCTCACTTTTAAAAGTGGGAGGGCCATGCCTGTGCACTTTTTAACGTGGACATACTTTGGGGGGCAGGAGGACCACGTTGGCCCCCCAAACTTCAAGCCTTGGGCAGGCATGGAGTGACACTGGCAGGGACTGGGCTTCACAGCTAGGGAGCTGGCAAGGTGATCAGCTCCCCCACCATGAAGCGTAGCCCCTGCTAGTGACACCAGATTCTTCCCAGTGGGGGGGGGGGGGCTGAGGTGGGCCAAGGTGCCCCCTTGCCACAGGGCCCTGCCCCCTGCTCCTCCTCTTCCCCCTGAGGCCTCACCCCTCCAGGCCAGTAGCTGGAGCCAGGCCATAGTAAGAGCTGCCCAAGGAGCCTAGTCTGCTGTGGGGGAGCCCCGGACCCTTCACCTGCCCTGGGCAGCACACCCCACGAGGCAGGAACACTGGCTGGGGGCTGCTCTCGGGCCCCCGGGGCCCCTTCCCAGGGCAGGTGGAGAGTCCAGGGCTCCCCACATTGGCCTGGGCACCTTGGGCGGCTCTCACCTCTGCCTGGTTTAGCCAGGGACAAGAGGAGCAGGGGGCAGGGTCACAGCTCCAGTGCCGGTGCCCCCCAACTTCTACCCAGGTTTCAGCACTCCTACAAGGACCACCAAATTAGCACAGGCCCCACGGGCCCAAATAGCAACCCTGTGGGTGAAACCAGACAATCGCTACGCTCTCGAATGAACGCCCAAAAGACAAATACACATCACCTGTGGGGGATCACGTTTCCCAAAGCGATCATTCCATAACCGACCCATCAGTCCCTCATCCTCCAAGGAAACCTGCACAACACCTTTCGGAGACGAACCTGGGAGCTTAGATTCATAACTTTGCTAAACACTAAAAATCACGGACTGAACAGAGACGCTGGATTTATTACAACAATCTATAACCCACTAATAACTAACTTCTTCAGCTGTTTCTCTCCACCTCCTTCCCCCCTATGACTGGAGGGGTGTTTACAGGCCATTTCACCTTGAATGGTCCCCGGAACTATGTATTTATGCTAAACAATCTGTCCCACACCTTGTATTTAGCTGTGACACTCTGAGGACGGTGCCCAGACCTGGAGCAGAGCTCGGAGCAGCTTGAAAGCTCGTCTCTCTCACCAACAAACTTGGTCCAATAAAAGATCTCACCTCACCCACCTTACCTGGCTTTGCCACTCACCACTCCCTTGCAAGCGGCACTGACCTGCAAACGTATCAAAGACTGGAGGCTGCTGAGCCACCCACAGCCAGGATGGGGGTGAAAATGATCCATGGCTTGTCTAACCAGCACCCCACCACGCGGAAACATCCCGAAATCCAGTCATGTCACATGGCACAAGCTGCTATGACACCTCCATGAGTAAGAGCGACCACATGCAAGAGACAGGCACTCTACAGCCAGCCACATGCTAACATCAGTCTCAGCTCAGTCACATCCCATGACCTTTCACGTGGAAGCGTTTCATCACCTTCCTACACGGTTCCCTCTGGGCTGAGCTGCAAAGGCAGGTCCCTCCAGCTTGGCATTGCTTTTGAGAGACTGGTACTTGTCATTTAAAAAAAAATTAAGAAATGCAATTCCTATCAAAACAATTTGCAGGTCACTGGACTTCATTCAATGCCTGGGCAGCACAGCATCCTGGGAAATGTAGTCACAGATGGTGTGTCGGTGTGGAGACCACAGGGTGCAAGCTAAGCTAACTAGTTACTATGCAACCACGTCATCAGGGCCACCCAGGGGCGGGGGGTGGGGCAAGTGGTGCAATTTGCCCCAGGCGCCACAGGGGCCCCCATGAGAATATAGTATTCTACAGTATTGCAACTTTTTTTAATGGAAGGGGCCCCCAAAATTGCTTTGCCCCAGGTCCCCTCAATCCTCTGGGCAGCCCTGCACCTCATTCAGCCAAGCTAGACTTGTCCAGCAAGTGATCGAAATATACTCTCCACTCAAGGAGGTAGAACACTAAATAAGATTCCCCATACCAAGAGGCAATGCAAATTATACCATTTAAAACAGGGCTGGACTCCACATAATGTAAGAACTGCAGCAAAGTTATTGCTGAGGGAAGTACTGGTCAGCTCTGCCAGGAATGCAGTGGGACTTGTTAAAAATTCCTGACAACATCCAGCTGATGGCTCCATCTTCTAACCCAGGGGTTTTCTCATTTGCCAACCCCTAAACATTTTCAAATGGAGGTGCGGACCCCTTTGGAAATCTTAGACAGTGTCTGTGGACCCCCAGGGTTCTATGGTAATGACAACCTTTCGCGGACCCCTTAGACATATTGTAGGGACCCCCAGGGGTCCGTGGACCACAGGTTGAAAACCACTGATCTAGCTACCTGAATTCTAGCTTTCTGAGACAAAACTCCAGCATACAGTGACATCAGCTGGCCACACCAATAATAGCAGGTGCTTTTTAAACATGCTGTGTGTATATGGTACAGTATAAGGATCTCTCTATCTTGCAAACTGTCCTTTTATTTTTAACCATTTTCTTTTGCCTTAAAGTAGTGAGGCAAACACAATAAATGAGATGATGCCCATGCGTTGAAATTACACCGACTGCTCTAGAACGTACATGGCATGGGTATATTTTCATAGCATCATAGAATATCAGGTTTGCAAGGGACCTCAGGTGCTCATCTAGTCCAACCCCCCGCTAAAGCTGGTCAGAAAAAAGGAAAACTTTGGCAAAAAACTCCATGCATTTTTCCTGTTTTGTTCCCTCTCCCCCCTCCCCGCCCCAAATCCAAAAAGTTTTGAGATTTCCAAAAAATAATGTGACCACCTCTGTAGCTGGTTGGAAAATGGGAAAAATTCCACCAAAAAAAGTTAATAAAATTTGATATTTTGACATTTGAAAAGATCAGTGTAAAATTCCATTAGCTCTATAATCCCTGACATCTCCCCCCAGGTCAAACCCCAGCACACTCTGGTAACCCGCCGAAAGCTTACCACTTCCACTTGTTTTCCTCTTTCTTCTTTTCCTTCTCATCTTCCTCCTTCTTTAATTTCTTGTTTTTCTTCTTGTCTCCTTCCTCTTTGCTTTTCCTTTTCCTTGACCTCCCCTCATTCTCCACCTCCTTGGATTTCTCTTTGCTCTTTCTTCCCTTCTCTTCTGTGCGTTTATTTTCATCCTTTGCTTTTCTCTCCTTGTTTTTTTTCTTGGCCTGGTTCATCTCCTTTCCTTGTTTCTCCTTTGTTTCCCTAGTTTCATCTTTCTCCATCTCATCTTCCTTTTCCTTTTCCTCCATTTCCTGTTCACCTCCCATTCTTCCATTCCTTTCCCATCCTTCTCCCTCTTGCTCATCCTCCTCCTCTTCCTTCATTCTCTTGTTTCTTTTCCTTTCTTCCTCCACATCATCCCTTTTCTCATTCTCTCTCTCATCCCTTCCCTCTTGTTCTTCTATCGCCCCATCTTCTGCCCTTTCCATTTCTTGCTCATCTTCCATCCTTTTATCCTTCTGCGTTTTTTTCCTTCCCGTCTTTTCTTCACTCTCTTTGTTCTTTTCTTCTTCCCTTTTTTCCCTCTTGTTTTTCGCTTCCTTTATCTTTTCTTCCCTCTTTTCCTGCCCTCTCTCTTTCTGGTTCTTTTCTGCCTTCACTTCCTTATTTGCTTTGACATTCTTTTTCTCTCCCTCTGTGTCTTTATCTTCCCTTTTCTCCTCAGCCTCTGCTGTTCTTGCTAGCCATTGGGCAGGCTTCTCTTCTCCCTCTGCCCTTTCTCTGTCTTCTGTTCTGTTCTTTCCTCTCTCCGTCTGTATTTCACCCTCTCCTGTATTGGCCCTGTTCTCTGCCACCCCTGCTGTCTCACTCCCTTGCTTTTCCTTTTCGCTTTGATCACCAGCCCCCCCATCCAATCCGTCTGCATCATCCCCACTCTCCATCTGCTCTGGCTCCTTTGCTCTTTTCAACCTAGGGCGACCCTCTTGCGTTCCCATCTCCTCCAGCCCTTCGCCTTTCCCGGAGATGGCTTCAGTGAATCCCTTCTCCCCCTTGGCTTTGCTGGGCTCTGCACCGTCTCGCTTCTCCTGGTCCTTTCCTTCCCTTTCCTTTTTAGGTTCCTCTTTCTTACTCACGCCCCCTTTACTTTCCTTTAGTTCACGTTTCCCCTTCTCTTTGATCTCTTTCTTCCTCACTTCCATTTCCTTCTGCTCCCTGCTCCCTCTCTCCTTTTCCTCTTCCCTTTTTCTTTTCCGGTCTTTGACTTGTTTCTCTTCTCTGTGCCCCTCAGGGATGAATGAACCTGGCTCCCGCTCAGTGGTTTCCCCTTTCATGCTGCCTTTGGCTGTAATGTCCACTTCCTCCGCTGAACCATCCAGATCTCCAGAGAACGCTGCGTTTTCACCACCAACCCCATTGGGTTTTGTTTCCTGGTGTCTTGGAACCTTACAAAAAAAATGAGGGAGGGGAGTTAAAATTAGCAGTAGACGAGAAAATCTACAGACCAAAGCCTAGATTTTGTCACTGCATCTTCATGGGCACGCTCTGTACCCACACATGGGCCAGATGCTTCTCAGTCTAACCTCAGATAACCAGGCGCATGCATTGGTGGCTCAGGGAAGTTTTATATAAAGATCAGGTTCAAAGAGGCCAGGTGACAAAAGCACATAGGGTAGGGCTGCCAAGCCCTATGGCTCTGTACTAGGCCCAGTCCTAGTCAAGATATTCATAAATGATCTTTAAGGGATCACAAAAGCGACGGAATACTGCAAGATTCTGTAAAATGGGACGGTTGGTTGCTAGGCAATAGGTAAGGAGTTAGACTGCACTGACGCATAGGAATTAAGAAATTATTGAGGAAGTATTGATGTGATTTGTTAATATTAATGATTACGGTTAATTACGGACACCCAGAATGCTATTGATGGAACAGGGGCAGGCACTGACCTTACGGTAATTGAGGTGCCAAAACAAATATGGGTATACATCTGTCATAAACATACAGCTGCAGGTAGCATAAAATCCCTCCTTTACCTGTAAAGAGTTAAGAAGCTCAGGTAACCTGATTGGCACCTGACCAAAAGGACCAATAAGGGGAGAAGATGGGGGAAGGGGTTTTTTTTGGTGTGTTCTCTCTGGAGACAAAGAAAGAAACCAAGCAAGTAATCTAACTCCTACTGAATCAGGAGCGGCTCTAGGCATTTTGCCGCCCCAAGCACGGTAGGCAGGCTGCCTTCGGCGGCGTGCCTGCAGGAGGTCCACCGAAGCTGCGGGACCAGGGGACCCTCCTCAGGCAAACCACCGAAGGCCAATAGCGCGTGCTTGGGGCGGCAAGCCAAGGGGAAGAGCCTAGAAGATGTAAAAGGAAACTCAGTTTGATAGCATCCTGTCTGGCAAGAACTCACTTATCAATAGACACAGCTGGATAACCCTTATGTCTGTATAGCTGTAGTTGCTTGCTGGAAGTTCACCCCAATAAACACTGAATTGTTTGCGTCTTTGGACTTCAGGTATTGTTGCTCTGTTCATGCGAGAAGAACCAGGGAAGTGAGAGGGTGAAGGAATAAGCTCCCTAACAAGGACATGATAACAGTTAAGGGCTGTTATAATGAGGAGGGGATCAATTGTTCTCCATGACCACTGCAGATAGAACAAGAAGTGATGGGGCTTAATCTGCAACAAGGGAGGTTTAGGTCAGGTATTAGGAATTGAGGGTGTCAGTAACTCAGTCAGAGGTTATGGGCCTATTACAGGAGTGAGCAGGTGAGGTTCTGTGGTCTGCAATGTGCAGGAGGTCAGATCACAATGGTCCCTTCAAGTCTTTGAATCTACGGTGAGTGTCAAAGGGGACTGTACCAATACAAGCCTAGCTCCGGAGCTAAGGCAGATCAGCACAGCTTCACGGACGACAGTACAGCTACATGGATTTACACCAGCTGAAGGTCTGACCCATTTTTTCCAACCCATCAAGATTGCTGGATAGGCCATAACTACCTTATAAAGAGTTCACCTTCCGGGAACACGTAACTCTAAGAAATTGAAGTGCCCAGGCATCTCCTGTCACAACAATTTAATACTGAATCATTTACAGAGGCTACAGCAGCTCCACATACTTCAGGATGCTTCTTACCAGGTCTCTGTCATCAGTCACCAGGAGTTTCCCTTGAGGGCCAGTTCTCACTTTCTTCGGAGCACGCGCTGATCTAGAACAAACAGCACCTTTTACTATTTATAAATGTGCATGACAAAGATCAGCCCCACATCCCACCTAGCTCTCCTCAGACAAGCGCCACATTCCCTTTAAACACACCAGGCTATGCAACGACTGGCCTTATGAAGCTGGGTCTTTAAACATGCTCATAGGCAGCATGAGAGTCCTCTGTTTGGGGAGGCAAGCGCCAGCAGCAACCTGGAAATGGGGAGGCCCACCAGCGCCTGGACCGTGGCCTTGCCCCTGAGGCCCCACCCTCACGCCGTCTCTTTGTGCCCCCTCCTCAACATGCCACTCACTCATCTCTGCCTCTTCCTATTGTTGCCAACCCTCCAGGATTGTCCTGGAGTCTCCAGGAATTAAAGATTAATCTTTAATTAAAGATGGTCATGTGATGAAAGCTCCAGGAACACATCCAACCAAAAATGGCACCCCTACCTCTTCCCCCAAGGCCCATCCTGTTCCTCTCCGCATCCTTACCAGAATAGGATGGGAAGCCATGGCCCCAACACTTTTTCCTGCCTTAGGCGAACAATGGGGTGGGGGCAGGGAGGAGGAGAGGAACAAGCGGCAGGCAGGGAAAGGCCTCGGGGGAAGAGGTGGAGTGGGGGTCAGGCAGAGCGAGAGCATGGCCTCAGGGGAAGAGGCAGAGTGGGGGTGGGGCAGAGCACAGGCGGGGCCATGATCTGGGAGCCAGCTGCCCTCTCCTTCTATGGAGCTTTGCTTCTGGCACTTCAAAGGGGGCAATGGGCCAGTGCACCACTGGAGGGGGGACCCGCATCACATCCGTGGCTGGCCTCTTTTCAGGAGGCTAACCCTCCCCGGCCTCTTATATGCGCCATCCAGGAATGTGCCAACCTATCTGATGACTGGGATTGGTGAGCAGAGCCCATCAAAGCAACGGAGACTCGCCCCCGTCAGGTGAGGGAGAAGCCACAGAACCCAGACAACAACCGAGTATGGAGCACAGAAACGTGAACCAAAGGGACAGGGGTGCAGGTCACAGAGTGAAAACAAGAGATCCACGTGGGGACACCGAGCAGAGAATCCCAGACAGTGTCCACTGCTCCGAGAAGGAGCTACTGGACACTGCCTGAGAGAACTCTGCCCAGGGACCAGACAATAGAAAAAGCCCCGGAGTCAGAGAATCTCCCATCCAGCATTGTCCTGAACTGCCCCACGGCCACCTAGGCCAGGGCTAGGAAGAAGTTGGTGAGAGGGTCTCTGGGCTGTGTGGGGCCATGAGCAGGGAGTGGGTAGAGGAATGGATGTGGGAAGAAGAGCAGCGAGAACCTCAGTAAGAGGTTCTGCAAACTGGTGCAAAGCAGACAGGGGCCCGTTGGAGACTACAGTCCTCTGGTTTCTCCACTCAACAGCTACAATAGCCACACAAGCTTCCCTCACAACAGCCCAGCACTCTGCTGCCACCCTGATGCTACAAGCTCGCTGAGAAAGACAAGCAAGTGGCTTCATCCATACATGGACTATCCTGGGCCTTTCCAGCCATTTCAATGAGGCTGTTGCATTGCTACCAACTGGACCAGCGAGACGTGGAATCAAGCTACTTGTGCAGGGGCGGACGTGGCTGGGACCAAGCACTGATCACTTGGATTAGAGATGTCTGAAGAATACCCTGATTCCTCCACCACACTTCTAATAGGAGTTGAAATGACAAGGGGTATATATCTTAAACTCATATAAAATCCTGTTATCTCTGTAGCCGGATGAGGTTGCAAGACAACCCTGATGCAATCTGAGAGCAAGGACAAGACAAAATGCCTTCAATGAAAATTAACATGCAGCTGAAAATGCTACAAAGGCTGCAGCGTGCAAACCTTTCAGCGCTCCCCTCCCTGGGCTGGCCCTCTTCACCCTCCTGCTCCCTCGGATGAGAAACTTCCTGGTCGTTACAATCCAGACCCTCGGCAGCTGTCTCAAGGACTCTGAAACAAAGAGAGAGTCGGTGTGGCTGATTTGAATCTCAGGCTGGATGCGTTATAAACTGATCCTTTGCCAAAGCAACAAGCAGAGGGCTAATCCCTCTTCAACGCAACAAGCGACTATATGCCACAATCTCACTGCTTTGCGCTGCAGCAGACCCACTAGCTGTGTCTCTATTTTTAAAGGGCTGGACAAAAACTGCATACCTGGGCTGCTGAATCTCACCTTCTGAGAATGGATTGGCTTATGGCAGTGACAGAGGGAAATGGTGTGGGTCAGACCAATGAGTGCAATTAGAAAAGAGAAATATAATTTACTTGTATTATGGCATTGACTAGAAACCCAGCTGAGACTGGGGCCCCCTAGTGCTTGGTGCTGTAAGAGACAGTCCCTGCCCTAAGAGCTCACAATCTAAATAGACAAAGGGTGGGAGAGAAAACAGGCACAGAGAGGGGAAGTGACTTGCCCAAGGGTCACCCAGAAAATCAGTGGCAGACCCAGGAACAGAGTCCAGGTCTCCTGAGTCCCAGTCCAGGGCTCATCCATCAGATCGCCATGGCATGAGAGATGGAGGGTGTAGACCAGGGGTAGGCAACCTATGGCACGCATGCCTAAGGCGGCACGCGAGCTGATTTTCAGTGGCACTCACACTGCCCAAGTCCTGGCCACCAGTCTTGGGGGCTCTGCATTTTAATTTAATTTTAAATGAAGCTTCTTAAACATTTTAAAAACCTTATTTGCTTTACATACAACAATAGTTTAGTTCTATATTATAGACTTATAGAAAGAGAACTTCTAAAAACATTAAAATGCATTACCAGCACGCGAAACCTTAAATTAGAGTGAATAAATGAAGACTTCGCACAGCACTTCTGAAAGGTTGCTGATCCCTGGTGTAGACAGAGAGAGAAAGAAGAGATGAGACAGACGCTCGAGACAGTGCAGGAAAGATGCACCGTTATCCATTACACAGAAGTAAGGAGTGAAGCCAGGAAAGGCAAAGAGATGCAACAGAAGCAAGAGAGGGAAGTGTAATCACTGTCAAGTTGATTGACAATACGTTGCAATTAAATACACAACTAATAAAGTTTGCGCTGCTGGAATTATTCCTGAACCTCCGGGGTGGGTTTGTGGAAGCCGGGTAGCAGTTATTTTTCACGCTGGCTTGTAGGCAGGTGATTTTTTTAAAGCTGTGCTTATTATATTAGAGGCAGGTAAACAGACTCAAATGTTTTCCTGAGACTGCTTTTCCCTAGAGGCTATCGCTGCACTTGTCCCAAGGATGCTGAGTGATCGAACACGGGACGGGAGATGGGCCCACTGGAATCTCTGGAGACTGAAGGACCAGCTTAAACCAGCGAGGGACTACAGCAGCAGCCTGCTGACCCAACTCGCCGGGATGCATCAACAGCGAGGCTCCCATGAATGGGAGAGAACCAAGGGCCATAAACGCCAGACCCAGCTCACTCCCCAATCTCTGATCCAGCCAGTCAAAACAAGAGAACCTGATGGCGTAGGACACAGGGCCTGTGACAGGAAACAGACTCATCCAGGCCCACAGGTCTGGGCAGCTGGCCAAGCAGCAACAGCAGCAGATCAACATTCTTTTGGTGCGCACGGAATGATACCCTTAGCTCCTCTGATGAGCTGTCTGGCCCAAATCAGCTCCTCCAAAATGTGAAGGGGCCACCACACAGTCATCTGGCCTTTTAACCCCACAAATCTGGGCATATGGCTTCCAAGGGGAATGAGCCACACAACTCCCGTTAATTTCAATGAAAGTCGTGTAGATGAATCCCCTGCTCGGCTTTGATTTACCCACCTGGGGCAGGAGTGGGGACACTTTATGGCAACCAGTGCTTCCGAATGTTCACTGCTGCAACTGGTGTTGGAAGCACGTTAGAAGTGGAGGGAATGAGGTTAACACAGAGCTGCCCGCTCTTAAGATTTGTTAGGACTAATATTAGATCAAATACATTAGTCACTAGAGTTAACCACCGCACCTGCAAAAAAAGGAGTCACTCCCAAAGGGGGCGGGGAGGGAGTGGGGGGAGAAGATGTGATACAGCTTTAAGGAGTAAGCATGCCATATTCCTGACCTGCAGGTGTCACTGGGGAGCTACCATCCCGACAATGGGTCTTTAACCCGCATGACCGTGCCTACAGCAACTCTTTACAGATATATCCAGAATGCCCCAGGGCTGATTTCATTCTAGCCTTGCCTAAAGGCAAGCAACCAGTCTGTAAAAAAAAGTTACAAACTCCAAAGCAAGCAATGTCTGCCTGCCTCACTAACTACAGTATGCCAAGAAGCACTGTGGATGTCAATGCAGTCTTCTTAAAGTCAGCCTAGGATAACCAGACACCAAAAGTGAAAAATCGGGATGGGGGTGGTGGGTAATAGAAGCCTATATAAGAAAAAGACCAAAAAATCAGGACATCTGGTCACCTTAAGTCAGCCCTCCATCCAGAAAATCGTCAGCAGAGCTTCACCATAAGAGAAAAGAAACTGGCAGAGAAACAGTGAAGTGTCTTCATTCAAATTCCCTATCACTGTAGTTTCACAGGATCCCCTCTGCCAACAAGGTCTACTGCATGCAGGGGACAAGATTTCAAGAGTGATGACTGATTTTGGGGGGTCCATTTGAGACATATTAAGAGACCTAGTTTTTGGAATGTCCCAAGCACCTGCCCTCTGGAAATCAGCCTCTTTAAGGTATCAGGTTGAGCACCAAGTAATTAAACACTAGTCACTTTGGGAAGAGCCAGAGTTATGAATGCATGAGGTTAACTTGCAGTACGTGCCTCACTGAAATGTCAGAGAGCAGACAACCATCCACTGCTGCTTATGGCTTGAAGCAATTTCATCCCCAATACTGAAGAGATGCAAGCGCAACTTTACATGAAATTATCCTTCAGCAATTAGTTAGTTTCTCTTAGGACACAGGATAAGAGCTTATAACTGTGCTTAGCAGAGCTGTTTCCTTTTGGATTGGTTCCCCTCTGCTTATCTGACACAGTGACTGCCACTTCTATCTCTGACATCAATTCCCAGAGCACATGCAGGTCAAATACAGATTAGTGGGATCTGTTAAATTGGAACCCACACCAGGGAGGGCAGGGAGAAAGCTTTACAAACATCCACATTAGCAGCCTTTGCAGCAACCGCAAACAAATTAAGTAGGGTCACAAGCGGAGATATCCCAGGCTGGAATTCCAGTCTCCAAACAAACTGCTCTTCAAAGCAAGGGGGTTGGATGCAAGAGTGGGGGGTTGTGAAGTGTTGCTAAGTTATCTGATGCCCCAAAATTTTGGAAAATCAAATACAGAAGCAGCTCTGAAAAGAGATCAGTTTCACTCAAGGGGTTTCAATTACAGCTGGCTATTCAAAGGGACAAAGGCAGTGTTGCTGGACGTGACTCAGGCTGACATAACCATGTGCTGTGAGAGAACAGAAAAGTCTTGGTCTTTAACAAAAGCCCCATTGGCCCGGATGTTTTCTGCATGGAACAAGGGATTTTAGGCACCTTACTAAAAGATATGCTCTGATTGGTCATATACATTATTTGGCTCAATGGCATCACATAAGCAGGTATAATTGAGTTAGTCATGAGTCACTGGGCTCAACATTGTCCTATAACAAAGAAATAGAAACCCCTCCCCCTACAGGAATCACCGGATGAGGTTCTATTGCCTGTGTTATGCAAGAGGGTCAAATGAGATGATCATAACAAAATCCATCAGTGACATGCTTGATTCTCTCTAGCAAAGGAAGCGAGGTGGTCACGTGCCTGGTATCTCCATATATTGACTAATGCTCAGAAACCTCAAGCGACGTTCCAATTGGTACATGTTAACACGGACACCCAAGGCAGTATTTCTCTCCAGTTTGGTTTGGGATTTCACTCTGCCTGCGTGCTCGGTTTGGAGAGGGCAACAGCAAAGAACTTGCTGAACTGGTCCTGGCAACTCCAAGGTCTAGTTCTGGTATAGACAAGCTCGAGGCGGGCAGGATGACAACACATTGGTAACTGCTCTCTTTCTCCTCCAGAAACGCAGCAGGTAGGGTGAGCTGAAGAGCCCAGAACATGGGTTTAGGGCTTAATTTTCTATTTAACAGTTGTTCACGTGGGGTCTGTTCTTATTTGGAGGCACTGGGAGTCACAGAGGCTTTGTCTACATTGGCAATTGAACAACAACACTTTTGTCTTTCAGAGGTGTTAACCCCCCCACCCCCAATCCCGAAAGACAAAAGTTTTGCTGCAACAAGTGCCAGTGCAAACAGCGCATTGTCGGCAGGAGCGCTCTCCTCCTGACAACACAAACTTCGTTCCTTGAGGGTGGAAGTTTTTTGTTAGCAGGAGAGCCGACAAACAGCGGCGACTCATTTTCCCATATGTAAAATGAGGATAATTCTTCCTTCCCACGTCTGTTTAGACCATAAGCTCTTTGGGACAGGGACCGTCTCTTCTTAAGTGTGCGTGCAGTGCCAAGCACAACAGAACCCCAATTTCAGTTGGAACCTATCGGCCCTAGGGTAATGTGAATAATTATTATTCACAATTGACTTTCCCTCAGCACCACCACTGGGTTCAGAGTTCTCTGTGCTCCCTTATGGCCTTCCATGTATTCTGCAGATAAAGAAGGGGGAAAGGTATTGGATTTTTTCCCAAGAGTTACACAATTTCAGCTCAACTCATTACGCAAGTAACCGACATACGCCGTGAAATATGTCAAATTCCTAAAATCTGATTAAGTCTAAAGAGAGCTGGGGTCTCTGTAAATCAACACGTGAGAGGCTGAGCGTTGACTTGTTACCTAACCTCCTCTTAAAATAAGAGCATGCTGGGGTAGAGAAAATCCTTTTGACTCCCCTGCAAACATTTAGGGGGTTAACTCCCCCTCCACCAGCTCTCTCATTCCCAGCAAGAGGCTTTGGAGAACTCACTGATCCTAAAATGAGGGAAGTGAAAATTCACCAAGTTCACATTAACTCCTTCCTTTCATATCACGACACAACCCCAATATGTAGTAAGGTATAGAAAAATACAAACCTATTGGACTTCAGATGCGTATTGTCTTATCTTAGTGTTTTCTATAAAGCCCATCACTGTATTTACTGAGTACTCGTAACCAATCAACAGTCCCCTTCGATATTTACTCCACTCTGCTCTGAAGCAAAGGATTAAGGGCTTGATCAAATGCCCACTGAAATGAAGTGGATACTAAAGTGGGCATTGGATTGGGTCCCAAGCTGGATGTAACGATTACATTGAAAACTGATGTCTTAGCCCTGCTTTCCTAGGCAAAGAAGAGGTGATAATTCAGTGGCTGGGTCCCTGCTTTGCTCAGAGTAATGCCACAGTGAGTGGTGTGAGTTTCTCATCACAGGGAGAAAAAAATATCAATTCAGTACAGTAGCAATTTGTATAAAAATTGCAGAGCAGCAAAGTTCCAACATTTCCCTGGTAAATCTGAGGCCACAAACAATAAGAAAAGTCTCCCAGTGCAGAAAACCTAGGAAAGGAAATAATATACAGCAATTATAGAAAGCTTAAGTCTCACCAGAAGCCCGGGTAAGTGAAACCAAGGTTACAAACCATCCAGAATGCTGTCAAAGGGTAAGTTTCTTTTAATGTTCCTCTAACGTAGACAAAACCTAACTGTTGATGCCTAGAGTCCTTCCCACCAACTCAGATTTCCCATCACTGTTACGACTGTTGCATCCCACGCTGCTCTGAGTGGTGGTTAAATCAGTGTCCAATCTACACCAACTTTTCCTGCATAGCACTGGGAGAAATCGCTAAGGAATGTCAGGCGGGTCTGAGCTCAGGTGGCTAGCCTGAGCCACTGCCAGTGCCATAATGACACACTGCTATTTTTGGCGAACTAGCATGAGTCTGCCTACCCGGGCTGGTCGGCGCATTCCCAGCAGCAGTGTAGACACATCTTTGGCAAACAGTTGCCCCTTGAGTTTAGCATGTTCGCACGTACACCTCTCCTGTCCACTTGTGCCATGGTCCATTCCCCACCCCTCCACATGCTGAACCGTTCATTTCTCACCTGGGAGTGCTCTCTTGCCCTGAAGCTGGAATTTTGGTTGGGATGGATTCAGACTCCACCTGAAAGAGATTTTATTACCTTGGGATCCAAGCAATGCACATTCTTTGAGACACAATAGCAGCTTGAAAAGAAGACCATTAGCGACAATGTTCCCAATACCAGAGATGCCAGCGCCACTCAGCTAAAGCCTGGGACACAGAACCCAATATATTCCTCGCACCCTATAGCCAAGTTCACCCATTTCAACTCTCAGGCAGGCCAACATTTTCAATCAAAGGGACCTAAAAAGTCCATATTTAGGTGCCTACATAAATGACCTGACTTTCAAAAGGGGAGAGGCACCTGCAGTCTGTGGGAGTTTCTGCCTGGAACATAGATTGTTTTGGCTAATAAACTCTTTGGAAGCGCGTTGGATAATTTCCAGAACAAATACATGGAACTTACAATCCAATGTCAGAGGTGATGCAACGAGTCAGAGCGACAGATGATCAAGAATGGAATGAGCTACATTCCAGGGCTACAGAAATACGACAATGAAGCAACCGAGTTATGGTACACGTACATCTTAAGAAGTCCTATTAAGAGCAGGTGAACTCTTCTTGTAGGCAACAGAGATGAAGCGAGCTTCTAGGAGGGATCTGGATGAGAGCAGGGCGGTGGCCTGGGGAACAGAAGTTGGGAGATTGAGCCGTGGTTTTGGTGAGAGCTTGGAAACAGATTATGAAAAGGGATGACACGGTCCACATGGGAGCCAGGGAGGACAGAGGCAGAGGTGGAGGAAGATGCAAAAGGAGATGGATAGATACATAAGCCAGGGCACGGCTGCCAAGGGCCTCGAATACATGATGCTCAGCTTGAATGTGGCCCTAAATGTTTATCCCATGGGGGAAAATGAAGATTTGTTGTATTTTCATATTCAACATTTCAACGAGAGAAATTGGTCTTTCGTTTATCTCAAGCCGATTTCGGCACAATGTACCATAACAAAACAAACCCCTCGGCACTGCCATGCAAGCGATACCGTTGACACACCACCTACCAAGGGTGAAGTCTTTAATTACAAAATTCAACTCATCCACGTTTTTCTTTTAAGTCTTGAATAGGCTGCCAAACTCACAGATGTTTCTGAACATGGTATTGCTTAGAAACAGCTCTGCTCATTGGCCATATTTTTAATCCCGCCTATTAGTTACAGACACCTGTAGGCATACAAGGTTGGTCATTCCCTATAAACACACCAACTCTTGAATTCACACTCCTCTGTCTGTAATATCACAATCAGAGGTGAGTAAATTCAGGAGGAATAACAGCTGAGATCTCTGCTCTTTGGGACAGGGACTATCTTTTAGTCCTGTGTTTGTAGAACCCCCAGCACCCTGGGTTCCTGATCCAGGACTGGGTACCCAAGGGATTACGGTCATACAAATATTTGCAACTGGCACAGATCTGCATCGATAGAATAACGTTATTGGTGAATGAACTACCATGCTGCTTGTGCTAACAGTGAGTCAGACACATTGACTGAGGAGAGATCAGACATTTTGCCGGACCGTGGCAATCCTGCAAACAACACAACCTGAGGTTGCAATGAGGAAGGGAAGGAAAAGCAAAACCAGAAAGCTGGCAGTGCCACATGTCTCTGAAGCAACAGGCTGCGCTTCCGAGGCCCTACTGTGGGAAACACCCCCATTACGAACCGGACTCCAATCTACTCCCTACAAAGCCCTTCTGACATCAGCAGGACTCTGCAAGAGCACAAGGCTCCCCCTGCATTGATCCAATGGCAGGATCAGAGCTGTCAATTGTCAGCTCCTCAGAGCAGGGGCCTCGTCCACCGCGTGCTCTGTACAACATTGAGCAAGCTGACGACAAGCAGCGACTAAAGCAATTCTGAGTGTAGCTACTAATCCTCTCTGTATCCATCGTCATACCGCGAGGAGGAGAAAAGAGGGGGGAGGGGAGGTGACTTGGCAAGTGGCACTGTATAGATCAAATTATCATAACATTACATTAGAATAGTATTTCCCTTCTTAAAAAGAGAGACCAAGGCCTGGTCTGCAGCAGAAGATTAGGTTGGTTTAACTACGTCGGTCAGGGATGTGAAAAATCCACACCCCTGAGCAGCACTTTAAGCCAACCTAAGTCCCCACGTAGACAGAATTCTTCCATTGACCTAGCTACCGCCTCTCGGGGAGGTGGCTTACCTGTGCTAATCGGAGAACCCCTCCCATCAGCGCAGGTAGCATCTATGTTGCAGTGCTTCGGCAGCTCAACTATGCCTCTGTAGCATGTTAAGGGGAGACAAGCCCCAAGTGATCACGCTTTCAGATTAACACACTGTGTCCACTGGACGCAGAGACACAGGAAACCTCTATCCGATTGGCTTCGGAACCCCGCACCGAACCAGATGTGCTGGGGCAACGGGGCAGTACTAGCAGAAGGAAGAGTGTGTTAGCGATGGTGATATAGCATTCAGAGCTGCCAGAGACAGAACTGGCAGGTTTTGTTTGCCCATTTGACTTTTGATAGTCTTACATCCTTACTAATGCGTGTGAACAAAGAACAAAGACACTGGGTGTTGCATCTGCCCACAGCCAGATAGGGGTTATAGCATAATGAGGAAAGATAAGGAATAGAGTTGAAGTGTTGCCGGACATGGTTGCAGTTTGACAGGTGAATGTACAACTCCTCTCTCAAGATAAGGTCAAGCAACCAGTTGGGAGGGACAAGAGGGATGGGGTAGGGGGAAGAAGTATGAAAAAACACTAAAAACCACAGAAAAAAGGTGGCCTTGGCCAGTTCACAACCTCACTCCCTCCCCCTCGCATGGGATACAAAAGAGGTAGGACCGAAGCCCCCAGCCTCAACACTCCAAAACGGAACATGACCATAACTTGTAAGGGATGGGACCTGGGACGTGCACGACAGGTCTAATTAGGCCCAATAAGGAGGAGGAGGTAGGAAAAAGGGGGACAGGAAAAATCTCTACTGGTGTACAGAGCTGTGGCTCTGCTTGCTTGATTAACCCCAATAGACATCGCATTGCCTGCGCTTTGGACTCTGGCCTTCTGCTTTCTGTCTGCGTGACAAGAACCAAGAGAGGCCGAGGGGAAGCCCTCCCAGAGCGCTCTCCTCTCCAGCGCCTCACATCACTTCCTGGATTTTCCACACAGGTCTCCCTCGGACCAGGCTCCGCTTAACCCTGCCAAGCATCTACGATCTGCCAAGATCCCAGCGCGGGGCAATGTGACTCCATGCACTTCATTAACATGCTCATTCCACTGTGCATTATGGACTTACTCTATATTTATATCAATGCACACACATCACACAGTACGTCCTCCAGCTGCTGCCAGCTTTGACATGTGAACATCACTCTTCTCTCCTGAATCTCATACTGCAGGTTTCCCTAGAGCTGCACTGAGAATCCGAGAAATGTAGGGCAGAAAGAGGCATGGGATTCCCAAAGTCTTTGAGACATACCTGTCTGTGCTTGGCCTTCTCCTCCTCTGGAGCTCCGGATTTTTCTTCCACCTTTTGGCTGGAGATTTCATTCTCAGCAGCCTCCTCTTGCTTTAGAGAGCTTCTTAGCAAAAACAGACAGACAGAATGGCAGGAAAGCAGGTTTCACCAGCAGGCCATTTTGCATTTGAATAAATGAAGCAGAGAAATTGAAGTAGACCCATTTCTATTCTCCTAGGCAGTTCCCCAACTATATCTCAGCTTTTCTGCTGATCCACCATATTAAATGTTAGGACCCTCTGGAGCCAGCATCCACCTCCCACTGCTAACTTGCAGATTCATCAGTAGAACAAACTCATCTATAAGCCAAACAAAGAGACATTTTCTGAATCTGGCAGTGCTGATAAGCTGAGCCGATCGCTCCTTGACGTAGACAATGAGAGGGAAAAAGCTGGCGTCATCCCCAATGCTAGAGGGCTCAAATCCAGCTGAGAGCGCGAGTAGAAATGAAGTGGTTTCCATCCTAGCCCCTTGTGGAAAAGTAATTCACACCTCGGAATCCACCATAAACTTCAGCACAACTTGCAGCCTTCTGCTCAAGAGAAAGCAACGAAAGAAACTGCAGGGTTGGAGAATGCTAGAGGTTCCAGGGATTCTCTAGCTTCACTGCACTGCAACCCTCTTCTGACAACAAAACTTACTACATGATCCGAGGATTGGGGACCGAAGCCTGAGCCCACCTGCCCTGGGCAGGGAGGGAGGGCAAAACCAAAGCCCAAGCCCTGCCATCCCAGGGGCAGGATGAAGCCAAAGCCCAAGCTCCAGGGCTTCAGCCCCAGACGGAGGGCCTGTAACCTGAGCCCCAACGCCCAGGGCTGACGCCCTTGAGAGTCGGCTTCAGCCCCACACCCCAGCAAGTCTAACAACAGACCTGTTAACCTCAATAAAATGGGGTCGCAACCCACTTTGGGGTCCCGACCTCCAGTTTGAGAACTGCGGGTTAGACCTTGGAACTGCAGTGGGTGGAGAGCATGTGACAAGGGCAAGAACTGATGAGCACTAAGGCAGCTTCAGAGCAAATCTAGTATTCTATTGGTCTGAATTCTCAATCTCCCGCCCTCAGCGGAGATTAGGACAAGTTAATTAAATGAAAAAAGTTACCTGCTTATGACGTTTTCTTGCAACGGCTTCTCCTTGGACCTCGGCTGTCTCCTCTTCTCTTTTAAAGCAGGGGGCTACATGTTGGAACAAAGCAGCATGAAAACAACTTGGTACAACACCCAGTTTAGAAGGGCACAGTGTGTCCAGAGCCAAACGTTGCCCCTGTCTCACACACAGATTCTGGGAAGAGGCAGAACAGAATGGTAATATTCTCCATCCAGACTACACAAGGCGTACCAGCCCTTTAGCTCATCGAAGAGAAGGTTGAGGGGTGACATGTTCACAGTCTATAACACGGGTGGCCAATCTGTGGCTCCGGAGCCACGTGCGGCTCTTCAGAAGTTAATATCTGGCTCCCTGTACGGGCACCAACTCTGGGGCTGGAGCTTCAGGTGCCAACTTTCCAATGTGCTGGAGGGTGCTCACTGCTCAACCCCTGGCTCTGCCACAGGCCCTGCCCCCTACTCCACCCCTTCCCGCCCCATTCCCTGAGCCTGCCGTGCCCTCACTCCTTCCCCTTCCCGCCCAGAGCCTCCTGCACACCACGAAAGAACTGACGGGAGGTGGGGGAGGGAAGGAGAGATGCTGATCAGCGGGGCTGCCGGTGGGTAGGAGGTGCTGGGAGTGGGGTGGGAGAGCTGATGGGGAGCCGCTGATATATTACTGGAGCTCTTTGGCAATGTACTTTGGTAAATTCTAGCTCCTTCTCAGGCTGGCCACCCCTGCTCTATACAGACCTACATGGCAAACGGAAATGTGATAACAGAGGGCTCTTCAGTCTGGCAGACAAAGGTAAAACAAGATCCAACGTCCAGAAGTCGAAGCTAAACAAATTCACACTATAAATAAGGCACAAATTATTAACAGCGAGAGTAATTAACCACTGGAACAGCTTACCAAGGACTGTGGTGGATTCTCCATCACTGGCAATTTTTGAATTAAGATTTGCTGTGCTTCAAAAAGATCTGCTCACATTCAAACAGGAATTAATTCGGGGAAGTCCTATAGCTTGTGTCAGACTAGCTGATCACAACGCTCCCTTCTGGCCTTAGAATTTATGAATGTGCACAAGGTGGCCACAACAGGCTGAACTGAGGGTAATGCTTGTGTGCGGAGGATCTCAAAGCCCTCTACGGAAAGCAAAACAATGCCTCAGCTCCAGCAGGTTTAAGGTTTATCCACATTTTACAGAGAGGGAAAGTGAGCCACAATGGGTTAGGGCCCATTTTTCAGAGGTGTGGTGCATCCAAACCTCTCATTGAAGTCAATGAGAGCTGCCAGTACTCAGAACACCTAGCTCCCTGTAACCCTCACAAAGTCACACTGCCGGGATCAGAGGCAGATCCTATCCTCAGCTGTCCCTGTTCTAACCAATAAGCCGCACTCCCTCTCACAGCTGGGAAGGTGAGTTTTTGGAGTCCATTGTTTAATGCTCCCTAACATGTTCTAAGTCTGGGAAAAAAAACAAACATCTAAGGTAACTACAGAATCATAGACTCATAGACTATCAGGGTTAGAAGGAACCTTAGGAGGTATCTAGTCCAACCCCCTGCTCTAATCAGGACCAACACCAACTAAATCACCCCAGCCAGGGATTTGTCAAGCCTAACCTTAAAAACCTCTAAGGAAGGAGATTCCACCACCTCCCTAGGGAACCCATTCCAGTGTTTCACCACTCTCTGAGTGAAATAGTGTTTCCTAATATCCAACCTTGACCTCCCACACTGCAACTTGAGGCCATTGCTCCTTGTTCTGTCAAACTGTCTGGACTCCCAACCCTCACAGTGCCCCTATGAGGCACGACAGTGCTGTTACCCCGGTATTACAGATGGGGAACTGAGGCACAGAGAGACTAAGTAACTTGCTTAAGTCTAACTACCACAAATATAGTTCAAGAGAAATCACCTTTCCTATAAAGATGAGTAAAGAAAGAGGAGAAGGCAGCAGCTCGGCTGAGAAGCTGTAAGCGGACACGATCTCAGGCTGCCCGTTTCTCTCAAAAACAAAACATGCATCAGCTCTTGCTTGAAAGGCCAGTTTCCTCCTACCTGGTCCTTTCGCTGAGCTTCCTCCCACTGGCTGCTCAGAGCTTCTGCTCTTGGTTTCTTCTCCTTTTCTTGTCCCTTCTGCTCAGAGACATTCTTCTGTTTCCTTAGAAGAGGAAGAAAAATACTCCGTGTGATGGGGAAGGGACAAATCAAAGTAACCAGTTAGGTTTCTTGTAGTTAAGGTGACCAGCTAGCTTCCTGACAAAGACCATACACACCTTTTCCCCATGTTATTCTCCTTCCTAATTTGTAGCGAGCTAGATACTTTCCCAGAAAATGAAATTAACCTATTTACTGCAATCAATGTGGATGGCTGCTGAACTCACCTGGGGCTATTTTCTACAGCATGCTGAAGATGACAATTGTTAGCAGTATCAAGTTCAACCTCACAGCATTACGTTTAATAGTAAAAACTGAAATAAAACCACAAGGTTCTTTTCCAAGGTTCTTACTTATGCTAAGCTACAGGTCCCATCACAATATTAGCTGAATATCTCACAGGCTTTAATCCTCACAAAACCCTTGGGATTCTGGATGGAATATTATCCCTGAAGCATCTGGCATTGGCCACAGTCAGGAGACAGGATTCTGGGCTGGATGGACCATTGGTTTGATCCAGTACGGCCGTTCTTATGTTCTATTTTAACAGATGGGTTACTGAGACACATACCTGCTAAAAATTGCAGGATAGCCAGAGTGGCATGGCTGGTGGGACAGACTAGTAGCTGAGTACGTAGCTAGTGTCTTGGATGGTATTATAGCTGGGGCGGCTAGCTCCTCCCGACAGCCACACCACACTGCTATTTTTAGCACACTCGCTCGATCAAAGCTAGCATGCGCACGTCTACCTGAACTGGAAATTTTAGTTCCAGTTGCAATGCAGACACACCCTAAATCACTTCCCCAAGATCACACGAAGAGTCTGTGTCATGGCAGGAAATTGAACCTCCTGAGTCCCAGGCTAATCCTGGAAGCACCAGACCATCCTGGTTGGACTAGATGAGGGAGTTGGACTAGATGACTTCCTGAGGTCCCTTCCAACCCTGATATTCTCTGATCCTTCCGTGCTGGTGACCCTCTCAAGCTTCCATTCTACTTGTTGCTAGAAAGACTCCTACAAAATATATTTAGTTGATAACAGCAAATGCCCTTCACTGGCTGGTAAGATATTAACAGTCTTATCCATATTACCTATATGAAGTAAAGGGTTTCTCTCATGCTAGTAGAACCTTTTAAATGGCAAGAAAATGCTTTTTCCAGGAAACCCCTGTATTTGAAGAACAGTGCGTGATCATGGAATTAAGGACCACCACACAGATGCACATGGGGTAGCGTCAAGGTGGTACATTCATTATTAACTTTTTGAACATTTAAATTCTTAAGCAGAAGGTGACAATACCACAAGCTAGTGTATTTTATACTGGTGAAGCTGGAAACCACAGATTAATAATATTTAAATAAACATACGACACCATCAAAAAGGTTGAGAGGGCCAATGAGACATTGAACGGCCAATGTCCACAGCTCTAATACCCATCAATTCAATTCACACATTTGTCATGAAGTTACAGTATGTTATTGCTGGCACTGGAAACCACCTGCCTGTTACTGTCATTCTTAGTTTTCACTGACGAAGATGCTGCCTGGTCAGTTTGGTGATGATTCCCAACGTCCCTCTCCTCTGCCAACTCTTTGTTATCAATCATTGTGCAAATTCACATCTGCAAAGAAAAGGGCTGCACCAATCAAATGTATAAAGCAGAAGCATTGCTATTAATGAGAAGAGCTGGCTGGCTGCGTAAAGGTTGCAAAGACAACAACCGGGTGATCTTGCATCACTGCATCTTTAAATCAGGTACCACGCATGGGGCACAAGCTCAGTATTTAGTTCAACAAGGAATGCGGTGAAGCATTGCAAGCATGATGCATTTTTAACCTCAAATACTAAACTCTGTGCACATCTAGAATATCATGGAGCAACACCCAACACGGGTTCCTATAGAACAAAGCCTGCCAGTCAAATAGGACTGTTAATGCTTTTCTTACCAAGCTATAAAATTAGTGGATACAGAAAACAGATTAGATATGCTACTGGTATTTTAATTATTGATTTTTTTATTATAGTAGCCCACAGAAGCCTGCCCCAGGTCTGGGGCCTTATTGTCCCAGGCACTGAGTTTTCAATCTACATAGGCAAGACAAAGGAAGAGCGGTGGGGGAAACTGAGGCACAGAAAGGTGCCGTGACTTGCCCAAAGTCACACTGAAGATCTATAGTGGTGATGGGAATAGAACCCAGACAACAAAAAACAGGTGGAAAAAACTATTAATAATTTGTCTGAATAAATATCAGGGTTTATTTTGGTGGCTGGAAGAACAGGGGGAAAAAGTATTTAGTAGACTGAATTTCATTCATCAAAGCATTAATGTGGTTTTCTGCAGTACTAAAACAGAACTCAAAACACGATCCCACCTCTGAGTTTAAGAAAACAATACATCTCTAATCCCCAAATAAAACTTTGCATTTGAATAAACAGATTGCTGTCCTAGACTTAGAACGATTAGCCTATAAATATTTACATTTAATAACTGGGCCACACCATTTGCAGCGCATACACTCAACTTTACCCTTTTCTCCTGTTTTTTAAAACATTCAAACATTTCCTTGTGTTCCGAAACGTATTCTGATACAGATTTTTGTTTTCTTTCCATTTTAGTGTGTCAGACCTTTAAACTGTTATCTGCTAACAGCTTGAAATGTGTCCGTGTTGGGCATGAGATTGATCAGGATGTTCAGATGCACACACACGTCAGAGCTTGTGTGAGTGCCTGTTTCTCTATTGTGTGTATCCTCCACTAATACATAGCCTTACTTCAACAAGCAATTTTCGATCTACACAGGCTAATGTATTATCATAATACATGTATCTCATGCAATGTGTTGTATTTTCCTAATAAAACAAGTTATTTTTTATATATTTGAATGACACAAAAGTAGGGTGAACATCAGAAAAAAATTAACACTTTTTATAACACTCAGGATTTTTAGTTATTTATTTTTGGGGGGAGGGGTAAAAATCAGTTTAAACTGAAAACGAAGAGGCTTACACATACCCTACCTTCAGCTCACAGCTCTTAGTGATGTCTGAGAACCCCCAGAGTCAGTGCTTCTATATCCTGGGAAAATTCCCCAAATCTGGGAATTTTTGAGTAAAACGAATGAAAATTCCCAATTTCCCAAGTTGAAACATTTTACTCACAAATTCCTAGGTTTGGGAAAATTTCCCAGGATATAGAAGCACTGTAAAAAACTTTATCTGGGAATTTTTCACCAGATTTGGGAAATTTTTAGCTCTAGCTTGGGAAAAGTTGGCATCATGCTATAGAAGCACTGCCCAGCATTCACTGAAAACCAAGCCTTCAGGCCCACATCCTCAAAGGTATTTATTCCCTTCTGTAACTCCCATTGAAATCAAAGAGTAAATAATTCTGAGACCCCTGGCCTTAGGGTCTAAAATAAAGTACTAAAAAATGGAGGTAATTAAAATTATAGGCAATTTTGAAAGTGTGCTCAAATTCACAAAAGAAATCTGTGCAGAGCTGGGAATAAAAACTAGATTCCCTCCCCCCACCCCTAGTTCTGCCCCTTAACAAAATCACCTTTCCCACCTAAGCAGGAATGTAGCAGGTTGCGGGGAGGGGCACAGTGGGCACTCAGGATTGATTATGCTTTTATTGCATTACTAACCCCGGGTGCAGAATTAGCAGCACGTTCATTACAGCATTTTATCTATTACTGGACAACTAAGAAGTGAGTGAAAATCAAACAGAGGCAGACATATAAAACAAAGCACAGTGAGAAAACAGATCCCTCTGAGAGAGAGAGAGAGTTTGACAAACTCCATCTGCCCATGAAAGCCTTAAGAACTTTAGGCAGAAGAGGACTGGAAAAAAAAAATTAAGCCCATACTGGATGCAAATAATGCAACCAAAGTGTGACTGGAATGACACTGGGTCACTTCCTTTCCCTGAGGGAAGTCAGCCCTTTCCTACAGAAACTTGGCTCCTTCATCTAGAGAAACAAGTGGGAGGGAAAATGAGGGGCTTGCAAACTTTTGGAGAAAATAAGACAATTCTTTCTGTTAAAAGCCTCATGCTTTCCAAACCCTTTCACTATATAATCTTAAATGCTACTGGATATTTGTGGGCAGAAGCTCACCTGTTTGGAGTAGCACCTGGCTAAGTAACATTTGTTAAGAAGAAATTCTCTCCTGAATAGCTTCCTTGCTTTCCTCTCTAGGGGAAGTGCCCCCTTGGAGGAGCTTGATTTAAAGACCCCACTCACCCCTGATTGGAAGATACTCAACCCAAAGAGCATTCTGGGAAACGGAGTCTTAAAATCAAAGTTAAACCAGTGGGAAGAGGCTGTCTAAGCCTTGGGGGGAATTCTAGGAAAGCTCACCTATATGAAAGGAGCCTCAGTTTACCTATATTAGCGTTACCAGTCCTGGGCTTACTAATGGATGGAGTAACTGTTATCACAGGTGGGGACATGTAAGTGCTGTACTTGGTCAATGTTACTACATCTGTTTCTTGAGCTGTGGTTTTGATTTTTATCAATTTTGTAATAAGAGAAGGTTGTATTTCTCCATGAGGCTGGCAGTAAGGTGCCTTCTTTATGACTAGACGGCCAAGAAATAAATCAGGTCTTAGGAATTTTCCAATGCTATAGGCATTGCCTTTGGGGGTGTCACTGTTTTGTTTCTTCTCAGAAGCTGGGCTCCAACCTTAGTTAGTTGCTTCTAAAAATACACACACAGGGGCCTGGGGGGGGGAGGGTAGCCTACTTCTCCTTCCCTCATTTATAAGGGTTCTGTTTTTAATGTGCATGACTTAGTTAAAAGCTGTCCTAGAGAGAGTTCTCTTGTGCAAAACTCTGCAGGTCCCTGGTATCTTTTGCCCAAAGCTGTGAAACAAACCATTCTCCACAAACTCTTCTAATCTTCCCTAGTTCCCAGTCCTGCTTTTGCTTGTCTGTACTGGTCCCACTTCCTTTCCAGTGCCTTTTCAATAAATCAGTAAGGCATATACTTGTAGCACATTCTACCCATATTTTGCAGCATGCCTCTACTGTACCTTCCAGCAAGTGAGTTAAAAGGAGCAGCTTTCTATGCACTTACTTAACCAGCAGTTACTTCATAAAACCCTGCTTCTGAGTGTCCTTCCAGGTTTCATGCTGCTCCAGGGGGTAGGAGGTGGCCCCTGTAACACACATTCAGTAGAAGGAAGGTGGCCCCCAGAGAGAAGTGACCATTCACCCTGGAAAGAAGACAAGGTAGTATTTTTTTTTTTTTTTTTTAGGGAAAAACAACACCAGACAACTATCTGCTGTAAAAACGTGGCGAGATGTCCAAGGGGGCAAACAGGCTCTTTGCTGCACTGCTCCTTGCAAACGTCTAGTGCTTTGCAAACGTTTGCATAGGCAACCCTCTACGTCAGACGTCGCTTCTAGGAACAGTTAATCAACTGAACCCAGCTACCAATGGAGGCTGTGCAATTGCTGTCGGAGGGTAGGAATGTTCTTTGAGCCCCTCGATCCTTCCTTTACCTGGCAAGCCTGACAGAGTGAGGTAGCAGTTTCCTCCCTCTGGCTTGATGCAGATGGGGTGGCTGTTTTCCTGGATCACAGTCCACGCTTGTAACTGGCTGTAATTAGACACAACAAACTAGCCCAGCTGCTGCTAATCAGATGGCACCGCTCCAGCAGGAGGTCTGCTAAATAACCTGAGCTACTAGAAAACGTGGAGCTAAATTCCTAGAGTGACCTCAGCTGGCATGTTCCATGCCTAACATGACTTCCAATGAAGTAATGACAGAACAAGGAGCAATGGTCTCAAGTTGCAGTGGGGAAGGTCTAGGTTGGATATTAGGAAACACTTTCACTAGGAGGGTGGTGAAGCATTGGAATGGGTTCCCTAGGGAGATGGTGAAATCTCCTTCCTTAGAGGTTTTTAAGGTCAGGCTTGGCAAAGCCCTGGCTTGGATGATTTAGTTGGGGTTGGTCCTGCTTTGAGCAGGGGGTTGGACTAGATGACCTTCTGAGGTCTCTCCCAACCCTAATCTTCTATGGCTCCATTAAGTTAAGAGCAAGTCTGATGGGAAGCAAAATTGGGCCCCCAGCTTGTAACTAGTGGGACTGAGACAGTGTGTTCCTAGATTTCTTCCTTGAAGGTGAAGCACAGTTTTCAGCTCTTGAACATTAAGAAATAGGATGGTTCCTCCTGGACAACTTCCCTGGGGGAACTGTTTGATCCTGGTTGCAGCAGGCTTGCAAAATCTCACCCACAGCCTGAGTGACTGTTCTTGCTGGATGAGTATAATAATCACTGAATCCACTCCCCCCACCTCCCCAGAATAGCAATCATCAGGGTAAAGGGCAAGCAAGGAGTCTTCTTGGGTCTTGGCTAGTAAACTTTCAGGCTTATTCTGCAAGTCAAAGTTATAGCAAGAAGCAATAAAAACTAGTGTTCAGGGGCATCCCATACACTTGTTTTGTTCATCCACCTCCAGCTGTGTTTGCTTGGGCTCCCATCTAGATTAACCTAATCCTGTTGTCCACCTGGTGACCCCATTGCTGGAGATCTTCAAGGCTAGTGAGGACACTCATGTATTATTAGGAATGACTTGGGGATAATGAATCAAATGAGACTAGATGAGCCACGAAAGATCCCTCCTAACCCAAACTGGATTTAGCCAGTGTAAGTCTCATCATAACATAACTCTACAGGCACTAGTCTGCCCTTCTATTATTGCCAGGGCTGCTGAAGGAATAGCAAGCAGCAGTGCTCTGCTAATGACTAATATCTAGCTCCTTTCATAGCTCTCAAACCACCTTACAAAGGAGATCAGTACCAGGCAAAAGAGCACTTGATATTCCTAGCTAGGGTGAGACCATCTCCAGGTAGCACACTGGCTGTTCACTGGTCCACTAGCCAGAACACCAAAGTTGGTTAATGAATCCAGATCTCTCAGTGCAGTTCAGAGACTGTATGAAGCACTAGTGAATGAAATAAAGCAAACGAGAGTGGAGCGTGCCCAGCAGTATCAGTGTTTGACTTAAGTGCTCTGTTTTGTAATGTTGGTGATAGTCTGAGTAGCATTAATCAAAATCAGTCTTAATAGAATTTCCTACTCAGTATAAAGTGAACCAGGAGCAGCAGGAGTCTGTCTGCCTTAAAGCACCCAGAATAGCTGGAGTTTCATGCAGGTATAGACAGGAAATTTAGGGATCCTTGTTCCTAGATATACTCTGCCACAGCTACAGATATTGCAGAACATCGTGATACATAAATCCTGCATGTGCTCCTTAGACCCCTTCAGTAGATAGGCAGAAAGAGAACTGCCACCATCCCAAATACTTAAAGCAACTTTGTTCTTTCAGTCCAATGGCTCCATCTGGATAGTCTCGCTGAGAGAGGACAGTGCAGGGTTTTCTTTGTAACCCACTATATCAACTCTGCCTGAAAAAAAAAAAGGCAGCGCCCCAGAACAACAACAGGCTTCTGGAAATGTAAAAGATCTAGGGAGAGCTGGGACTGGACATGTGATGCAAATAATAAATTAGGCATAAGCTTTCAGCTCAGGATGGGTTATTAAACCTGTGCCCCAAGAAGCTGTGGGATTTCTGGACCGTCACAGCAAAGAGCTAGGAACCAGTAGTGCTCTGGCTCTGAATGGATCTATGTGATCCAAGGAAAGTTACTTTTGAGCCCTTTGTGCCACACCCAACCCTGTCCTAAAACTAGGTTTTAAAAAAACACCAGACCAAATAGCAAATCAGCTACTACGTCTGAGTCAAGATATTGATTTAATGTTAATGCAGGGCAGCTCTGCCTCTATCCTGTATTATGTTTGGATCTCCCTCTCCACCTTTCTCCTAAATTCCGTGCTGCTGCTGAGCCAATTTGTGACTGTTGGGAGACTAAATAAGATGCACTCTTTTTAAATGGGTTATGGTGACAGTGTGCTCAGTACTGTATGTCATGTGATGTATGATCCTGGCCCTAAATGGCCTACAACAGAAAAAGATGGCAAAATGTACTGGAAAAGCATAGGTGGGCATAAGTTAATGTATAGGCTTTTATTAACTTCATAGTACAGAAGTTTCATATTTGATACAATAATTTGACCCTCATTATTAAATAAGTGTCTAATTGGGCACCATTCAAGCTGCATGAGCAGTACTTCTATATTCTGGGAAATTTCCCCAAATCTGGGAATTTTTGACTAAAATGTTTGAATGAAAATTCCCAATTTCCTAAGTTGAAACATTTTACTCACAAATTCCCAGGTTTGGGGAAATTTCCCAGGATAGAGAAGCACCATAAAAAACTTTATCTGGGAATTTTTCACCAGCTTTGGGAAATTTTTAGTGCTAGGTTGGGAAAAGTTGGCATCACGATATAGAAGCACTGTGAATGAGACAGGGCCCCCGTGGAAATATTATGTGATCATGTAATTAAAGGCTTAGGTGCTACCGCAGTGCAAACCTAGAGTTCATAATGAAGACTGTTATGTTAGGTGCATTACTTTACACGCATAAGAAGGCATTCCCTGTTCCCAGATGTGCTAAGACTGTGAACATGAGTCTACAGGTGATTACAATAAATTCTGGGAAAGAGATGAGGACAAGGTAACAATGAAACAATCCTATTTAGTATCATAAGCAGCAGCCTCAGTACTCTCACTGCCTGACAGATTCAGAGACAAGGTGGGTGAGGTAATACCTTTCATTGCTGGAGCACCATAGCATAGTTGCTTCCTATACTGACAGAAGAGGTTTTTCTATTGATGTAGGATGGTGATACATTTCCTTGAGTGGCAATAGCTAGGTTGATGAAGGAATTTTTCCATCAATGTAGCTACGTCTAGCTGGCGGGGGGCGGGGGTAGGAGGTTACATTAGTTTAACTTCAGCATTCAGGAGGGAGAATTGTTCACACCCATGGGTGATGTAGCAAAGTCCATTTAACTTTTAAGTATAGACCACTGCCCAAACTGTATGTATTAGAATACAGAGGGGGAAGTTGTTAGTGTTGCGCATGCAGCCTTAAGAATGGCATTTCCAGACTCTTGAGTGCTTTTCTACACAATTTCTATTTTCTCTACTGTAGCTTTTGATAGTTGCCTAGCACTTGTTTGTTTGAAAGAGAAACTGCTCTAAAAAGCCAGGGACTTTATGACAGAACAGGCCAACAAAGGAGCAGCACAAGAGGGATAGGTTTTGCTCCTACCTCGGTCCAAGGTGAACTGGATTTCTTGACTGAGGACATAAAACAGCACTTGGGTGCAGCTGCACCACTGCAGAGCTTTAAGAAAGATGCTCTAAAGCTGGGGTGGACAGCCTGTGGCTCTGGAGCCACGTGCAGCTCTTCAAAAGTTAATATCCGGCTCCTTGTATAGGCACTGACTCCGGGGCTGGAGATACAGGTGCCAACTTTCCAATATGCTCAGGGGGTGCTCACTGCTCAACCCCTGGCTCTGCCACAGGCCCTGCCCTCCCCCACTCCACTCCTTCCCACCCCCTTTCGTGAGCCTGCTATACCCTCACTGCTTCCCCATCCCCTCCAGAGCCTCCTGCACACCACAAAACAGCTGAGGCACTGGGTGGGAGGCACTGTGGGAGGGGAAGCTGATGGGGGGGGCTACTGTTGTATTAATGTGACTCTTTAGCAATGTACATTGCTAAATTCTGACTCCTTCTGAGGCTCAGGTTGGCCACCCCTGGTCTAAATGGAGGGGAGAGAGCTCTCCCATTGGAGTAATGAAGGGGCCTCCCCAAAAGGCAGTAGCTATGCTGGCAAGAGCTCTCTTGCTGACCTAGCACGCTCTACACCCACACTTAGGCTGACATAACTACTTCGCTTAAGAGTGTGGATCACACCCCTGAGCAACACAGTTGTAGGGAAGTAATTCTGCAGACCCTGCCCTGAGGCAGATGCACCACCAATGGCAGGGACAGTGGGGTAGAGGTAGTGTAGACTCCCACCGGGACACGGCTAAGCTGAGGGTTCCGCTCAGAAGGCTGCAGGGAAGGGGCAGGGCAGCCCCCGAGACAACGGATTTACATGCATTTTGCATTGCTTGTGCCTCCCCGCAACAGCAACGGACCAGATGTTGACGGGGGGGGGAGGGGCAGCGGGCTGCTCCAGATGGGGCGGGGGGCAGAGTTCTAAAGCCGCGTGCCGTCCTCCCAGCGCGCGCCTCCAGACCAGGCCGTGCGCGGGCCGCCCCGCCCCCTGACGTCCTCGGCGTTCTAATTCCCACCGTTGCCAGGGGCGACAGGGTCTCCTCTCCCCGGGCACCGTTTAGGCAGCGAGAAGGGCGGGGACACCACTGGTTCCGCCCCGTCCTTTCTGCCATTGGACACGGGCACTTTCACTCGAAGACAACCCGCCATCCTATTGGCCGGAGCGGCCCCTATCTCCCGCCCCGCCAGGGGCTGGCGGTTCGCCGCCGGTGGGGAAGCCGGAGAGTGGGGGCTGTCGTCCTGGCTGAGGGGAGCGCGGCCACCTCCAGAGCCGCCCCCCGCCACCATGGTCCCCGCGGAGGGGAGCCCGGGCGGCCGAGGGGACGCGGCGGGAGACGGCGGCTTCCTCCTGCTGCGGGGCCCGGACAGCGGCAGCGTCCGGAAGGTGCGTGAGGGGCGCAGGGCGAGGACTCGCGGAAAGCAGCGCCCGGGGCGGCTAGTGGGCCCTGCCCCCTCCCTTCCCCCGCGGTGCCAGCGTCCCCCGTGCCAGGGCAGTGGGGGGAGCGGCGCCCCTCCCCCCCTCCCGGTGCCAGTCCCCCCGGTGCCCGGGCAGTGGGGGGAGCGGCGCCCCTCCCCCCGGTGCCCGGGCAGTGGGGGGAGCGGCGCCCCTCCCCCCGGTGCCCGGGCAGTGGGGGGAGCGGCGCCCCTCCCCCCGGTGCCCGGGCAGTGGGGGGAGCGGCGCCCCTCCCCCCGGTGCCCGGGCAGTGGGGGGAGCGGCGCCCCTCCCCCCGGTGCCCGGGCAGTGGGGGGAGCGGCGCCCCTCCCCCCGGTGCCCGGGCAGTGGGGGGAGCGGCGCCCCTCCCCCCGGTGCCCGGGCAGTGGGGGGAGCGGCGCCCCTCCCCCCGGTGCCCGGGCAGTGGGGGGAGCGGCGCCCCTCCCCCCGGTGCCCGGGCAGTGGGGGGAGCGGCGCCCCTCCCCCCGGTGCCCGGGCAGTGGGGGGAGCGGCGCCCCTCCCCCCGGTGCCCGGGCAGTGGGGGGAGCGGCGCCCCTCCCCCCGGTGCCCGGGCAGTGGGGGGAGCGGCGCCCCTCCCCCCGGTGCCCGGGCAGTGGGGGGAGCGGCGCCCCTCCCCCCGGTGCCCGGGCAGTGGGGGGAGCGGCGCCCCTCCCCCCGGTGCCCGGGCAGTGGGGGGAGCGGCGCCCCTCCCCCCGGTGCCCGGGCAGTGGGGGGAGCGGCGCCCCTCCCCCCGGTGCCCGGGCAGTGGGGGGAGCGGCGCCCCTCCCCCCGGTGCCCGGGCAGTGGGGGGAGCGGCGCCCCTCCCCCCGGTGCCCGGGCAGTGGGGGTGGGGCTAGCACTCTTCTCCCATGACGGGGTCCCCCTGGTGCCCGAACCCCTTCCTCGTGCCAGGGCGGTGCAGGGGGTGGGGGTTAGCCAGTGCATGTTGGCACTGGGTGATGGCTGCTGGTACGTTTCAGCTTGATTTTCTTTCCTGCAGGAAAGTTACTGTTCTCATCCCACTAAAGTATTCTGTGTGTTCTGCCTCTCGCTATTAACTGTTACTGCAACGTAAGCAGCATGGCATTGCATGGTGTTCTTGCTTATGTAGCTAAGGTTTCGTAGTAGGTGGGCCTATGGGGTAGTTACCATGCTGGCAGTTTTACCGTATATGATTGTTTATTTGCCTGTTCAGTTTGTATGAATGTATCTGCTAGCTCTGACTGCTAATTAAACTAGTGATGCAACCAGAATTAATAACAGGAAGGCGGTAAAACTTCAAGGGGTGTTCTTAGAACTTTAAAATGTTAGCATTGCTTGTATGAGGGTTTTTAATGTAGGTAGTGTGCTGGCAAATTGCTGCTGCGCTCTTACATTCAAAGTGTTCTAGAACACTAGTTATAAAACCACCATAAGGTCGGTAAATAATGACTTTCGAAACTGTGTGAAGTGTGCCAATTTCTGTGTGTTCTGAAAGTTTATTTGCTAATTTGGTGTAAATTGTCATTGTAGTCTGATGTATATTTACAGCTCTTCCTCAGCTAAATCTTCCATTTAGTTCAGTAGATGTTTTGCCTTAGTAAGGGCTGTAGGTTTAAATCCACAGCCTCTTCTAGGTAAAGATCAGTAAAGAATCTTCAGTGAAGTATTAATTTTTAACCTTTCTGATGTAGTTTAAAGGGACACAGTCAACTTAAGTCACATTTGTCTCAGAATTTTCCTGTGGTATTTATAACTGCAGGTGCTACCTATAACAAAGGATTAGTAAGGGGTGTGTGTGTTGTAGCTTACTTTATTTGTTTCATGGTTTCTCTTCTGCAAGGGAGTCTGTTTACTGTGTGTGAGGGGTCCTCTGACAGCAACAGGCAGGAGAGAAACATCTGAAGAAAGAAAACATGGTTGTAAAACCACAAAAAGTGACCTGAGAACTCAGGAACACCTGTAATGACTTGACTTGACACTTTTTTTTTTTTTTTTTTTTAATATAAAAAGTTGACAGTGTCTCTCTAAAGAAGAATCAGTAACTGTAATGCATTCATTGCTCAGAAAGAGAACTGTGTCGATGTGGTTGCTATGGCTTTACTGTTCTGTGGAGAATCACAGATACTACAGTAAGGGTTATCTCTGTACAGGCTAACATTCTGTCACTGAGGCTCTGACGCATCTGTTTCCTACTTGTGCACAGAACTGGTCTATTGCCCTGACTTTTGTGATATGCAGACTGCTTCATGTTTGCACCACCATGTCTCATTTTAGTGATTTCCCTCCCTCACTCCCCTCCTTCCCGTCTCCTCCCACAATCAGTAAGTTTTTACAGATTGGAGCATTTGGACTTGATTTTTTTTATTTATCCTTTATCTTTTGTTCAGACCATCAGTCAACATTGAGGATCTTTTTAGAGAGTTTTAACAAATAAACGGACTCATTATTGAAAAATTGTGTGATACAGCTATTGTCAATAGCTTTTTTTTAATGATGTTTTGTTTTAAAGCATACCTTATAATGCAGCCTCTCTCAGAAAAATGGGACTCGCTTATAGTGTGGTGCTGTCTGAGTCTGAGATCCTATTGCTATGTTAAACACCTAATAGAACTTGCTGCAAGACAGTAGCTTTTCCCGTGTAAAAGGACAAAATATCAGTCTGTATGATCTCCCTGTTAGTTCTGCTATGCTACCACGACATGCATTGCTTCTCAAACATTGGTAGTCCCTTAAGTGGATTTTCTTGGGCTAAAAATACTAGAGATTCTTTTTTTAATCTATTCTTATGCTTCAGGCTCTTACAATTTGTTCTTCATTCAACTGGTGGCACAAAAGTGGGGTAATGAGTTTCACGTCTCTAGTCAGTTTCACTTTCCAGTTCTCCTACACTGGCCCAGTTCTAGAATGTGTGGCTTGCAAATGTAGTTGAGGATCATAAACCTCAACCACCACTACCAGCTTTCTTTGAAAGGTGACTAGACAATGACATTTTTATAATATCTAAACTTTTGGTCCTAAAGTATCTAACAGTTTCTCTCTTAGAAATAAAATAACTGGTAATATTAGGGGCCTGACACTTCAAACATTTGCTCACTGGAAGTAATGCTTATTCTAGTGCATAGTCCCATTTACTTCAGTTGGACTTCTTGCCATAAGCCCTAATTCAAAAGCATCCCTATCCAGGATAGTATTTTAAGCAGTACTGGAAGGCCCACCTGCCCAGATACTATGGTGATGAGCACAGTATAAGAGGCTATGTACAGTAAAAGCAGCAAAGAATCCTGTGGCACCTTATAGACTAACATGAGCTTTCATGGGTGAATGCCCGCTTCATTGGATGCATTCACCCACGAAAGCTCATGCTCCAAAACGTCTGTTAGTCTATAAGGTGCCACAGGATTCTCTGCTGCTGTTTCAGAAGTGGTGTGCCGAGTCTTCATTTATTCACTCTAATATAAGGTTTCATACGCCAGTAATACATTTTAATGTTTTTAGAAGGTCTCTTTCTATAAGTCTATAATATATAATTAAACTATTGTTGTGTGTAAAGTAAATAAGATTTTAAACATGTTTAAGAAGCTTCATTTAAAATTAAATTAAAGTGCAGAGCCCCCTGGACCGGTGGCCAGAACATGGGCAGTGTGAGTGCCACTGAAAATCAGCTTGCGTGCTGCCTTCGGCACCTGTGCCATAGGTTGCCTACCCCTGGTCTATAGAATATGGAATTTTTTTCTAAAAAAGCCCCACTATACTGAAATTTGGCCCATAGAGTTATAGCGTATGAGTAATGTAGATATTTGCATTTTTTAAAATAAAAGTCTCAAACCTGTCATAAGCTACACAAGTAAACATAAAACAGTGAGATGTTCCTATTTTTGCCAGGGGTGAATTTGGCAAACCCCAGTCGCACTTATCTTTTAGCTATTGTGTCTTCAAATGGTTTTATAGAGAGAGACTGAAATACTGTAACTTGTCAGTAATGGACTCTAATTGCTTTTGGTATTTTGGGAGTGAAATGAAACTAAGGCGGATAAAAACCTGACACAGCTTTAGCTTTTTAGAGTATGTACCTAATGTTTTCTATGGTTACTATTCATGAGTTGAATTTGTTTTAACTTTTACTGTCTCTAATTTACCATATAGTGGCTGAATCCTGCCATTTTATTTCAGCAGTTCTCTCTCTCTCTCTCTCTCTCATCAGAATCAGTGAGAACTCTTCTTGAGCAAAAACTATAGAACTGGGTTTTCAGAATGTTTGTTCTACATTTCAAACTCTCATACCCTTTTTCTCCTGTACAAAATGTGCATTGTTTCCCTATTGTAGCAAACTTGCAGATTTATGTGCACAGTATTTGTAAGTTCAACTACCCTGTGATTGTAACTCACTGTTTGTGAGGTGCTAAATTGGCAGCCTGGCAGATTCAAGTCTTTGTGGTTAGCATAAAACAACACCTGCAGTAGAATAAATTGTCCATGTGCCACCCCACCAAGGTTCCTCAACCTTTTCTGGACATATAGCCCTTGAGGATAGGATAATTCAGACTCCATGGAACATTCAGTCTTATCTCTGCTGCGACTGCCAGTAAGATTTTTTTTTTGGGCACGTGTGTGTGTGTGAGATGTGAACACCAGAAGATGAGCTAGTTAGTACAAGTTCACTTCAGTTCATACGTTGTAAGGCACCAAACGATCATCAGTCACAATTGCCCCAGACTGCATTCAAATCTAAACTTAGAAGTGAAATACTTAATGGTCCTTTATTATTGATGATAGGCATTATAGTAATGCAAAAGAACCATAGTTGTGGACCAGGACCCTATTGTGGTAGGTGCTGTACAGACACAAAACAAAAAGACAGTCCCTGCCCTAAAGAGCTTACAGTCTGCAGCTATGTCTACACTACGACTTACGTCTGTATAAGTTAAGTTGCTCAGGAGTGTGAACATGGAATTTCTGTGGCATTTTAGAGACAGTTCGCTATGTCAGTATGGGCAGCCACAAACCATGACACACGTTGTTGATGATGACTGCAAAATGACTCAACTTCCTGGAGGTCTTTGTGCCTTGAACATCATTGATAAGAATGCTGTTGGCTTGGCTTGACTGGCTTGCATACACCAAATAAATAAATAATAGATGCAAACTTGCCATTTATGACCTCAAGTAAGGAATAAGTCTCAGGAATAGCTAATTCTGTTTTCATGCTGCTAGATACCTAATTGGTAGAGGGGAAGGAGTTGGGAGAAGAGCTCCAGGAAATGATCAAATATTCAAAAGCATCAGCTGCTCCCTGATATGTGAAGATGCCCATCTGAATGTATTAAAGATTACTTCTGAAGGGTGAAAGTTTTAAACCTTTACTGGAGTGTATGTCTGGCTTCCCCCTCAATATCTGCATGCATCTTCACACTTCTCAACATGCAACCTGTTCTCCGTTATGCATCATTTCATATGGTTGTCTACACTGGCACTTTACAGTGCTACAACTTTCTCGGGGTGTGAAAAAACACCCCTCCTCCCCCGAGCGCTGCATGTTTCAGCGCTGTAGAGTGACAGTGCACCCGTGCTAGGAGCTATTCCCCTTGGGGAGGTGAGGTTTTTTTACATAGCGCTGGGAGAGCTCTCCCAGTGCTCTGCCACGACTATACAAGCCACATTAAAGCGCTGCTGCGGCAGCACTTTAATGTTGCAAGTGAAGACGTGCCCTTAGTATGACTCAGTTGTGGAGCTAAACTGACATTAGTCACAAACAGAGGGTAACATGAGTAGAATTTTCATTGCTATAGTCCTCTATCTGTGACTTCTTTGTGAGTTGTTGTCATAAACAGATAGCTAAGGGTTAATGTTTCTTTTACCTGTAAAGGGTTAACGAAGGGAACCAAACACCTGACCAGAGGACCAATCAGGAAACCGGATTTTTCAAAGCTCAGGGAGGGAATGTTTGTGTCTGTGTCTTTTGTCTGTCTGTCCTGTCTCTCAGCTATGAGAGGGATCTTTCTCTCTTCAAGCTTCTAATCTTCAGTTTCCAAGTTGTGAGTACAAAGGTAGAAAAATAAGCTTATTGGTTTTTTTGTATTACATGTGTGTAGTTGCTGGAATGTTTAAATTGTATTTCTGTTTGATAAGGTTGTTTGTTCATATTATCTTTTAAGCAATTGACCGGTATATTGTTACCTTGATACAGAGAGCATTTTTATGTCTCTTCTTTTCTTTATATAAACCTTCTTTAAGACCTATTTGAGTTTTCTCTGGGTTAGGCTAAGGAACGAGGGAAGGGAAATTCTCTTTGTGTTAGATCTACGGAGAGTGGATCTGAACAGCCTCAGGGGAAGAAGAGGTGGGAGGGAGAGATACTTAATCTCTCAGTGCTTGTGTTTCAAAGGACTTGAAGCTGTATCTTCCGGGGGAAGCCTGGGAGGGGTAAAGAGGAGACAAGGGAGGAGGTTATTTCCTTTGTTGTACGGGCATCTGAGTCTTGGGGATCCCCCAGGGAATGTTTTGGGGAGACCCGAGGGAGTCAGGCCCTGGAAATTCCTGGCTGGTGGCAGCAATATCAGATTTAAGCTGGTAATTAAGCTTAGAGGGTTCATGCTAGCTTCTCAGTTTATGAACGCTAAGGTTCAAATCTGAGTAGAAAGCTACGACAGTTGTACTAACATTGGCTCCCTTACACTTTAACTGTTAGGTGGGAGTTTAGACTCCTTCGGGCCTGCTAATTAGCATCACCTCTGAATGCTGTGCTCCAGCTGGAGCCATGGTTAGTCAGCACCAGTCTCCTAGGTGTGCTTTCTGATACCACACCTATCAATGTTGTCTAAGAAGCATCCGTAACCATTAAGTTGCAAAGTATGATGTTTGATAAGGGCTTGTCTGCATGAGGAAAGTTACCAGCATACTTTGGCTTCAAACAATTAGATTTTTATCAGTAAATGTTGATTTCATGCCCCCACTCCCTTCCCAAACGGACCGAAAAATATATCCATCAGTAATAATAGAAATTTACAGATAGGCAAAGTAAGAAAAATGCCGCTTGCCAACTTTAGTTTGATTTAAGGATATTTATTTTGTATATTTTGATGTGATGACAATTTGTGCTTTGATGGTTACAAAGCTTTAACTTTTTGAATCTCAACATCTACTGTCATTAAGTTGTCTGATTCCCTTCCCCCCCATAAGTTCCCAAATTGTGAACATTTAAATTGATAAAAATAAAAATGGTTAAAAGTAAACATTGATATTATCTCTCAAAATTGTTTAAAAAAATTTGATTTTTGCCAAGCTTGCTTGTTAGCATATCTCCCTGTGTAGGTGCTCCTGTAACAGAATAAGTGTCCACATGAGGATTTATACAAGGATAACTACAGCAGTATAATTATACTTGTAAACTTCCCCATGTAGACACATCTTAAGTCAGCAGGAATTACCAGATGACATGTAAGGGGCCTCGTCTATCTTTTGTCCCCTCCATTTTGCATGAGACCAACCTCTCACTCTTTCACAACACTGAAACAGCTCTAGCACATTTCTGCAGAACACTTTGTTTTCCTTTTGTGTTGGACAGCGAATGTAATGTTTGGCAGGCTCTTTGGGCCTAGAACAGACTTGCTAGAATAATACTGGCTCTAATCCTGGTTTGTCAGAGGCAATAAACTTCAGTGCTGGACACAATTTGTGTAACTTAATGACCCATACCTTATTCATTCCCATAGCATCTTAACATGCTGTACTCTACATACATACAATCCGTGCTGCGTTCTGACTGTTCTATTCATGCAACAAAGATTATGTACACCTGTTGACTGAGGAGATGCTGTATGTTTACTTACCTGGTTTAAAGTCCACTGCAAAGGATGGCTAAAATCTTGAGTTAAATCTTGAATTTCACTCAGAATGTGACTTGCGCAACTGTAGCGACTGCACACGGAAATGCCTTTAATATCCAGTAAAGGCCTGAGAGGTTACCACAACTTCATTTAATTACAGTTATGTTTCAGGATTGGGTTTAAGGTCATGCAGGAAATAATCAAGCAAGGAAATTCCTACTTAAGTTTAAAAGCCATCCCATGTGCCCCCTCTTGACTGGCTTTGGAAGAAATATCCTCACTGAAAACTGTAGTGTAATTTTTGTTTATACTACATTTTTAAATTTCCAGGGACTCTGGTCAGCAGAAACAGGCAACTGTTCTTTGTTCATTTGAGTGCAGACTGTCCGAGGAGATCCACAGTATGGGAGAGATTTTTTCCAAAAGTGCCTGACTGAGTTAGGTGCCTAACTCCCATTTAGCTTTGAATTAGAGTTAAGTACCTACCCTCACTTAGGTGAGATTTTCAAAAGCACCTATGCTCTCAAACTTCTGTTAATTCTTGTGCTGGTCTCTCACTTTAAATCTGAAGAACCTTCATTTTAGATTATTTGCTTGTTTTCTCATAGATAAAAATGTCTTGAGGTAAAATGCTGGCTGAATTTTCTCCTTTCCTTCAGTTTAAAATTAGTTGCATTTTAAAATGGCAAGGACAGCTAGAGACGAGAATCTAGATCTTAGTTACTACCTACTGTAGCTGTTGCATAGTGCTCATTCTAACAACTGTTCAGTAATGATACTTTGTGATAGTAAAGCCTTTTGAAGATTAGAAGTGCTAAGTATCTCCCAGGGTGGTGGGAGGGTTACTCAGTTTTACTGTGGGTGGAGGAAGATGAGGCAGAGAGATCAAATGAATTTCCTAAAAGCAGTAAGTCTCAAGATCCTGACTTGCATTCCTATGCTTAAACCACCCCTCCCATAACCCTGTGCTACATGATCCAGTTAATACCCGTCTTTCCAGTACAATTTTACTGCATTTTCTGACTGGCTCAGGAGCATGGGTGGGAATTGAAAACTATCTCCTGAAACTTGATTGATTAAATGGTGAGATGTAATATTCAACTAAAAAGGCAGTAAATGAGCACTTGTTCAAATGCTTGCTTTTATAAACTCATGACTCTGTGAGCAGCACAGTGCATATTTCTTATCGGAAGCTACATAGTATTGTGGGCAAATCCCAAGAGTGCAACTTCCCAGGCTGCTGTATAATGAAAATATTAAGTTTAATCCTGCCTTGCCTCATCTCACGTCTGTGATTAGGATGTTCCTGGAGGCATACAGGAAGGCCAGAGTTTCCCAAAGTGACTGGGGTTTTTGGGTGCTTAATTGGAAACACTTTAAAGGGGTTGGATATTAAGAGTGTGGGTGCTCAGCATGTTTTGAGAATCTGGCTCCTTTAAGATGTCCCAAGTTGGGCGCTGAAAAATGGATAAACCCAAATCACTAGTCATTTTTGAAAAATTTGGCCTGAGAGATTATCAAAATCTAGTGTTCTCTCTTCTTTGCTTGTTATCCCTGTGGAATTATCAACTTTCACTTTTTCTGATAGTTTTGCCAAAGCTGTGATACTCTAAAAGATAAAGTTATGTAGGTAAAGGCTTTGATTTGAGTGGGGAAACATTATTAAAGTCATTACTATATTTTAGCTTCACTTTTACTGGTTAAAAGGAGAGTTTCCTATACATCTCTCAAATCAATAAAAAGATGTTACCATTGTCCATGTGGAAATCTGCCTCTGCTACAGTGTGTGATCATGTTAAAATATGGCTGGGGAGGAAATCCTCTCAAAGAAAACATCTGTTGCTTCTAAGAGCTCTGTCTCCTTTGCCATGGGTATATATGTCAGCATCCACACCTGTGTTTTGTTTGCCTCGCCTCTATCCCTTCAAGGAGGTACATAAAGATTTGCTTAATTAAACTTCTTGTGGTTAGGGATGGGATTTTTCATGAATGTAGTCATATCTGATATCCATTTTAAGGGATCCCTAAGTGTTACGTTTCTTCTGAACCAATTTCTTTTAGACATTTTAGTCTCCTTGAATCTGCTGTGATGATTCTTAACAGGTTCTCTTAGAAATTGTCACTGAGACTTGATTGTCTGTTTTTAGTGACTCTGTTTTCCTTCACTTGACTAGTAGTACCTAGATGCTCCTTTGAGGTCCCCCAGCCTGCTCCACTTTAGCTTGGAAAAACTGGCACAATCCCAGATTAGGGCTCTGTGGCTGCAAGATTCCTCATTCTTACTAAGAATGGCAAGATTCAATCTCTTCTTATATTAAATTCACTTTAATGAAGAAGCAGATTGTTTGTTTGTTTGCAAAATGGGTGTGGACCTTTTGAGAGTTCAGCATTTGCTCCTTAAAACAATCGTCCTTGAGGATGTTTGTTTTCAGCATCTTAGACCTGAGGTTTGTGAGGCAGCTAGTTTTTAGTCCCAGTGACCCATTTAATTTATCCAGAAAGTTCATGATCTCCCTCTCTGCCTTTCTCCAGTCTTTGTAATGCATGCACAGATTACTTTTTGTGTCACATCTGAGCATTAATCAGAGTATTAGAAGCTGAGGAACAGAGGTCATGCCATCAGCTATGTTAGTCTGCATACTGAATGCTGCTCAACAATAATCACAAACGTCCATCCATGCTTATACCAGTAACTCGCTCAAATCAGTCTTTTTGTATGATTTATAATCTACTGGGGACTAACTGTTCTGGATATTTTGAAATTACCTGGAATCTTTTCACAAGCAACATTTCCCACCCCCACATCAGTTTTTAATCAAAACAAATATGATCTCATTATTTTTCCACTCCTAAATAAGTTGCACTTATTTCCTGTCCATTTTTTTTTTTTTTTTTAAATTAGGGTAGGTTTCCAAATCCACATTATCTCTTTTGCAATCAAGAATTAGGTTTTTATTGGCCTCTACATAATAATATCATGAACCAGAGGCCTGTAGTTTCTCCTTCCGAGACTTTCTTGCAGCTGTGTTGGCCACGTAGCAGTCTTTGGCTGCATTTATAAGACCACTACCTCCTCTCAGCATGAAGCACATTATCACCTATTCTATAATCGGTATTATTCCCCAAGCAGTACCTCCTTTAAGCAAGGAGGAGAGACAAGACTTCACAAAGTCCACTGGGGACTTCTCCGTGCAAATTTAACTTTATCATCATCTAAGCACATACTCGGGTACCGTGATGGGTGTTGTAGAAAATGTGTCCACAGCTAGGCATGGAACCTCACAGTCTAACACAGATTTCCTACCCACCAGACCCTGCTACTTAGGGGAGTGCAAGGAAGTGATACTCTGTCCCTATCCCCCATCAGGAGAAGACAAGTGAAATAAGCTGATGCCACGTGAGAAGCTAAAGTAAGCTAGTCTCAGTGGCTAAAAAATAAATAAAAGTGATGCCTTTGTTTTGGGTTTTGATCTAATCAGAGCTATAGTGAGTCTTGAGAAGGCCCGAAAAGAGGAGGAGGAGGAGGAGTTAGTCTTTTATTCTAAAGCTATGGCTCTATGTGGCGGCTGGAAATAAGGCCATTTTGTTGCTTTGAAAGAACTTCACAAGAGAGATTCTGAGTGACTGTCCACTCTCAGTTCTGGGGGCCAGCATGTGCCGTAGGCAGAACTGAAGTAGGACCTGTGCTGGCTGCACTGGGGTGAATCAAATTCACCCTATATGTGTAAACTGGCGTGGGTGGTTTTGTTGGTGCAAATTATCTGAGATTAACATAAGAATAGCAGACTTCCAGGTCTCCATCTTAACACAACTCCCCTGCCTTGGACCCCTCCAAAAAAGGCTCTTTATTTAGGTCAATGGCACCCCTCGGAGCACATTTCACCATTTATGTTCTATTGTGTGAGGAGCAATTCAATCTTTCTGTGTGGGTAGAGCTTTTGTGTCACTGTGGAATCTGAGATCCTCCTCCTGACAGTGTTTCTGTTGGGAGTACCCGCTAATATTTCTTTCCCTCCCTTCAAGATAATGTACATTTACTATTCCCCAAAGTGATGATTAAACTCATAACAATTCCCTGCCTATAAAGAAACTGACTCAAAGAAATTTTTTAGGGGGATGGGAGGGAGTGGAGGAGAGAATAAAAGTGATAAATGGGTTACATTTAAAAGTAATGCCCTGATTTTCAGAGTTGCTGAGCAAGCTCAAATCCTTCTGAATTCAGCAGGAGCTTGTCACCCATGGAAAATCAGGATGCTAGTGTCTGGGCTGCAGTTATAGATTTACTGTGATCTGAGGCTCCCAGGGCTTGCTTTCATGCTATGGCCATCTGATAAAGTCCTGTAAAGGAGACAACATATATTATCTCCTGAGAGATCCCATATTTTTTTAAAAGCAGCAGAGAATCCTGTGGCACCTTATAGACTAACAGATGTTTTGGAGCGTGAGCTTTCGTGGGTGAATACCCACTTCGTCAGACGCGGGTCTGCGTCTGACGAAGTGGGTATTCACCCACGAAAGCTCACGCTCCAAAACATCTGTTAGTCTATAAGGTGCCACAGGATTCTCTGCTGCTTTTACAGATCCAGACTAACACGGCTACCCCTCTGATACTTGATATATTTTTTTAAACTACCTGGATATCCACCTAGTAATCCAGGCAGTATAAGTAACAATGGTACAAGACCACTATAACACACTTTCAGAAGGCTCCGTTGTTTCCCAGAGCGCTTGAATAGCTGAATAACCTCAGTAGGTGGCTTACTGCAGTGCTCGTCAGTGTGACTATTTATTGTCATTTGCTGAAGGGGCTGAGGCATTTGAAATATCGTGCTAGTGTTGATATCAAGGGAGCGGAGGTCAGCAAGTGGTGTCATTCAGTATTGTAGAAGGGAGTGTTAAGGAGGAGCAAGTGACTGTAATTAAGTGACAGTTGGAACCGTCTGGGTTAGATGCAGATTTCTAAGAATGGTGCAGATAAAGGGAAGAGGGGGACTGAAATATTCAGTAGGTAGCAGATAGCAAACCCTTGTGAAATTAAGGCCTTGTCTAGATTGCTACTTACTATGCTGACTTTTTTTTGCTCAAGGGTGTAAAAAAACACCTGCCCTGAGCCATGCAAATTTCAGCACTGTAAAGTGGCAGTATAGATAGTGCCCCAGGGCTGAGAGCACAGATCCCAGGGCTGGTAGCTATTCCCCTCGTGGAGGTGGTTTTATTACAGCCCTCCCAGAACTGGAGCCGCAGTGCTTTAACGTCGGCTGTGTAGATCTATTATGAACTAAAACTACACTTCACACCATATATGTTTATTATTAAGGCAAGTCATTGTCCTTGGCACTTTGACACAAAGTGAAGAAAGATGATCAGACCTGGAGGAAAGAATATAGAGGCTTTTGTATTTAAAATATTATCTGTTGACTTGCTGCTTGTGGGCAGTGCAGAAGCAATGGGTCTCCAGGGCGGATTTGAAGAAGAAACAGATGAGACTGGTGGCATAGCAGGGTGGGATAGAAAGGCTGTTCTAAGTTTGGTGAAGATGTCCTCTTTGAACAGGATATATTGTGACCATCTTTTTTCTCTTAGCAGGGCTGTGATCCCTTTGCACAGACCCAGCGCAGCAAACTGCAGCACCGCCGTGCACGAATTAACCAACAGATCAACAAGGAGATGAGAATGCGAGCTGGGGCAGAAAACCTCTTCAAGTGAGCACTGATCCATGTCCAGTGCTAGAACACCTGTGTGCTGAAGTGCCTCTGAGCTTAGACTGATTATGCTTCTCTCTAGCAGGAGACAATGACATGTGCACTAAAAACATGTCCATTTGTTCGCTTAAAAAGACTGTTGACTTGGGGTTACTAGGCTACCTGTATTGGAGAGGGGAAGAGTATATTCTGTCACTGGGCTTGGCTACACTGGCACTTTACAGCGCTGCAACTTTCGCGCTCAGGGGTGTGAAAAAACACCCCCCTGAGCGCGGCAAGATGCAGTGCTGTAAAGTGCCAGTATAATCAGGGCGGCAGCGCTGGGAGCACGGCTCCCAGCGCTGCACGCTACGCCCATAAGGGATGTGGTTTACAAGCAGCGCTGGGAGAGCTCTCTCCCAGCGCTGCGGCTCTGACTACACTCACGCTTCAAAGCGCTGCCAGGACAGCGCTTTGAAATTTCTAATGTAGCCATACCCACTGTTTCCTATACTGGTCAATTGGCGGATAGATAAGGTGACTGAGTAAGACTCTCCCTGTTAATTATGAGTCTGTTGGTGTGGGCTTTTTCCCTACCTCCTTTTGCAGCATGACTAGAAACCAGAAAGGAAGATCATAACCCTGTGCTGTGCTGCTGACCTGGTAATGCTTTATTGGTGGCTTCCACTTCTCACCTGCCACTTCTGCATGGTGGGCTAATGCGCACCATGGGGAAGTGATTTCTAAGAGTACTAATATGTTGTGCATTAATTGGTCTGTGAGGACCCTGCTGCTGCTCACTAGGGAACTCATAATATGCACTAGCAGGGTCTACACAGACCAATTAATGCGTAACACATTAGTGTATATCAAAATCACACCCCCATAGTGCTCAGTACCTCACCATATAGACAAGCTCTAGGTTGCTCCTGGATGTTATGCCTCATCTAATTAAAAAGACTTGAAATCGTGCTGTGTTCTTTTCTGCATGACCCTGCTTCATAAAACCAAGGAGAAATGTTCAATGTCAGCAGGAAGGTGCCAGGCTGTGCTGTTTATATCAAAATCCTGAATCGGAGTGATGATACTTGCCATTCATAGGACATCCGAGAATGTGGGCAGCAAGTAGTTCCCCTCCTCCTAACACAGGCATTTCAAATCCAGCATAGGGCAAAAAGAGTGGGGGAGCTAGAAGGAATGCAAGGCAAAACACAGGCAATATAATTACTTTGTTGGAGAGTATCAGGAGCACTGGGTCAAGTTAGGAAGGAAAACACCCCAATGTTGCTCTTTTTCAGGCTGCTGAAGTGTTTGGCTCAGCAGTATGAACACCTTTCCCACTGCTAACTTTCTTTGGCGAGCCTGTTTTTGAGATTAAACAGGTCCCTTCTGAGCAGGGATTGACCATGAAATCTCAGATTTTGAAGTTTTGGAATTAATGGAAAACCAAAACTTGACTCAAAATCACCTGAAATTAAAAATCATTTAGTAAAGTATTGCTGTTTTTCCATGGCTTTAAGGATGTGACATTGGTCTCCAGGGATTAACACTGAAGACTTCTAAGCCCTATCTACCAATGACCCAAAATGTAGTCAAGGAAAGCTGTGACTTGTACTAGTTGGTGGTGCTTACTGTTGAGCAGGCTTTACAGCTATGTGGGTGGCTGTACATTAGCTGTTGGAGTTAGGACAAGTTCCCATTGTAGACACAACCATACTCCTTAAAATGATCTGTTTGGAGTGTCATTCCTCTTTTCTAAGAAGCTACAGTGAATGATATGTTTGAAATAAAATGCAGTTTTGTTGCATGGTGTAGTAGGTTTTGTTTGATGGATAAATAAACTGACTGAGACAGTTAAACAATGAAAGTCCTTTTCCCATCTTGTTCAAATACCACTGGCTCAGCAAAGTAATTTGAAGTGATTAAGAGGTTGGCAATAAACCATATTTTTAATATCTCTGTACAAAGAATTAACTAAGCAAACATTTGATAACTCCTCAGTTTGACCAGGACTCATGGTTATATAAGGTATGTTCTTAATGAGATCAAAATGCACCCTTGTGCAGAGTCTAGTATGAAAACTAGAAACTGTTTGTTTTAAGCAGTGCACTGGCCTTGTGCTGGCATTCTGCACAAAGGTGATTTCACCTTTAATGAATGGTTGGCCATTCCCTGGGGGGTTGCACCAATATATGGAAGGTGCCATGTCCTAGCTAAGATGGATAGATTCAGTATCAGACCTTTCTGAAGTGCTGCTGCCTAGCTGATTCCATTTGCAAACAGAATATAGTCTGACCTGTAACTTATACACTTGGTACTTTAAAGGCTGATTTTTCCTAAAGCTGAAAAAAATTGGGCAAAATTAACTGGGAGTAAACATTTTAGATGTAAACATGCAAGTGAAAACTCAGAGCTAAGTGTTTTCATATATCCAAACCCTCTTCCCCTCCCTCCCCAATTCTGTTTTCATGAAACAAGGCCTCTTCTGTTACAAATCCATCCTGGTTAAAAGGAGGTGAAAGCAACAATTTAGAAAAAATGGGAGAAAAATAAATGGGTAAGCTGACAGCAGAGAATACAAACCAGCAATTAGAAATTGCAGATAATTGATAAAAGAAGTTAAATGTCAATAAAAACAATCAATGGCCAGTTACAGACAATAACAAACAATTCTTTAAATATATTGGGAACAAATGAAATCATAGCAATGGCATAGACAAGTACGGGAAAATTCGCAATCTTGATGCGAAAGAGGCAGAAGTGTTCAATAACTACTTCTGTTCTGTACTTGGAAAGAAGTAGGATGATATAAGGCGATTAATTCTGTCAGTAACTAAGGAGGATGTTAAACAGAATTGGCCGAGGAGCTCTCTGAACCACTTAAGTTATTTTTAACAAAACTCGGAACACGGGAAATTCCAGAGGACTGGAAGGGTAAATGGATGACTCAGGAAAATATAGACCACTTTATCCTAGGCAGGCAAAGTTATGGAAAGGCTGATATGAGATGCAATCAGTAAAGAAGTAATAGATGGTAGAATACTTAGAACCCCTGTGCTTTGAGGTGGTTTTATCTGTTACTGGATCGTGGCATTTGTGAACACAACTTGCCAGAGGCTTAGCCCTGAGCTAGGCTGAGGTATGGCCTTGTCTTTTTTTTGACTGCACTCAGCTGAATAGAGGCCCAACTTGATTTAGCATGAGAGACTAGAACATGTTTCAGCAGACAGTTTAGGTGTTGTCAGCTTTCCTCTGCCACCAGGTTCTCTCTTCCTGTGTGTTTTTCTTGAGCTGATGAGAGGTGCAATTGGCTTGAAAATCTGTCTCATCAAAGCAGGCGACTCATTGCAGCTGAAATCCTTTCTTCATGTTTACATCTGCTGATGTTAAATAAATGGGAGAGAGAGCAGGGCATTCAGCAGGATGCTGCTACTGAGTGACCAGAGAACTGACTTTGAGCTGCAATATATTGCTATTTGCACTGGAAAGGCTGCACTTTTCATATCTAAGAATTACACCTAAAAGAGCTAAAAGTTGTGTGTGTAAGTGGGGAATCTCAGTTGAAAGCGTGTATGTGTAATAAGATTTGAGCCTGTATTGGAGATACTGGCTTGTCTGGTATCACAGGAACTCTGTGGCGGAGGCAGGGACAGAATCCAGTTCTCCAGAGCAGCATTCAGTGCCTTGATCGTGAGACCATGCTTTCTCTTCTGAAATCCCCTGCCTTGTTCACCACACACTTTCTAACAACTGCAGCAAATGAGGCCAGAGGTCCTACAGACAAGTCTCCTTTGCTGCACAGTGCTGATTAATCCCCAAAGCAGGCCCATCCTGTTCACTGAGTAAGGCAGGAGTCATGTTGAAAAAATAGCATATGATCATGTAATTAAAGACTATCATAATTAGGTGCGGAAGAATTAGGGTTTTATTGATAAATGTCAATTTCACCATACACACACAAATTGGCAAAAAGTCCATCAGTGATAGAAATTTAGAGAGAGGTACAGTAAGACAAAATGTTGTTTGAACTTTTTGACTTAAGGATATTTACTCTATATATTTCAGCATGTTTGCTTTAACAGTTATAAAGCTTCAACTTCTGAATCTCAACATCAGTTGTTGTCTGCTCCCTCTAATTTTTCACAACTATGAAAATTTAAATTGATAAATAGAAAAAATACTTGAAAATAAACACGTCTGTCCAAATTTTAAAAAATAAAATATGGATTAAGTTCTGCCAAGGTTAATCATGGTGCATGCACACAAGGGGCTGAAATAAAGTAGTTGCACACGCAAGCTTAATTCTGATGTTTTCTAATTTATGAGGGCTTGATTTTGCAACCTGAATGTTCTCTTAGCAATTTTTGTATGATCATGCATATAGGGACAAAACGGCAATGCTTTCTAATGGGAAGGTCACTGGATTAGAACTCAAGAGACCTGGGTTCTGTTTCTGGCTCTCCCACTGACCTGCTGTGACCTTGGGCTACTCAGTTCACCTTTCTGAGCCTCTGTCTCCTTTCCCATCCTCTCTCTTGTCTATTTGGATTGTAAGCTCTTTAGGGCAGGGAGTGTGTATTTTCATACAGCACCCAGCTCAGTGGGGCCCCAGTCTTGCTTGGGGACTCTGGGCATTAGTGTATTATGAATCATTAATGATAATAAAAGGACGTCTTCATACTTATCTGTTAGGGCCTGGCATGTTCCCTGCCTCCATCCCCCTCCAGTTTGCATTCTGTCATATGTTCAAACCTGATGTTATGAGGCAGAAAAGAGCATGATTTTAAAATGCCAGGAAACAACTTTTTTAAGGTAAGCTTGCCCCTATCCCATGTACTGGGTGGCCCTAGACCTGTGGTTTTCAACCAGGGGTATGCGTACTCCCAGGGGTACAGATGAGGTCTTTAGGGGTAAGTCAGCTCATCTAGATACTTGCCTGGTTTTATAATGGGCTCTACTGGGATCCTGCAGGTTCTGCAGGAGCAAGATAACAATTCAACAAACAGCGCAGGACGGAGTAGGAGTGAGTATTGCAGGGCAGGACCGGAGTGGAATTTAAAAAAATAGTCCTACTATACTGCAAACACAAATGCTCTATCTAGCAGCTGCTGCTCTCCAACCATCTAGCTCTGAAAGCAGTGCCTCCACCAGCAATAGCGCAGAAGTAAGGGTGGCAATACCATACCGTGCCACCCTTACTTCTGCGCTGCTGGTGATGGTGGTGTTGGTTTCAGAGGTGGGCACCCTGCCAGCAAATGCTGCTCTCTGACTGCCAAATGACAAGGCTCACAAGTGAAAAACCGGCTCCAGTATCACACTGAAATGGAAGTACAATATATAGATCCCCATTGGTTTTATTTAATAATTATATGGTAAAAATGAGAAAGTAAGCAATTGTTCAGTAACTATGTGCTGTGACACTTTTTTGTATTTTATGTCTGATTTTTGTGAGCAAGTAATTTTTTTAAGTGAGACGGAACTTGGGGTATTCAAGACAAGTCAGACTCGTGAAAGGGGTACAGTAGTCTGGAAAGGTTGAGAGCCACTGCCCTGTTCCATACTGTGGAATTCTGAGAGATTCCCGCAGAGTTAAATACCAATACTTGCCCCTGTTTGTCTTGTTTAAACTAAATACTCCAGTCTGAGCTTTTGTGCAGCCTCACTTGAAGGCAGTTTAAAAGCGCTTTGCTGCCGCCACCTCTAGCAGAATAGGCCACTGAGGCTGCTGGGCACTCCTAATTGCTAGGCTGGGGACACTGATGGAAATAAATATCTCCTAAGAGAAGCAGAAGGGGGTCAGGATACCATGTCCCACTGCAGGCCCAGTTGCATCACGCAGAGCCTTTTCCTCCTCCTGCCCCTCCTCCCCCCGCCAAGTTGCTCTTTTGTCTTTCAATCTCTGTCTCTGCCTGCTAACCCCTTTCTTTCCATCATTGGTCATAGGTGGAAAGTCTTCAGCCTCTGGAAAGCTTGTGTTCCAAAATGCATTTTGTGAAGCTCGATGGAAGTACCAAAGGTTATGTAGTGGTTAGAGCAGGAGTCCCAGGCTACGTCTTCGCTACCCGCCGTATCGGCGGGTAGCAATCGATTTCTCAGGGATCAATAGATCGCGTCTCATCTAGACGTGATCTATTGATCCCCGAACGAGCTCCTGTCGACTCCGGAACTCCACCAACGCGAACGGCGGTAGCGGAGTCGACGGGGAGCCACGGACGTCGATCCCGCGCCGTGAGGACGGTAGGTAACTCGATCTAAGATACTTCGACTTCAGCTACGCTATTCACGTAGCTGAAGTTGCGTATCTTAGATCGATTTCCCCGCCCCTAGTGTAGATCAGCCCTAAGAGCAAACATGCTTCCTGGGTTCTCTCCCACCTCTGTCACTGACCCAGTGTGAGAGATCTGGGTATCGGTTTCTCACTCCAGAATAGGAATAACATTTCTCTACCTTGCTGGAGTATTCGACAGCTTAACTCATTAGTTTGGAAGGCACCTAGAGAGACTCTCTGAAATAGTCTATATGCATAAAGTGGTGCATGTTCTTCCGTTGGCAGCGGAAGGCTTGTGGTTTGAATGTGGTAGATCAGTGGTTTTTATCTTGTGGACCACTTCCTAAGACAATTCTTCCTGTGTTCTGTCTCCTTTTTCTTTTCAGGGCCACAAGTAATCACAAAGTAAAAGAAACAGTGGCCTTGGAGCTTAGCTATGTTAATTCCAATCTGCAATTGCTGAAGGAAGAACTAGAAGAACTGAACAGCTGTGTGGATGTATACCAGAATGACAGGTAAGGTTTATCGAGAGGCAGGTCATCAAGCTGAGCAAGAAAGTTGCTAGAATTGCAGGGCCCAGGAAAATGGAGAAAGTGGTCAAAGCCTAAGGGTATGGCTACACTCACACTTTACAGTGCTGCAACTTTCGTGCTCAGGGGTGTGAAAGTGCTGGGAGCGCAGCTCTCAGCGCTGCACACTACACCCGTAAAGGATGTGGTTTACATGCAGCGCTGGGAGAGCTCTATCCCAGCGCTGCCGCTCCGACCACACTCACACTTCAAAGTGCTGCCACGGCAGCACTTTGAAATTCCAAATGTAGCCATACTGTGTGTTCCCTCTAAGGAGCCTGGAGAAGAGAGAAGTAGAAGGTGAGCGGGGAGCAAATTGGGGTGTACAGGGCTGTGGCAGGGAGAGGCACCTCTCCTCTAAGACCCCTGCAGTGGGGAGAGGGCTAGGGGGAGTCCTCTCTCCCTGCCGCAGCCCCGGGGAAGCCTGCATCCCAAACACCTCATCCCTGGCTCCACCCCAGAGCATGCACCCCCAGCCAGAGGCCTCACGCCCCCTGCACCCCAAGCCCAACCCTCTGCTTTAGCCCTGAGCCCCCTCCCGCACACCAAACCCCATATCCCCGGCCCCACCCCAGAGCCTGCTCCCTCAGCCAGAGCCCTCACCTCCTGCACCCCAACCCTCTGCCCCAGCCCTGAGCCCCCTCCCACACGCCGAACCCCTCAGCCCCACTCCCGCCACACATCACCTCCATATTGGTGCACATAACAAAATTCATTCCGCACAATCATCTAAAAAAAATCATAGTGAACACTGATCAAAGCCTTTGAAAATCAGGTGTGCTAGGCACCCAGGTGCCAAGACACCATGGTGATAGGCATAATATACATACGCTGTACTTAGCTAACAATATGCTCAGTCTGCAGTAAGCCTCAATACATTTGCACAGTGGAAGCTGGGGCCCATTCCTCAGGAGAGTTGTGGAGAGACCTTCTTACCCCATGCCTCCTTCGCAGTAGACAGTGGGGTGTGTGGCATTATGACATTATGGGTGAAATGGATGTGGTCTGTGTGTATATGTTGTATATGCAGCTGCCCATATAAGCAATGGTCCCACACAAATTACACCCCTGCTCCTAGCTGGAATACAGCAGGCAAGGAAGCAGAGAACTGGGCTGGATTTGAGGAGATTACACTGGCCTTATTAGTACAGTTCCTGCCATTTGCACATTTGGGGTGTCAGTGTTGTCTTGCTTCCGTGTAGTCAGTGGGTACCACTGGACTGGGAGTTGGGAGATCTGGGGTGTGAATCAGCCCTTCCAATGACTTGCTCTGAAGCCTTGAGCGTGTCCCTTATTCTCTCTCTGCCTGGGTTTCTCCATCTGTAAAATGGGGATAATAACCCTGAGGCTTTATCAGCTAATGTTTGTAAAGTGCTTTGAGATGGATGGTGCTTTACAGGTACAGAAGGCTGATACGTTTAAGACCTGCATTACTACTCATGTATCAAAAATAATCTCTCCTCAAACCAGGGGATATGTAAGCAGAATCCCCCAACACATGATTGACTCTGCAGGTGAAGCTTGAGTATGTAATGAAAGTAATTAAAAACATTCCTACCTAGGTGCTTAGCCTTCTTTTCTTGCTGCTTTGCTTCTTGCGAAGTGGATTATTCACATGCTTTTATTTCCCCATTTGATTTTTTTTTTTTTTTTTGAGGCCAAACCTTTCATTAATTGCAGCACATGGTTGCTTTGAGATGCTTAACCAGCAACCTCATCTGCTTGACTCATAGTAGAGGTAGTTCGAGCACCCTAGCCAGCAGCAAGCTAACATGCTGGGACGTCTCAGCAGAGCTGTTTATCTGGGTGAGAAGGGAAGAGATGCCTGAGGTATAAAATATCCAGGATGATGCAGCAGTCTTAGAGCTTGAAATGCACCCCCACCCCCATGTGCGCACACCCTGGTTCACTATAAAGCAATTCAGCGGATGCTGCCTATGTAGCTGTCTTGATGTCCCTTGTTCCTTCTAATACTTGTGTTTCGAATAGGGTGAAGTTAGCAGAGGAGAGGTTTTATGCTCCAAGATGGTTGCCTGAAAGCAATGGGAAAAAGTATGACATGCTTTCAGTTTGCAGCTCATTATATAGTGCAAGTAAAACAGAACCTCTCCCGCAGGGGCTACCTGGGTGGCCTGCCCGTATGCTGGGCACACAAGAGCTAGATTTAATAATGTAGGGGAGCACCCTCATCTCCCATCGGGGGCCACACGGTGCCCTCTGAATGCAGCTAACTGTATCCAACAGTGGAGTTTTTTCCTCTTCCCCAGTGGTATGCAACCACTAATATCAAAGGGCCAGATGTTGCAGCCTTTCCCCTCTTTAGTGCTTGGTCAGGTGATTACTCACCTGATTCAGGGCAGCTGAATTGAGACTACTTGCATAAAAGCTGCTTGAGGTGACTAAGGATTTAGAATCAATCACCTGTATCAGTTACTAATTTGGATGACTGAGTCAGGTGATTCCGAACCACCCCAGGCAGGCAGGGGATATTGTTCTGCTCCTGTGCTAATGTGACTTCCTGGCAAGTAGTCCTAGGCCTTGTCTACACTTCCACCTTACAGCGCTGAAAGTTTCTCGCTCAAGGGTGTGACACCTCCACCCTACCCTCACCGAGCAATGCAAGTTTCAGCACTGTAAAGTGGCAGTGTAGATAGTGCACCAGAGCGGGGAGCCACACTGCTCATGGGGGTAGGGTTTTTTTATAGCTCTGGGAGAGCTGGTGCTGCAACTACACAGCCACGTTAAAGTACTGCCACAGTAAGAGACGTCTACACTATGCAGATTTTAGCGACGCAGTTGTGTCGCTAAAGCCGTGCCGCTAAAAGGCGGGCACTGTAGCCACTGTTTCAGCTCTCCTGCTGACAAACTTCTACCCTCTACCCCCAACGAGCAGAGCAGAGTTAGCTTTGTCAGCAGGAGAGTGATCCTGCTGACAAAAGCATTGTTCACACCTTTTTTTTTTTTTTTTTTTTTTTCTGGCAAAACTTTTGTCTGGGGGGGGAGGTGTTTAAAAAAAAAACACCTCTGAAAGACAAAAGCTTTGTCATTCAGGTGCCAGTGTAGACATAGCCTTTTACTCTTTGTAACTGCCCTCAAAGGTCCTGTTTTCTGTAGTTTTAAAGAACACTGGACAAAATCCTCTTTGTTTTTTTTGTGGCATTTGGATCAAACTGAAATCTCATTAGAGAAAGAGTGATAACTCCTTTTCCACACTCATTATAGCTCTCAGGAGGCTGTTTATTCAGTGACTGAGTAAGTATGAACAGACGTAGATGTGCATGTTTGTTTTTCTCTTCCTTTCCTCCCACCCATTTTTCATGACCATGTGATATTTCAGAAACTGCTGATAAGCTCTTAGTGTTAATGACAGACCTGGGTTAAATAACCTGTTGTTGTATAAACACTGACTGTAATGGTTCTGACCCTGTGTGACCCCCTCCAGATCTCACTCCACTAGCCTTTCCTGCCTCTTTGAACCAGTCCTTTGGGAGGCTCTGTGTGTTTGCGCTAGCATGTCCCTGTAAAGAGGATTAGATAAATTCCCAACTTTAAATAAACAATTGTAGGTCCATTAGGCAAGTTGTGGTTTGTGCAAAAGAGGAGGTCTGATGGAAAAATCTCAATCTGCTGATTTACACTGCAAAGGGACCATCACTGAAGCAGCTGGAAGTGGGATTATAAGTGCTTGCGGCTCACTTTGCTGTACTTGCTCATCTGTACAGGAATCTTATTTGCAGATTGTGACAATGCGGTTCTGGCGGGACCCAACTGAGAGTGCCAATTCAGGATCAATTGCTCAAACAGGGCAGTCACAGCCCAAGGCTGGGGTTTTTCCACCTCTAAGGCAAACCAAACCAGCCAGACAAAAATGACTTCGGTTTCACCCCATTGGCTAACCCCAAGTCACACAAGCAATTTCCTTAGACACTCCAGTCTCCCAGTATCACCACCAGTGCCACCCGTCCTGGGGATGAATGGTTATCCAACACCTCCGTAAAAGGAGAAAGGTTCTCTCGATCCCAAAGCCCCAGACCCAGGTTAATACACACATCAGATCTTACTCACAAATCATGCTGTTGCCAGTCCTTTAGAATCTAAAATCTAAAGGTTAATTCATAAAAGGAAAAAGATAGAGATGAGAACTAGAATTGGTTAAATAGAATCAATTACATACAGTGATGGCAAAGTTCTTAGTTCAGGCTTGTAGCAGTGATGGAGTAAACTGCAAGTTCAAATAAAATCTCTGGAGTACATCCCCCGCTGGGATGGGTCATCAGTCCTTTGTGCAGAGCTTCAGTTTGTAGCAAAGTCCCTCCAGAGGTATGAAGCAGGATTGAAGACAGGATGGAGATGAGGCATCAGCCTTATATAGGTTTTTCCAGGTGTAAGAACATGTCTTTGTTCTTACTGTGGAAAGTTACAGCAAAATGGAGTCTGGAGTCACATTGGCAAGTCTCTGCATACTTTGCTGAGTTACAAGGTGTATCTGCCTCCTCTCAATGGGTCAGTTGTGTAGCTGATGGTCCTTAATGGGCCATCAAGCAGGTTAAGCAGAGCTAACACCAACTTATCTGGGATCTGTCCCAGAACTGCAGCACCAAATTGAAATACAGACAGTATACAGCCAATACTTATAACTTCAACTACAAAATGATACAGACATACAGACAGCATAATCATAACCAGTAACCCATAACCTGGTCTTAGACACCTTATATGACCCCCTTTACATAAGATTTGGTGCCACTACAGGACCTTGGTTGCAACCCATGTTCTATATGGTCCCAGTTTATATCAATAACGTCACAGAGATATAACCGTGGACTTTGAAGGGGCACTTGTATTTGGTTAATACTCTCTAGAGATGGAGGGGAGGGGAGGGGAGGGAGAGGATTCCAAACCAAACCTTGCTAATCAAGGGCTGGACTTTTGGGGGCCTCTCACACCTGGTGACTAGGAGTTGCTCTACTTTGCAAATCAATGGAATTACAGCAGAGTGCAGAATTGGGCCCTGTATCTCTAATGGGCAAAACCAAGCCTCTGGATCCAAATGCTTCCAAATACAGAGATTTGGTATCCAGGTCACAATCTGAACTTTCCCAGCATAGGAGTTCCTGGTTTTAGTGTTCAGAGGCTTGAGCTTTGCTGCAACCTGATCTGAACCTAGACTGGGGTGGTCTCTTTGCCAAACTATAATGTACTGCAGGCCCAGTGACCTGCTGCTGCTACAAAGACATGGAATTAAAATTCAGATTTTTCAAATGTTAAAAGGCAGCCCTGGCTTGATAGTTGTCTTGTAACCATTGAAATGCTAGCCCTGAGCTACTTGACAGAAACCCTCTTTTTAAATGTTGATGATGTTAATGGTTTACAAGGCACACAATAATGAACACTTCTCATCTTCAGAGTGCTTCACAAACATTAACTGATCCTGTGATTGTTGGCCAATGTTAAATCCCCATTTTATAGATGGCAGGAACCTAAGCCATCCTGATTTCCACCCCCTTTGGCACGTCACTTAAGTGTCAAAACTGGGATTGAAACCCAGGAGTTGCTGGGTCCCTGATCTTTGCTCAGATCTTCGCCTGTCTCCCAAGAGCTGTTCATTAAGACACTTTAGACCAGTGGTTCTCAAACTTTTGTAATGGTGACTCCTTTAACGTAGCAAGCTTCTGAGTGTGACCCCTCTCCCCCCCATATAAATTAAAAACACTTTTAAATATATAACACCATTATAAATGCTGGAGGAAAAGCAGGGTTTAGGGTGGAGGCTGACAGCTCACGACACCTCCATGTAATAATCTCGTGACCTCCTTTCAGGGTCCCGACCCCCAGTTTGAGAACCCCTGCTTTAGACCATAGCAGCCAATTCAGCTTCTGATCTTTTGGCTGCTTTTTTAAAATTCAAAATAGCAACCTAAAAGCACTAGATTCTTACCCATGCACTGAAAAACATGCGCCCAAAGCCCTCGTGAAGTAAAATGCTGTTCCTGATGTGAGTTCTTTCAAAACTACCTTCACAGCTGAAAACGTTCGTGTCTGGCTTCTGTGTGCTCCTTCACAGCCTGGTCCTTTGTAAGTCAGGTGGGAGTTTTGTCTTTAACTTTAATGAAATCATGGTCAGCACCATGGTGAAGTGACCGTTAACTGGAGACACTCAGGCCTATAGCATTTGGGCTGCCATTGAAGTAGACCAGAGAAGAATATAAGAAATGCCCCCAACGGATCATATTAATGACCCAACTAGTCTCTCACACTGGCCAGTAGTGACTGTTCCAGAGAAAATTAAACCCCACATACTGCACCTTTTGCCATTCTAATCAGGGGTAACATTTCTTCCTGACCCCAGCTGATGATCATTTCTGGCCTGAAGCATGAGGATCCTTTACGCATATAAGATAATAGTGACTGGAAATATAAACTTTGCTTGTCTGTCATCTTTTTAGTGAATCTATCAGCGTCCCTATGATTCCTTTGGGGCTGAAGGAGACTAAGGAAATGGATTTAATGGCCCCATTAAAGGTAAGCCTGCTTAAAGTTATTTGAGTTGACATGCTGACTAAGGTGGGATGGCACCTCCCACTTGAATGAATCAGCTGTCATCCTTCTGACTCCTTTTAACTTTAAGAACATAAAGGCATAAACTTCAGCATAGTTACATTATTCCTTAAATATCGCATGTACATACATCATGCTATGATTATGAACATTTATATGTTGCAAGCTTTCAACAGAGACTTTACATGTTATCCTTTATGGACAAATACCCTGTAAGTGATGTATTTGATATAGGTATTTTCTCAGGTCTGAGATGAGTTGTTTGCAGAGAACAGGGGACCCATTGTCAAAAGGCCTGTGTATGTCAGTAACACCAGTTTATAAAGCCTTGCAAATAATAGGCCAGATCACGTCCCCTGGGCTTTTACTTACCGAGGGGATGAAAACAGTGGAAAAGCTACCAAAGAACTGTCCCAAAATCTGTTGTAGATGGGAGCCCAACCAGTTCTCCGGGAGCCCCTGTGCATAAACATTTGTTTTGTTTGACACTTTTAAGGGTTAGGGAGTGTGGTAGAACTGCAGAACTGTCTCCTGGCATTGTTTGCCATGTGTTTATAAAAGGCATCTACTCCTTTGCTAAGAGAGATGATCAGTTGCTTGTTCAGTAGCCATAGAACTCACCCAACAAACTAAACCAAAAGCTTCTATTTTTCCCCTGTCTCTCCCCTTACGCTCCCTTTTCCAGGATCTCATCTGTGAACATTATGGAGAAGATGGCATCTCATTTGAAAAGGAAATCAAAGAGCTCATGGAGCTGCGGCAGGTTTGTGCTCCTCATGTTTAAAAACAAAAATCCACCCTGTTTTGGCTGATTCAGGAAGAAGATGGGTCATCTTGGCAAATCATTAATTCTATGGGTGATCTTTACACGTACCTTCAAGAGGTGTTCTGTAGTGCTTTGTGTACTTTATATTGTTGGGGTATGGGATTCCCTGGAGCACATGTTGGAAAAGTTGCAACTTCAGTTTATAGGTTACAAAATACTGTATTGGTGCAAGAGTCTGTTGTCATGAGTCAAACTTTAGGATTAGGGCCCTAGTGAGCAAAGATTAAAATTGGACCATGGTTCAACCGTCAGAATTATTTATCTAAAATATCACTCTACCATCTGAACCTCTGACAGCTTACAGCAGAAAAGCCCAGTGCTAGAATGGAAAAAGACTAATTTTGGATCTGTTAATAATGGAGCTGTATGGTTCCACCCCATATCTATTAAAATCTGTCATCTCAACTTGCCTTTTGAAGCCAAAATGAGCTGCTTCCCACTCCTGCATTTGATAAGATCTATTTTTCCCAAGCTTTGGTAGATTAGCAAGGCTGCAATAAAAACACCCTTAGAGCATAACATAAGAACATAACATTAGCTTTCAGTTTGCTGAGGTCAATTTTAATAATCCAGCCCAGAGTTGAACATTCTCTAACTTGCATTTCCTCTCATCTTAGGCTTCATATGAGTGAAGTGGTGCCAGCTATGGACCTGTATGGTTGGATCCAAAAACTTGTATTAAAAGGAGGTTAAGCTTTCAAAGTCAAACACTCAAAAGTTAGGAGATGCTTTGCCAGTAAATCTTACTTCAGCCCTCCTATGTCAAAGTGTATAGGCTCAGACTTTAATTATGATCATATACATTTTTTCCCTCCACCCCACCCCACCCCAGGATTCTTGCCTCATTCGGTGTTCTGTCATTTTCTATCACGGTAAAAGAACCTCAGATATGTTTATTTGGGATGAATTTCATCCCCCTGTGCCAAAGGCAAGGCCTCTGCACCTCTTAAATCTCACTTCTGTGCCCTCAGAATAGTGCTGAAGTGCACTGAGTGATGTGTCTCTGATCAGCAGGGAGTGTCTCCCATTAATTGTTTGTGTGCTTGCCACTGTTTTGCTGCTCTTGATGTCTAAAAGCCACAGCTGTATGTGTTACTTTTTTCCCTCCTCTTTCACAGGCCATGCGGACTCCCAGCCGGAACGAGGCAGGGCTAGAACTTCTGATGGAATATTACAACCAGCTTTACTTTCTTGACAACAGATTCTTCCCTCCCAATAAAAACTTGGGCATCTTCTTTCACTGGTTAGTGAGGGTTTTTTTTGTTCTGACCTTTTAAGTGTGTGTGTGTGTGTGTGTCTGTGTGTGTGTGTGGTCTTAATATTGCTGATATTGGGGGCTGAGGGTAAATAGATCCAGATGCCCAGGCCCTCTGTAGAGCTTGTTCCTCTAAAATATTTTTAAAAATCCATCTTTTTCTCTCTGTCCTCATCACCAGAAGTTGGGGATATTAACATAAAGATCTGGGTTCCAGCACTACATTCCATGTGACCTTAGGCAAATCACTTAAACTCAGTGAAGACTGCAAAATGAGGATTGTAATGCTCATATATCTTTAAGGGCATTGTATCCTCATTGCTGTCTGTAAGTGCATTGAGATCTTTTCCAGCATGTGCTGTACAGTCAATGCAAAGTGTGATCACAGCATTCATAGTTTCTATTTCAAATTGAGCAAAACATGAACACACAGTGAGCAACAAAGGAATCCACAGCATAATAAATGGAAAGAGGCTTGTGGTTTTTAAACATCAATGCCCCGGAGGCCTCCTTGTTCATGCCAGATCTTATTTAGATGTTTTCAGGTCTGACAGGCACCAAGTCATAAACTGCCCTGTGGAACGCTGTGCAATGGCATTATTCCCTTTGTGGTGGATTGTCCACTGCTGACAATTTTCAAATCAAGCTTGGATACTTTTCTAAAAGGTCTGCTCTAGGAATTATGTTGGGGCAATTCTCTGGCTTGTGTTCCAGAGGAAGTCAGGCTAGATGATCACAGTGTTCCCTTCTGGCCTTGAACTGTATGAAATTTCAGGTCTCATCTCTGTGGCTAGCCCTTCTACCAATATAGGCATTGAGAGTGAGTGGCTTTTCAAGCTGCTGAAAAGTCTGTTCCCCTTTTGGTAGGCTTATAAATCATGCTCCAGTGCATACTGGCAAATCTGCATTTTAAGCTACAAATTTGTCTTCTCCCCTCTGTCTCTAGGTATGACTCGCTAACCGGAGTCCCTTCTCATCAGCGCGCTCTGGCTTTTGAGAAGGGAAGTGTGCTCTTCAACATTGGAGCTCTGCATACCCAGATTGGGGCACGGCAGGATCGCACAACCCTGCAAGGAGTTGACCGAGCTATAGATGCTTTTCAAAAGGCAGCTGGTGAGTTAGCTGTTTAGAGCTTTCTTGGTGATTCTGTATTTTGGGGGGAGGGTTCTTCAGGAAAAAATGGTGGGAGGATGACTTGTTGCTCATTTCATGTGAGAGACTTTGGAGTTATTGAGCATATGTTTTGTAGATGCACTGAGCCTGGCCAGTGCCCCCTAATCCTGACCTGTAGCCCCCCGCCCTGCTATAGTACTAGGCTAATAACCCATCACATCCCAAGTTTTGCTAATGCATCTCTCAATCCTGACCCTGTGAGAAGACATCGTAACCAATATGGAGAATGCGTTGTTCTGAGGCATGTGTGACTGGTGTTGCCTCTGATCTGAGCTCTTTAGACAGTTGCACTCATTTACCAGAATCAGACTTTGACTTCACCAGCACATTCTGCTCAGCTCTCGCCCATGATGTGGAGCAGCTTAAGCACTGACGGAGTCTCTAGAGCACATACAGTCGAGGCAGGCAGGAGCAACATACCAAAGTGAGGCAGAGTTTGGAGAGCACTGAGAATGAGTCCGAGCAATGGCATGTGCCAGGCATATCAGTGGCCATCGTCTACTGCTCTGCTAATCCCACTGAGTGGTGGTGGTGATGCTCACTATCTACATTTGCCAGTCTCCACTTGATTTTAGAATTGTAAGCAGAAGAGTCTTTTGCAATCTCTCTCTCCAGCTGCTTCTATTCATGCAGGTGCCTTTAACTACCTGAAGGAGAACTTCTCCAACGCCCCTAGCCTGGACATGAGCACTGCCTCGCTGAACATGCTTGTGCGACTGATGATTGCGCAGGTGCAAGAGTGTGTCTTTGAGAAGGTCACCCTGACCAGCGCCCAGAATGACTTCTTCACTCAGCTGCAGATTGCACAAGAAGCAGCCAGGGTACACATCTCTGCACAGCTTCTGTTTGAACCCAGCAAAGCTACTCATCTCCTGTGGCTTTACTTAGCAGAGCCATCTGGGGTGTGGTGGGAAGAGAAGAAAACCAGCAGGGAGGGACAGGCAGAACCCTTGAGCAAGGGGAGGTCTAGGAGGAAGCCCAGCTGGCTTGGGGGGATGAGGCATGCCCTGTGGGGAAGCAGTGGGAAGGGATGGGACTACATGGAGCTGTCATTGCTGCAATGAGCAAGGGAGGCATTGCAGGCTGTGCACACTCATTGCTCCACTGGGTGAAATGCAACCATTAAACACAGCTATCAGGAGGGGCAGCCATTGGTTTCCTGGGTACTCCACACCTCAATCATGAGCTGAGCAGTTATGGATTAAGATTTAACAATATTTACATTTCCAAAAAATAAGGAATCCTCTGAGAATTGGGGCTAAGTCACACGAGTCATTAGCTGAAACAATCTTGTGACTGGAACTGTGTGACAGGAATGGATCAGTCAATATCCTGTTCTCTTCACTCCCTCTAAAGTGTCTGGCACTGCTCTCCACATGTACTGTTAAACTCCCACCTGGGTGCTAAATATAGACCAGGAATATATTGGGTGTTTAAAAGATGTTGACCCTCCAGCCATGACTCCATAGAGCCCTCCCTATTTTCTGAAGAGTCTTACAGCTCTACTAAGATGACATTTCAGGGTGAAGCTAGGGTGATATCTTGGTTTGGGATCATTAATGCTGTAGGTCCTCTGGGCTAGATGGACCATTGGTCTGACCCAGTATGGCTGTTCTTTGTTTTTAATCCACAGTTTCACAGTTAAACTGGTATCTGATTGGAACCTTCTCATTAATAGCCTGTGTTTTGATGGTTGCAGGTTGAAGAAGTCTACTCATTGGTGCATCAGACCATGACCCAGGCTCACGTGAAGGATTATGTACCTTTCTCATGGGCCACCATGGTCCATGTCAAGTCTGAGCATTTCAAGGCCCTCTCCCACTACTATGCTGCCGTTGCACTTTGTGACTGCCCCTGTGAGTATCAGTCCTACAGCTGACCTGCAGCCCAAAGGTGGCTGTGCTGTCACCTAAACGCTTGTTTATCTTGCTTCTCTATGTAGCATTCATCAAAGCAACAGCTCAGCACTTGGCCCCTCAAGGTTCAAATGTGGGACATGAGCAAAAACGAAGGGGACACAGAAATAATAATGCAGGAAGCATAGTGCCTTGTGGGACGTTTTAACATAAACAGAACTGTCTGTAACCTCACTTAATCTGAAACTGAGGACAGGGTGTCTCTCCATTCCCCATCTGTTAAATGGAGAATATTTCTTTTCTCTCACCTTCTGTCTGGCTTGTCTGTTGTGTATATACACAATGCCTTGCACAGTGGAGCACCAATCTTGTTTGGGGCCTCTAGACAGTACAGTAGTATAAACAGCTGACTTCAGAAAACGTACATTTCAAAAATCAAGGTGTAAGTAATCCTTTTACAATGGCACAGCTCCACAAAGGGGGCTTAGACACTGCAACACTGAGGATCACAACACTTAACTTCAGGGTGCCAAGAAAATGACAGGAAAAACGCTGGGATCTACAAAGCCTACATAATAAATGGTTAGATAGGTACCTTTAGAATGCGATCCACAAAGCCAACAAGAGGGGTGTGTTCTAAGCTTCACCCGTCTCCAAGTTTGATTCCTGTTCTCCCCCCGGTTATTGAATCACTAACAGAGACTGGCATTTGGTTGCCTGGGTCACATATGGGGCCTCATCAGAAGCTGTCTAACTCCATGTAAAATAGCGGGGGTGGGATGGAGGGTAACCTCCTCTATAACCTTTGTCCCTGTGGTTAATGTACTCACTCAGAATGTGGGAGATGCCCCCCTGTTCAAGACTACGCTCTGCCTGACAAGAAGGGATTTGAATAGGGATCTACTATCTTGCAGGCGAGTCTCCAAACCAGTGGGTTAAAGGATATTCTGATGTGGGTCTCCGTCACTCTCTGCTATTGAAGTTGTTCCACTTTAATTAATATTTAAATGATCTAGTCATTTAATTGAGCATGACAAAGAGAGAGAATTACTCTATTGGTTCGGACACTTACCTGAGAGATAACAGATCCCTGTTCGGATCCCTTCATCTCATCAAGCAGAGGGAGCACTTGAAGAGAGGATTAGACCCTTACAAATCAACAGGAGCTGACTACAAATGTGGGGTTTGAGTTGCGTATGCAAATAACTTGACACTCTTTGGTTCAGGTCAGGTTGGCAGGGTTTGGCCAGTGGCGTTTCTCACCGATGGCCAGTGTGACGATCGCCAACTGACTGAGCAGTCGATGAACAAGGGGTTGGGGCACGGTGCGTTCCACACTTGGCTCTGGCCCAGGCTGCCACTGCTGCTTCCTGCTCAGCAGGAGAGGGAGGCGGCGCTGACAATATGGCAATTAGGAGTCTGGCCCTTAGTGGCCCCTGCAGGCCCAAGGAGACAGCACAGCACCAGCTGGTGAAGTGCTGAGACTAGGGCCCCATCTACACGACGCGTGAAAATCAATTTTAGATACGCAATTTCAGCTACGAGAATAGCGTAGCTGAAATCGAATATCTAAAATCGAGTTACTCACCCGTCTTCACCGCGCCGAATCGATGTGCGCGGCTCGCCATGTCGAATCCGGAACTCCGTTTGTTTTGGTGGAGTTCCAGAATCGATGTAAGCGCGCTCTGGGTTCGATATATCTCCGTCTAGACGAGACGCGATATATCGAACTCCGAGCTTTCGATTTTAACGCGCCAAAATGGCACGTCGTATAGACGTGGCCTAGGATCCTTCCCAGCACATCTCTGTGGGACCCACCCAATGTGCTTTACAAGATAGTCAGGCCTGGTTTCTATCCCAGAACGCTTACACTCTAACCCCACATGTGGAGTACTGCCTAAGAAGTGGTAGGGAGGGGTAAGGTGAGGAAGGAAGAGGGTTGCAGCAATGCGGTCATTTCAGGGGTGTGCGTGCATATCTGTGGTTCAGTTGTCATCTTTCTACTGTCTCCCCCCCGCCCCCCCCAGCTCTTCTTTATTGGCTCGTTCCACACGGGTGTCACAGAAGAAAGCGAGTCTTTAGCAATCAGAATGAGGAGCGGGTGTTGGGTTAGTGGGCCCGAGTTGGGAGGAAGCTCCATGAATAGGGGATTATGGGGGGTGGGGATGGGAAGCTTGGAGACTGTTGTAGGAGTAGCAGGTGAGGATGGTATAACGACCGGCATCGTTACAGGGCAGCAGGGTCAAAGCAAGCGTTTTTCTAAGCACTCAAATGTGTGTGGCTTTTGTAGTGACTGTCCTAACAGTAAGGCTGGTTAAGGGGTGGGAGGGGGGAAGCAGGAATCAACAGGAGAGTCCCTACACTGCCACATCATGCCCATTTTGGCTTTTGGGAAGACGACGTGTGTCTGCAGTTCAGATGCCACAGCATTTTGTTCTCTCCCTAGGTATAATCTAGCCCTGTTGTTCAGAGTAACAAATCCTTAGCCAGTACAGCAGGCCATCAATAAACTCTTTATGCCAAGATTAATCCCCGGCTGGTACAGTACTTGCACAGAAAGAATCAGTATCCATAATGCCAGCATGACGTAGGGCTGACTTCAGATTCAACAGGCTTCAGCAGTAGCTTCCCGTTAGTGTTCTGGGAACATGCTGGCTTGATTTTGATTATTATTTTTGTTTAAGCATTTCTGTTGGTCATGAGCCCTCCCAATCTCTCGTTATCACCTCCTGTTCCCTAGAGAGGAGATTATGCTATAATCCTGAAGGTCATCCAGACCTGAAAAGATTAGCCACAGCTTTGGCCAGGGGCTAGTTACAAAAAAAGCCAACACAAACTGACTAGATCTGCTGCTCGAAGGGCTTGTGACAAGCCTTGTTTCAGCCTCACCAGGACTGTGCTTTGATTTAGCCCAAGTAGCAGCAGCGCAGCTGTGGCAGCAGAGGTGGGGTGGCATGGGCCAGCCTCCCAAGTCCAAGTCTGTCCAGGACCAATGGCACATACTGGAGTGGCTAGCTTGTCCCGCCACCCATGGTGCCCTGGCTCCGCTGCTACTGTTACCCTGGCTAGTCCAAAGCTAGTTTGCCTGTGTCTGTGTGCTGCGATCACCCCTCCTGATTGCAGTGTATCCATGCCCTCTGTATTTATGACTTTGGCATATATACCTAGGACACATTATTTATTTATTTATTTATTTATTTTTTTCATTCATGTCTGCTTTAAAAAGGACCTAAGGCAACTGGGCGAACTAGAAGGTGCCCAGATACCACAGTGATGGGTGCAGTATAAACCCTAGAGCTGGTGCAAAAACTTGAAATTTTTCATACATTTGGTGATTTTTGTAGGCTGCCCCATTAAATACACAGGCTCCATGCTCTCCATTTGGATCCATTTGCACAGAGGCTGTAGTGTAATTAAAAACATCCATTCTCTAAACTGCTGGAGCAATGTAGATCCAAGTGCTGCTGCAGATAGGCTATCCAGGTTCTTCTCTCATCTGCCTGGGAATTTCCAGCTATTCATGAATGAGTAATGCTTTGACTATTCCACTGAGCCTATGTATGCCTGCTTGTTTCACACAGCCGTCTCTGAAGCTGACTTCCCAGAGCACGAAAAGGCTTTTGTCCAGTTTCATGTCACCATGCCGGAGGGACCATCACTTCGTCTTGTACTACAAGACCCGGAGGAGCGAAGGAAACTGGGTAACTCCCTCAGCCTAGTCAACCTTGTACGGCATTAGCCAGGAGACAAGGTTTGATGCATGAAAAGCCCCACTGTAATCCCACTATTTCTCTCTGTGGACAGCATGCTTGAAGATGGTTTCTCAATACTTCAACAAGCCCTCAACACCCACCCTGCCCCAGCTCTGCCTTTTCCATGGTGGTGGCTTGAAAGGGGCCTCTTCTGGGATGCTGTGACTGGAACATGCCAGGTGTCTCCCTTTTCATAGTCAAACTTTTAACTATAAATCCTACATCAGCCAGATATGGGGGATATTTATCAGGCAAGGTTTCTTGGAGGCTTATTGTCTCACTTCTCAACACCTCAGTCCTGCTTTGCTGTCTTAAGGATAGGACTAGGGCATGAAAAATGTGTGTACTCCCTCTCCTTTTCCTTGAATTAAGTCCATAGATTTCTGTAGAAATTAAGCTGTCATTTAAAACCAAATGAAACCAAAAAGTTTTTAGCCTTTCTGGTTGCAGAGACCCTTCCAAACATGACTGGATGTAGCTCTGTCTTCCTGAACCTGTTGACAGCTCTAGTGCCTCAGAGCCCAGTATGAAAATGAAGAGAATCCTTTCACTTTAACTCTTCTGCTTGGAAATTCTATGGTAGAAGCAGACCCTACAGCTTCTTTCGGGGGCAGAGTAACAGACGTTCTCCAGTGACTGTATGTGTAAGAAAAAATGGCATTTTATGGGGTCCTGTGTTCTTGTCTCAATAACTCCACATTACATCTGCTTATTTTGTACACTAAAGAAGTTTTTCTAACTGCCAATGCTGCAAGGGCCCGTAGGATCAGAGAGCCAGACTGGGCTCTTTCTGGCTTGCATATAGCCAACAATAAAAGTACTGCACTCAGTGCTTAGTTACAAATACTGCTGGTGATGCATGAGCCAGAGTGGAATCCAGCTCTCTAATGTAGTGGTGTTGGCTCTCCAAAGCTAACTGGAGGCAAAACCAGGAAAGTTTGCTGCAAACACTGAAGTTGGCAGTTATCACTCTGAATACACCCCGGGAGAAGCGCTAAGTGTAGGTGCTTTTCAGAGTTGGACTCACTTTAATGACCTTCTTGCACTGCATTCAATGGGTTTCTTTCACAGGATGTAATGGGAGTTGGATTGGGCTGGGAGCCTGTAATGGAACCCAAAACTTAAGCGGGAGGTGTCTTAGCATTAGGCTTCGAAGCATTATTGGTAAATGTTGGGGAAACCTTGATTTCACTGTACGCACACAAACTGATGACTGTTTCCATCAATAAAGATCACAGTTTGCAGCTAGGCAAAGTAAGAAATATGCTGCTTGAGAACTTATTAGAGTTCAAGGGTATTTACTTTGTCACCATCACATGTCAAAATATATAGTGTGCTTTAATGGTTTAAAGTTGAGATTCAAAAAGTTGAAGCATCTACTCAGTTGGCAGTTTCACATGGAAAAATGAATTTAAGACAGGATGCTGGTAAATACCAGTTCATACTGGAAAAAATAGAATTATTATTAGAATATACTAATGCTCATTACTAAAAAATATTTAGCAATTGATGATGATTTCGCAGTAATGTGGTCTGTTTAATTTTAATGAAAAGAAATAAGAGCCATAAAATCCTCAGCCTAAAACTGTGTACTATTGCCTTGGCTACCTCAAACTGAAACTCTGGAATCTGGGAATTCCCTTTGTTTGGTAAATAAACATGTAATTTTTCATAGCTAAACAAAGAAGGGGGAATTCCCAGATTCCAACACTTTAGTTTGAGGTAAACTGCAACTAACTGTCAAGTCCAGTACTGTCTTTTGATGTGGCTGCTGGCATGCAGCTGAATTCAATACAGGAACTCAAGTCAAAATATTTCAACTTGAGCAAAAGTGGACCACCACCTGACCCAATTCATGGCTATTTTGAGAAAGTTATGAAGATGTCAGTGTTTCTTAGATGCAGAAATGGCAAAGAAAAAATGATCAGGTAAGCAGATTGCACGAGGAAACATTTTGCAAAATGCAGTGGAAAGAACAGACACCAGACCAATGACTTTGGTTAAATGCACATGAATATTAGACTCGGACTGTGAGGATGAAGTTACTGATAATACTGCACTGTCATTGCCAAGAACCTCAAAAGACAGCCAGGTCCGGGTCAGCTAAAGACATCCAGGAGGAAGAGTCATGGTTCTTCTCTAAATGATGTCACTATGAGTGTTCCACCTTGTGTGCGGCAGCACCCCCTGCACCCGGCTTTGGAGATCTTCATTAGCCGTGGCTGTTGGACTGCACATGGGCATCTCCTCTGTCTCATGCTGTGAACAGGACGTGCGTGTGTGTATGTAGCGCTGTGGGTTCCAGCTGCCCCCCAATTCCTTCTCTACCACCTTAGGCTCTGCTGCGGATTCTGGCCCAGACCAGCTTCTCCGTTACCGTTGATAATGCCTTACTTGTTGTTTGCAGTTTGTTAGTTCTTTCCTTCTGTGGAAGAAAACGCAGTCTTCGCTGTTAGGTAGTTTGCAGCAAGTCAGAGGCAGTGTTTATTCTCAAGCAATTGCAAGGGGGAGAGAGCGCACGGACAGAGTTTCCCCCCCTCCCGAGGCAGGTCTCCCCCAGATAAACAGTTAGGGCAAGCATTTATACCTTTTTGTTGCATACAATAATGATCAACAGCCACATCTTGTTTATACATATTCCTTCCTGATGTCTTACTTTTCTCAGTAGTTCCTGCTACAGTCTGTGTTCCATTCTTATCTAACACAAGATCAAAAAGCATCTCTTACAGTTTTTCCACTCGCCCAGGCCCTGCCTTAAAGTCTCGCATTATAAGAGTTGGAATTAGCTTGACTCTTGCTCGATTCTGTTGAAAACTAAGATGTCTGTGTCCAAATTCCCTTTTTCCACTTCCACACTTCTGAACTCCCAATTAAAAAAAAAAAAAAAAAATTCTCCACCTCTTTAGTTCATAGTTTAGATTTTCGTTTCCCGCTTCCTGCCCTTCCCAACTGAGGAGATTTTCCCTCACCCTCATGCCTGGCACTCCTGGATTCAGGAGGGGCATGTCCTGCCAGAATGCCTTTCCAGTAACGATGGTCACCTGCAGTACATTTGCTCCCTGGGGAAGATGGGATACATCCCACAAAAATGTGCTCACTGCCAGGGCCAGAAAAGACTGGCACATTCGCTTGTGACTTCTCTTCATGGAGAAATCACTGTGTCCAGCTTTGGAACCCAGCCCAGATATTTCCTCTCCCTGGCCCTCACCCTCCACTAGGTGGTCTACTGACCCATTCTCTGAGTCCTTCCAGAAGAAAGTAGTCTCCTCCCCATTCTGACCCGAGGAAACGGGCTCCGTTGTCACTCATTGAGACGCCGCCTGACACAACTCCATCCCCAGCAAGGTCGGTTGCCTCAACATCCTCAGAGAGGGGACATAGGTGGGACCTGGAAAGTCTCGTACTGATATCAACCAACAGATTTGCAGCCCTCGGCACTGGCTCTGGGCATTAAAGACTGAGATGCAAGACCTCTGAAACCAGTGCCAGCCAGACCTACTCACAGCACCAACAGAATTGTCAGCACTGATAACGCTACTAGCGCCAACATCCTTTTTAGCACCAACTAAGTCCTCAGCACCAGGAAAGTCTTCAACCCCATCAGCTCTGCCAGCAATGCTCTTCCTTCCTCCACAGGAGTTTTGACATCTCAAAGAGCTGTTTGTCTCTGAGGTGCCCGAGTCCCCCCACTACTTGAACATGACCTACATCCACTGCCATCCTCATTGCCGGAATCACATCGCCGTTCACCAAGGATGGCACCTGCCTTCCCTGGTGATGTAGAAGAGGAGGAGAACAAAGTCCCACTCGAGACAATCTACCATTGGACCAGGCCCCTGGTATGGACCGGTATGGATGCAACCCCATGTGCTACTCCCTTAAACTTGGCCATACTGGGATCTTTGGGCCATGTATGGAGAACAGTTTGGGAACCCTTCCACAGACCAGATCTGAAGGCCTTCCCCTTCTTCACCAGTCTCTCGCCTACCTCACTGGTCGCTCGCCTCTTCCCATACTGGAGGAGGAAGAAGAGCAGGAGAAGGAAATTCCACTGCTGCTTCTCTTCTCCTCCTAATGAGGCTATCAGGTCTCCATCTCCTACTGCAGCTGATGACTCCAGACACTTTCAGAAATTGTTTTGCAGGCTTGCACATGCTCTTCAGATTCCTTTAGAGGAGGGGAAGGATGAACAACAAAAGCTACTCAACATCGTGCACATGTTGTCATCCTCCAAAATAGCTCGTGCTCTCTCTCTCTCTCTCTCTATCAACCAGGCCCTTCTCGATTCTGCAAAAGTACTCTGGCAAGCCCCAGTGTCCATTCCATTGACTTGAAAGTGGACGGACAAAAAATACCATGGTCCTGCCAAGGACTTGGAATTTCTTTTTACTCACTGCACTCAGAATTCCATGGTTGTCAATGCCATGAAGAAAAATACCAATCTTGACCTATCCACCATGTTAGAGACTGGAAGCAGCTAGACCTGTTGTCATAAAGCATAAGTCCCAATTCTGAACCTTAGCGTCCAAAATGTGGGTGCCTGCATGAAACCTTCAAGCTTAATTACCAGCTTAGATCTGATAGCGCTGCCACCAGCCAGGAATTCCAGTGCCTGGCTCACTCTGGTTTCCCCAAAACCTTCCCTGGGGGACCCCAAGACTC
>NC_133770.1:298252177-298443429 GCF_003597395.2 Chelonoidis abingdonii
CTCAGAGACTAGAGAGCAACAGAGACGAGACAAAGAACACACACCCAAAACTTCCCTCCTTTGAGATTTGAAAAATCTTGTTTTCTGATTGGTCCTCTGGTCAGGTGTTTGGTTCCCTTTGTTAACCCTTTACAGGTAAAAGAAACATTAACCCTTAGCTATCTGTTTATGACACCTGTTTGGATGTAAAGCTTATTCATCCACTACTCTCCAGTTTCACACATCCAATTACAAGGCTGTCGTGGCTCAGTATGACATTAACTACTCTAAAATTCAGGAACTCTCTGCCAAGACCATCCTGATGAAAAACTGGGACAATTCCAAGAGCTCATCTCTGTGGGACACCTTTTAGCCCATAAAGCTCTGCAAGCCTCTTTAGACTCTGCGGACACCATTGCCTGATTCATAGAAACTGCTACTGTTAAGAGGCTAGTGTCATGGCTGCACTTCTTGGGCTTTCCTAACGAGGTACAAATTACAATAGAATTTGGGCCCAAATTATTTACGGAGTGTATGGATGACTCTCTACACTCCCTTAAGGATTCCCGGCAACTCTCCACACTCTCAGTATTTACTCTCCAGCACCAAAGAGATGCCTGGGAACTATCTACTTCCTCCATGCCCCCAACCACTGTTATACCTCAGAGTGGCAATAAGATACCCAGCAACATCGCCAGAAACCACTTACAAATGCAGACATATGACTCCCTGGGAGATACTACTCTCTCACTTCCAACCAAAACAATTTTGAAGATGTGGATGAGGCCCCGAGAAGCCTTCCTCTGCTCCAGTCATATCAACCACTTTTGACATCCCACCAATTTGGCGACATCCTACCCCCTTTTCTTTCCATCATGGTGGCTAATTACCTCAGATAAATCGGTTCTGGAGGTTGTCGGGGCAGATATGTCATCCCTCTCCTATCTATCCCACCCCGCCACCCTCCCTCCCTGTCCCTTTTCAGGGATGCTTCTCATGAACCTATCTTAGGAGAAGAGAGAAATAATTTGTAGATTGGGAGCCACAGAACCAGTCCCACCCCAACGCAGAGGGAAGGGTTTTTATTCTCATTACTTTCTGGTCCTAGAGAAATGTGGTGGATGGAGACCAATCCTAGACCTTTTTGAAACCTAAACAAATTCTTCAAACTGCAATGCTTCAGGATGGTTACGCTGTCCACTGTTATCCCAGAACTGGAACAGGGGGATTGATTCTCGGCCTTTGACCTCCAAGGCATGTACTTTCATTTCACAATACATCCTGCCCACAGACTTCATTATGGGAACCGACCACTATTGGTACAAGGTCCTGCCCTTCAGACTGTCGACAGCCCCTCGTGTATTCTCTAAGGTTGTTGCAGTAGTCATTGCCTCTCTATGTAAAAAGGACATTGTCATCTTTCCATACTTGAACGACTGTCTCCTCTAGGCCCCATCTGAAACTGACATCCTTCGCACCATCCATGTGACCACGAACCTTTTCTCAAGCCTCCGCCTTGAAATAAACCTGGAAAAATCTACATTAACGCCAGTGCAGAAATTGCAAGGCAAAAAAATCCCGCTTTTTGCCATATTTACAGCTCCAAATCAATGTTTTTGTCCACTATCAAGGAAAAAATACCCGTCACAGATTTAAAAAAAAAAAAAAATAAAATCTGATATTCCATCCAACTTCACAGAATTCATGGTGCAATTGCATCAGTGTTCAGCAATCACAGAAAAAAATCTTTTTTCAAAACTTTGGATGCATCAATTCAGAATTTAGGAATTGGCTTAATCTCTCTGTTGCATTGGAATTTGTCTCTTGCTGCAGGATGGCCAAATGGATCTGGACTGCTGGTCTATGAATCGGCATGCTTCTGATTGCTCAACGCTAAAACCCTACAACTCTGCATTATTATTTTCATATAATTGAATGTGTTTGACTTTTGTTATATAAATATTGAAAACTTAAATGAGTCAGGACTTGTATAACTTCTTTGAGGACAATACCAGACCAAAATGTATAGACATTCTGATCAGCAATTTTATATAATATATTAGTATTTTATGCCCACCAGAGTTTTATTTTTTATTCATACAATCCTAAATTTAATGTCTGGATCTACCTCCTTATGTAACCACAGCTAGTTTTCATTATGTAGTATTCCAAGTGTAATGTAGTATGCATTAATGAAACAGTTTTCAAAATAGAAAATGTCTTAAAGTAGGACAAACTATTTTTTCCCAAAGTGGTAAAAACTAGCTCTGGTAAACACCATGCCATCACTGCTACTATTTAATAATTAATTGTCTGACTGCTCCTGTAACATCCCAGAACTGAAAATGTAAATAGAAAAAATGCTTAAAAGTAAACACCAGTGTTATCTATCGAAAGTATATATAAAAAAGTTCTGCTATGTTGGCTTATAATTCAGTTTCAGGAAGAGACCCAGGTACCTAGTTGTCTGTAAAAAGCTATTGAATATGGCTCTTATCACATCAATGGTCTGTGGTGCTTTCAGAGTCATTTAACATAACCTGAGGCAGTTAAGAGACCTTTGCTTGGATTTACTGAAAGTTTCAAATGCAGGGTGACGCCTGGCTTTCAAGTTATCAACCTGATCACAGGAGGATACTTTGTGGTGGTGGGGGAACCATAGTTCCTATCTTTTTGTCCCTTTGATACTGATTGTCAAAAAAAGGCAAAAAAATTATCACTTGCTTTTTCAGCGATGTTGGTTTTTTTTATTCTAACAGCTGTCTCTGAAGCAACTGGAACAATAGAAAACTTGGGTCTTAAGCTCTAGTTTGTCATATCTGCTTTGCCTCCCCCCAAGCCCCCCACTTTTGTGTCATTGTGCATCTAAGACTTCTATGATTTAGAAAGCATGAAAAACCAAGAGACAAAGAACTACTGGGGATAAATTTTATCTTCAGCCCACAGCTGAATTGTTCCCTACTAGCTGCTTTGCCTAGTTTAGTTTTGAAATCTTCTAAACAAGAAGGTTTAGATATTATCATAATTGTACTAGTGAGACAGATGAGAATCCTTAAGTGTTCCCAACAGACCTTCACAAGCCGGCTATTCCAAATGACATCTTGCTAAGATTTAGGGGGCCAGATCCACAGCTCATGTAAATTGGTGTGTGGCTCCATTGATTTCACTGGAGCTACATTAATTTACACCAGCTGGGAATCTGGCTCTATTGCTCTTCTCTACCAAGATGACAAGATGGCCCTATTAATTCTTACAAAAAATGGAAAATGTAGACATCAGTCTCTGCTCTTGTATATTCCCAGGATGCAGAGGTTAAATTTTAACATATCCACAGAAAGGTCCCTCTTTTCTTTCTCACAAAAGAGCAGTCTTCCTTGCCTCCTCTGTAGCTCATTGGGTTGTAACTTCAATACATTTAGACTAGTGGTTTTCAACCTGTGGTCCGTGGACTCTTGGGGTTCTGCAGACTATGTATAAGATCTCCAAATGGGTCCATACCTTGCATTTTAAATTTTGTAGGGGTCTGCAAATGAAAAAAGATTGAAAACCATTGATTTTTAGACCAACCATGTAAGATGTTATACCGCCTTGTCAGCAGCAGTCAGCACACCTTCATCTCCAGCTAAGTAATATTGGAGGCAGAAGTGCCAGCTCAGACGGTTGACTTTAGTTCTAGAACATGACCTAATGTTCTCTGGGGAGTAGAGGGAGATTCTGGTCCAATGTTAAGATTAATTAGAAAGCAACATAATTATCTGAGAACTTTTCAGGACATGCCTGGGCTTGTATATTTCTTAATTGCTATTATCTGTTGAGTAATCCTTTGATCACCAAATCCAGACAGACCATCCCTATGTGTTTCTGTACATGACAGGAAAAAGCAGGAAGTCCATGATAGCACTTACAAAACCAAGTTCACTCCAGTGTCCGAGAATTCCAAATAGTGGTGTGTATTTTTAATATAGATTGATCTGTTGGACAGAAAATGAAAAATACTTATTTTAATGAAGTTTTCTCCTAGTAGAGAACGGGGCCTAATGATACTTGTCTTGTCAACATCCTACAGCACAAATATTCACTTCTGAGAAACGTATTTATAGCATAGAATCTGGTATGTCAGGTTCTGATCTCTTACACCTGTGTAAATCCAGAGTAATTTACTGGACTATGTTGACATCATGTGTCTTTAAACTGGAACTGCCATAAGATTGTTAGCAAAAGAGTGTTTATTCCATGGTTTATCTCTGGCGACAGGTAGCTTCCTGACTCTGCATCTGTGTTCATAAATTCAGTTTAAGGCCAGAAGGGAGTTTGGGACCTAGTCTGACCTGTATATAATTCAAGCGTCTAAAGCACACACAGTTACTCCTGTAAAGAGCCCAATAACTTGTTTGGCTACAGCAGATTTTAAATGACACGTCCTAAATCATACCTGAACCCATGTTGGACTGAGCAATAGCCCTGCGTGGGGGCAGAGGGGGAACCCTATACCAATAAAGAACTGAATTGAAAACTCCATGTCATTGCCCAGGCCCACTGAGCACGACAACTCCTGTGAGACCTAGAGGTGAGGCCTGCATGTCCGTGATTGGTGCTACCTCCACTCAGCTCAAGATGGAGCACTTCATGTTTGGGCAGGTCTGTGCTGCATTTGGGAGCTGTGGTTGCAGCTGGTGTAGGCCCTCCTGACTTAGCTTTGATCGAGCTAGCTTGCCAAAAGTAGCAGTGAAGTTACTGGGACCGCTTTCTGCTGATCTGCTAGTGGCTTGGAGGGAATATAGTCCTGCATGAATGATCTGTCCTGTCAGTGACGGGTATATTATGGCATTTGTACTTTGTAGGCAAGGCTCATTTGAAAAAAGCTATCATGCGACACGAAGAAGCCATGAGGATCCATAGCCTGTGTAAGATCCTGAGGAAGATGGACATCCTCCAGGAGGTCCTCTCCTTCGCTCACAAGCGCTCGCTTAGCAAATACTCGGAAATTGATCACGAGGAAGACTTCTTTGAAACCGGAGATGCTTCTGACATTCATCGTAAGTGTCATTTGAGGTATTGGAAGCTCTATTGACTGTCTTCCTGAGGGTCTTTGATCCTTCAGGCTCCTCCTCCCTTAGTCCCTATAACAGGGTGTAAAAGAGAACTGGATAAATTCATGGAGGTTAAGTCCATAAATGGCTATTAGCCAGGATGGGTAAGGAATGGTGTCCCTAGCCTCTGTTTGTCCAAGAGTGGAGATGGATGCCAGGAGAGAGATCACTTGATCATTCCCTGTTCTGTTCACTCCCTCTGGGGCACCTGGCATTGGCCACTGTCAGTAGACAGGATACTGGACTGGATGGACCTTTAGTCTGACCTAGTGTGGGTCATTCTTATGTTCTTATGCAAGTCCTTTTCCGTGCTAAATTATCCCCTCTCAAATTAAATTGGCATGTGCACTTGCAGGAGCCATGTTGGGAGAGTTATTGCTCATTGATAATGTTCTAAAGTTGCAATTTTTTGTCTCAGACCCCGGTGACGGACAGGATATGAAAGCCTAGCCCTTTCCTCCACTCTGAAGAATGAGAGGAGAATTGGTATTTTTGTGGCACTACTAATCCAAGAAATTTGATTCACTTCATCAACATTAAGCTACATTTCTTCCATCTACCCCACCCCCTAAGTGGGTATGGAAAGTATTTTACAAAGGAGGGGGAACTGCAGCACAAAGAAGGGACGTGACTTGCCCAGGATCACACAGCAAGCTGGTGGCAGAGTTAGGATTAGACCCAGAACACCCAGATCAGGTGGTTTGTTTAATATGTTCTGGTATTATGCAGCAATTTCCTGAAGTGCAGTTATGTGGTGATGCAAATTGTGGGCCAAGCCATCAGATGGAGTAACTGGCCTGGCTCCATTGATTTACACCAGCTGGGAGTCTGGGCCTGTTATGTTGGTCTGTCACCTGAGCAGGGTTGGGCTTTTTCTGATGAATACACTGCTGTCCTGACACTACTAATCATGGGAGACGAGTCATAGACCAGATCCCCATTGTCTAGGTGCTCTGCAAACACATATCAAAAAGATAGTGCCTGCCCCAAAGAGCTTATAATCTGAGCATAAGGCAAGAGGCAACAAACAGATGGATGCAGACAGGTGGGGAGGTACAAGGAATGGTCAGCATGAGAGGCTGAGTCTGCCTGGCCACTGGATACATACATGAGCAACAGCTGCTGGTTCATTCATGCAACAATGGAACGTCTTTGTTTTTTTCTTTAACTCTTAGCCAAAACGAATCAGAGACCAGAAATAAAATCTCCCAACTTCTCCCAGGTGAAGGTGACGGACATCTTCCATAGACTGGTATGTAACAGTGATGACAGGAAACAGGCCAGCGCCTGGTGCCTATCAAAACTAACAGTGAAATTGCTCTGAGGCCAAGCGATGGGGGGACCATTGAATGCAGCATCTAGAAGCTTCTGGCTGGTGCTCTGAGCAGCCCCAAGAACCTGAGAGCTAGTCCAGGTGACAGTGTCGCTACAGGCAGCCTGTCTAAGGGTACATCTACACTCGAGCTGAAGCTGTAATTTCCAGCTCAGGTAGACCCATGCATGCTAGCGTGCTGAGAACAGCAGTGTAGCTGCAGCAGCCCAGGTAAGTAGGCAGGGTACTGAGTGGGATTGTGCTTGGGGCAGCTAGCCCGTCCCGCCAGCTGGTGCAGCTGCATCTCCACTACGATGTTGGCTGGATCAGGCCTATGTCTGCCCAAGCTGGAAATCATCCTCAGCCTGAGTGCAGACCAACCCTAATGCAAAACCAGTAGGTGGCACATGGCTTCATTCTCTTTGGTATGTTATCTCCTCCTTTTATGTCTTGGGTTGTAGAGGATTTTCTATAGCAAAAGCGAACACGGCCCAGTGCGGGCTGCGAGCAGTTTTGCCATATGCAGTTGTCTCAGCTTTGTGGAAGTGAGTCTCTTAATTATTTTTTTACTAGTCCCAGCCAGGGACCAGGATCCCATTGTGCTAGGTGCTGTACAAACCAAGACAGGACCAAAAGACAATCCTTACCCAACGAGCTGACCATCTAAGTACAAGGCAAGAGACAATAAGTGGACAGACAGATGCAGTCACAGGGGAAGCTGACAAAGCCAGCTCAGTGCATCCTGCCATAGAAATTAATGGAGATGCTTGAGCCTTTGTCACCTCTCCTTGTGCTGACTCTTCATCCAGGGAACTAAGTGGTGCTGATGCTGCTTCCAGGCTTCAAAAGGCACCTTCACTGGCAAAGGGGAGAGTATGATTTAAAATGAGACAAAAGCTGCCCACAGATCCATGTCACCAGCAAGCCAATGTGACACTAGATGGAGCCTGTGTGGATGTCAGCCAACATGCTAGCTTCTCAGACTGGTTGCAGAAGGCGTCCCATTGATTGACGGAAGGCTCTTGGTGTAAGTAGTGGCCAGCAGCAGTTTTGCCAGTGGGGCGGGTACTTCCCAGCTCAGGGGAACAAAATGCTTAATGTCAGCCTCGCCTTCGTCCCTAATCTGATCCCATTTGCAGCTGTGAATTGAGTAGCATAGCGTGGCCAGCTTCCAGTGGAACAATTTGTGCAGGGTGCCCAGGCTGTGTGCAGTATCAGAGGGGGAGCCGTGTTAGTCTGGATCTGTAAAAGCAGCAAAGAGTCCTGTGGCACCTTATAGACTAACAGACGTTTTGGAGCATGAGCTTTCGTGGGTGAATACCCACTTCGTTGGGTACATGTAGTGGAAATTTCCAGGGGCAGATGTCACTAACAATCTGACTCAGCACAAAACAGCTAGACGATAACAATGAGTTAGTCTCCAAATTCAGACGGAGACGAATGAAAGGCGTCAGTGCTATCGTTCTAGGCAGTTGAGGTGGTGAAAACCCAAGTAGAGAGAAACTGGTCTTCTGAATGGCCAAGCCATCAAGTCTGTTTAAATCCGTAGCTTGAGTGGTGGTACAAATGTTGGCTAGATTGAACTGAGCTCAACACAGTTTCTCTTTGAAGTCTGGTTGAAGTGTTTTTGAGCTGCATGGAACGGAGTGACTCACTTTAACGGCTCTGTTCCAGCGAACGACTGAGAGAGCGTGATCGTCCTACAGGTTTTTGTATATTGCCATTACCTAATTCATCTGAGTTAGGTGTCTCATTTACGCGTTTCCAGACGGACAGTCAGTTACGCCCACCACAAGCAGAGGGCTATTGCGCAATTGATGGCGAATTAATAACTATATATTGGTTGGACATGCAGTGAATGAACGCAAAGTGTGGTTGATGTGTTGCTTGTTTAATGGGAGTTAGGACCTAGTGCACTGAATTCGTCGCGGTATATCGAATAATGTATGAATGCAGAGTTGTGGCATCAGAGGGGGTGCATGATTGATTCCTGAGTTAGAGTTACTAATGGCAGGTGTGCAATTACTGGTGGAGAATTGCGTCGGGTTGGCAGGAGTGTCTGTGGGTGAGGACTGGCCTGCCACCCAATGGCTGTGAAAAGCGTGGAGTCACTAAATGCGTCGCGAGGGAGGTTGTTAGATGGGTCGCGAGATGATCGTCTGGTGAGGAGCGAGTCTTGCTGGGGGACTGTATGTGCTGCGGACTCCAGTGGAGTCCGTTGGTTTCTTTCTTCTGGGTTTGTCTTGGCAGTAGGAAGCTTCTGTACACGTCTGTCTGTTGAGCTGTTCTGATTTCCTATGCGGGTATTGTGTTTGAGATGCTGGTGGAGATTTTGGTATAGGTGTTGGTCTCTGTCGACGGGGTTGCGAGGCAGATGCGTTGTACCTCAGTGCTTGGCTGTAGACCAATATGGACATCGTGTATGGTGTGCCCAGAATGGAAGCTGGAGCAGAAGGTAGGCAAGAGCGGTCGTAGGGTTTTGCGGTATAGGTGGGTGTTAATGGTGAACCATCCACCTTATATATGACACACTGAGGGTACTCTAGAGAACTGGAACCTCACGCGCTAGGATTGGTCGCGAGCGATGTAGTGATGGCAGCGGTAGAAAGCTGTTGAGAATCATGGTGAATTTTTCCAGAGTCCTTTCCCTTGGTCCAGATAATGGAGATTAAAATAAATCCAGTGGTTGACGTAGGTAGAGAAGGAGGCCATGAACAGGGACGAGAGCTGAGGAAGCATTGTTCCAGGTCAGCCATAAAAATATTGGCATATTGTGGGGCCATGCAGGTGCCCATAGCAGTGCCACTGGTCTGGATATATATATTGTCACCAAATTTGAAATAATTGTGTGTGAGGATAAAGTCACAGAGCACAGCAACCAGTTGTGCTGTGGCATCATCAGGGATACTATTCCTGACAGCTTGTATTCCTTCTGTGTGTGGGATGTTTGTGTAGAGAAACTCTACATCCATGGTGGGTAGGATGGTGTTTTCTGGAAGGTCACCAATGCATTGTAGTTTTCTCAGGAAATCAGTGGTGTCACGGAGATAGCTGGGAGTGCTGGTGGCATAGGGTCGAAGTAGAGAGTCCACATATCCAGACAGTCCTTCAGTGAGAATGACAATGCCCGAGATGATGGGGCATCCAGGATTTCCGGGTTTGTGGATCTTGGGTAGTAGATAGAATAACCCTGGTCGGGGCTCTAAGGGTATGTTGATTTGTTCCGGTGTTAGTGTAGGGAGTGTCCTGAGTAGATGATGCAGTTTTAGTGTATTCCTCAGTGGGATCTGTGGATGTGTGCAGCATACAGCTTCCAGGGGGGCTTCAGCGTAGCAGAATATTACAGGCATCTGCGCTCTGGACAGCTTGACAGCCACAGCAGAGGAACCAGGGACATTTGCAAAGGTGCCCTGAAGTAAGTCCCAGTCCTGCTCTTGCTGAAATTGAGGGAAGCTTTGCCATTGCTTTCACTGGCAGTAGGATCTGACTCTAAGGATGAAATCCATCTCTGTGCAGAGGGTTGGCACTGTGCCCCGTTTCGGGCCCATAGCTAGCTAGATTGCGGTTCCTAGACTAGAGTCTTGAGCTAGGGCCTGCCTCCCCCCCCTCCCTCCAGTGCTGGGACTTTGATCTCAAGGGAGGGAGTTGAAGAGTCCGTTCCATGTACTAATGGTAAGTAGGTCTGGCTCTTTGTTTTCTTCTAATTTTGGCCGAAGGACTGAATCTAACCGCAGACGTTCTTTTAACTGACAGAAGCTCCCAGTTTCTGGCAACTGCTCTCGATGGCTAGATCTTGCGCTGCCCCCCCCCCCCCCCCGTCCCCTCCCAACGCACGTGCAAGAAATGGATTGAATAGTGTGGAATGGGTTGAATGTCATTTGGTTAATTATTGCCAACCCCAAAATACCTCCCTGGCTTTTGGACAACTGAATGTTTGCAGTTGCTCTGACATCTAGTCAGTGTAAACGCTGCTTGGGGGGCACAAACCAGGATTGTCTGCGGAGCACAAATGATCCAGTTTCGTGCTTCCTTGGACAATGAGTCAAAGTCAGTGGGATCTCTGTGAGCCAGAGGACTAGGCCTGGACTCTCGAGAGGCCCGCTGCACTGAAACACATTGTCCTATGTCTGTTTATCCAGGGGCCTCTGTCAGTTTTTTCAGCCAAAAACAAGTGGTGCCCTGCACGGCGAGTTCATCTGGCCAGAGGAGAAAATGGCTTTGGGTTGACGCTCCGAGGGGATTCCCCTGTCCTGATTGCGGGAGTGATACCTGGGGGCTGTGCATCCGTAAGTAGCTAGTGCTTCCCTCATCCCCACTAGCCTCACTGGAGAGACAGACAGGGTTAGTAGCAGCACCTCTGATTCAGAGGGCCTGGCATTTCTCTGTGTGAGACCATGTTCTCAGCTGCTAATAACTTGGACCAAACTGGAACCATTTGGGTTGATATTTCCTATGCTGAGTGTCAGTCTCAGACTGAATCCCCCATCCCTGCTCCTCCCCCCAAAAAATAATAAATTCATCCCTTTTGAGGATGAGCTGAGAGAAAATGCTTTGATTTGCCTACATTAAAAAATTCTGGAGACTTTTTTTTTTTTTTCTTCGGGAAGCTTTTGCACCTCCATGCTTTGGAGCAGACACTTGAAATTTGGCAGGGGGTTGACCTTTGCATCTTTTGTCATCCTCATGAAAGTCCTCCTAAATCTGGCTGAGTTACAAGTCTCTGAAAAATCCTATTTGGCACATGGTCAATAGAGACTCACTAGAATGTCACTGCATCATTCCCCAAAGATGCTGTATGCATTAAGCATGCTCTAGCGCCCAGGGCTAGTGGGACTTTCCCCGCGGTTATTGGCTACTCCAGGCCGTGCTAGATCCAGACACCAGAACTGAGAGCAAGGAGACTCTCTCCTGTGTTCAGTGCCACCCCAGGTACTGTGCCAGCAGTGAGAAGGAGGGCAGCAACCTGATTGGAATGCAGAGGGGACCAGAACTGGACCCAGGCAATGGGGGAGTAGATCCGGGCAAGGAGTCTTGGGGATGGGAAGACACTTGGACTGGAGGCTGGCATGGTGGAGTGTGGGAAGGGAAATTGGACAGGCAGCAGAGATTGGGACTGGCTGGACAAGGGGACTGGAAGCTGGGGATGGGACAGAGAAGACTGGGAACTGGTGAGGGGGAGGAGAGGGAGACTTATCTGATGTGGAGCCAAGAGGTGGGGGGCAGGAGATGTATTGAAGCTGACTGGGCAAAGAGACTGGGACAGGGAGCTTGGAGAGGGGGCCAGAGATACGGAGATTGGACGAGGGGCCAGGGAGGGAGATTGGAAACATGAACAGAGGATGGCTGGGGGTGGAGGGATGGACCTGGGAATGGCTGGGAAAGGAATTTAGTCTGGGAGTGGAGTAGGGGTGGGGAAGGAACAGAACAGATTGAAAGGGAAGGGCCATAAGGGGTCAAGCTTTGGTGGGAAAGGGCAGAAGAGCTGCTCAAAGGAAAAGCCTTCCAGAGGGCTGGGGTTGGGGGGGAAACATAGGAAGACCCACAGAAATAGGCATGGGAGAAGAGCATTTATCTACTGGATCTTTTAATAGGGTATTTGAAAGACCAGACTGGTAACCAGTAATGTTCTGTGTGTTCACTACTAGTCTCATCTGGTGCCCATTGTACCAGTGGGAGTCTTTCCATTGACTTCACTGAGCATTGGATTGAGCTCTGTGACCCCAGTCCAGTAAGGCACTTAAGCATGTGCTTTGCTTTAAGCTCTGTTGAAGTAGATGGAAACTACTCGTAGTTTAAGTGCTTTGCTGGCTCAGACCTACCCCAGATCTTGCAGAAGTAGTCTCCTTTAATGCCTCTGCAAATGGTTAAACAGGCAGAGCATTTTCCTAGGAACATCTCCATGCTTCCGATAGTGCAGCCGGAGTCCTAGGGTCATGCTGTATTGAACTTCGGGGAAGGAAATGCTGAGTCTCTGCTAGTTCCTGAAAGAGGGGTTCTGTAGCCATGCTGGGACATTACAGGCTCCATTTGGCCTTTGTTTGCTGTCTTGCAGGAAGCCGGGCTAAAGGAAGGAGACTACATAGTCTCTGTGAACAGCGAGGACTGCAAGTGGTCCAAGCATGCTGAGGTGGTGCAGCTGCTGAAGAGCGTCCGGGAAGAGGGTGTAGACATTGGCGTGGTAACCCTGCAGAGTTCCAGTGGACAGACCGTTGTAATTCACCTTCTTGCTTTGTCTGAACCTTAGCAAAAGCCCCTTAGGTAGATATGGTATCGGGAAAGCCAGGGCTGGCAGAGAGAGGCTTGCTGAGATCAACTCAAGCTGGGTGATGCTTTGCCTCTTCAGGATACTTTGGGTAGTGGAGTCTGGAAATAATAAAGCATGTGGCAATAAACCAGCTGAGACCTGAGCATGTCTGCACTGCAGACTTAAGTCAACCCATATTAGGTCAACTTACGGCCAGTGCAGTAATTAACATGCCGGCTGATGTCCACACTGTTGTCCTTCTGTTGATGGTGCATGTACTCCCCAGGAGCACTTCCCCATCTGAAGGAGGACAGTGTGAGGGGCTGAGACCCTGGGCTGTCACCTCCCCGCCAGGAGCCCAGCTGCTGGCCAGGCTCTCAGTTCGGCTTCCTGCCAGAAGCCCAGCAACCACCCTGGTTTCTTGCCTCCCTGCTCTCTGCCAAAAGTGGTGGGTAGTTGCCTGGGCTTCTCTGCTCCCTGAGAGGGGAGCAGCGAGCACAGGCAGCTGCCCAGCTGGGAGAGGGGAAGCCATGATGGGGGGCAACCAGGCTGTAGCTGGAGTCCATCACCAGCCTGAGATGCTCTTGTCAGTTTCTGGAGCCATGAAACTGACAAGAATGACCACGGATAGCTGATGTAAGTAAGGCAGTGTCTACACCTACGCTGTGTCACTCTAATGACGCTGACATAAGCCCAATGCCTCACATGGTCAGGAAGTTACTATGTCAGTGTAATAGGGCACTTACATCGGAGGGAGCATAGCTGTAGTGTGTAGGCGGACATAAGTAGGTCGACGTAAGCTGCATTATGTTGACCTAACTCTGTAGCATAGATCAGGCGTCGGTGGCCCTGTAGGAGTGAAGAGGGACCTTTCTGGCAGCCATAGCTTTGCTTTCCACTGAGTGAGGGCTTGACTTTTCCAGAGGTACTTGAGTGCCCACGGCTCTCAGCTCCCTGTTGACTTCACGCTTTTGAAAATCAGGCCTGAAGCTTTGCCTTTAGAAACATCTTGGGTTTTATTCTCCTTCTGATACATTCTCCAGGGGCTGGCCTAGAGACTGGTCTGGGGCATTGGGCTGTGGGAGATTAAGCAGTCTGTTCTCAATCCTGGTCTCTGCTGGCCTAGGGAGCAAGTGTCCGGAGGTGTGGTGGCTGTGGGGAGATGGGAAAGAGTCGGTGCACTCTGCTGTTCAGCTGCCCTGTGGCTAGTTAAGTAGTGATGATGGGCTTGGAAGCAAAGCCAGTCCTGGTTGCTCAGGATTGAGGTCCTGCTGGTCAGATGGATTTTGGGTCAGAAGGTGGTGTCTGGAGAGTGGGGACTGTAAAGCAAAGGAGGGATTCCCAGGACTCTGAGCAGGACGTGGATGCTCCCTGGTATGGTGAAAACCACATAGTTACAATAAAGTGGATAGTCAGCAGCACCGGCTAGTGGTCTAGGCACAGGATTGCAAGCTTGGAGCCCTCCAGCCTCAGCTCCATCTGCAGGCTGCTTTGGCAAGTCCCTTAAACTCTCTGGGCCTGATTCTGCTCTTGCTTGCGTGGAAGTCCCCCAGTATATAACTGGTGCAAGGTCAGAACTGGATTCTAGGGATGAAACTTACCAGAATCCTGGAGCATTGCGGGGATTGACGTAGTGTTTGTACATTACTCTGGAAGTTCCAGTCTCTGGATTCATTCAGTGCTCCAGGCCATTTTGTTCCTACAGCACATATGTAAGTGGCATTTACCCACATACAGCACTGGCCTTAATAAAAGCTGTGTGTTTGTTTCTATTCCTCCCCTCTCGGGGCTATATCTTAACACTCCTTGACTTAATTCTTTCTGGCAGGTGGACAGGAGGTTGGTGGCCATGTCATCAGGGGGCGCGCTGCTGAAGAACAATAAAGAGAATAGCAGGAAGAGCCTCATGAACAGCAAGAGCGCCAGCACCCTGCTGGCCTGGAGCAAGAAGAGTAAGCGCAGCAAGAGCAGCACTTACAGCCTTCCCTTCACCACGGTGGGAGACGAGTCCATGTACTGAACCCTTGGCCTGGCTGGGTCCCGGCTTATTGACGTGAACTCTTGGCATTGCTGGGGAGCAGGAGGAGAGAGCAGCAGCTATGTGGCACTGGGAGCTACGCTGGTGTCATTGCAATCAATTCTTCTAGCCCTGAGGGAGGAGAAGACTCCAGAGCTGATCCTTGGTGCCTGAGGAGCATGGCATCAAGCTGGATTCTTTCCTAGCAGAGTGGGCTGACAGGTGTAGAGCTCTCATAGCTGGTGACTAGCAGGCTCCTGCATCTGAGCTTACATGTAAAAAGTCCTCTGCTGAATGGTTTAGGGGAGGGATTGTTGGTTTGTTTGTCTTTTCTGGTTCATACTCTAGTACCAAGACAGCCTTCTCACCAGCATTAGTAAGTGCCGGTATAGTAAACCACCAGCAGGCAAACCAAAAGCTGTGAAGTTCTGTACCGTCTCTTAGGACTTGATCTACTGTGTAAAAAATCCTGTGCACATGGATGCCAACTTAGCCCAGGAGCTCATCAGCGTGAATACACAGAGCAGGAAATATGTAGAATTTTCTCAACTTCATCAGCAAAAGGGCAAGGAATGAGACATTGAGATCCAACATGAACTGATTGTTGGTATGTCTGAGGATTTCTGTTCCAGTGGGGCTGCCTGCTGTCCACCCCAAGGTGGACAGGAATAGCAGGCCATGAATAGCAGGCCACTACTGAGTGCAGAGAACATAGGGACTGTCTCCAGCTGCTCTGCGGTGGATTGGGGAAGAAATTAGAAGTGTATTTTCTAAAAACACTAAAGGAATGTTAAGGTTGCCGAGTGAAGTGCTGAAGAGTCAGGAAACATCAGAGTTTAAGTTGGGAAGGGAACCTTAACTGAGCCCCCTTGTGCACTAGCATCATGGTAGGGGCTTGAGGCACATGTCACATCCTACTATGTCTGCTGGTCTCCTGCTTCCTTTAGTGCACAGGCTGAGAGCGCGCACAGATGATGGAGTGCTCAATTTACATGCTCAGATTATGGGTGGTGATTCAAATGATTTTCCAGACAACTTTCCAGAAGCACAGCTTTGCACGGGTATTTGGTTGCTCCTTCTGGTTCAAATTTTACAATCTCAGTAGCATGACCCCAGAGCAGCTCAGCTCTCATTTCACTCCAGGTCATAGAATCGTAGGACTGGAATGGGACTTCGAGGTCATCTAGTCCAGTTCCCTGCACTCATGGCAGGACTAAGTATTATCTGTGGATGTGAAATGAACATTTTCACATGGGTAACACACAGCCCTCAGGTTCTCAGTATTGAGAATCTAAAACAAATGGGTTAACTAACCATCTCATCAGAGCAGAAGCCATATCCTGCTCTCCAGATATGTGCCACTCTTGTTCAGTGGGTGCTGGATCAAGCTCCAAGTCATTCAGAATGGTGTGCAGTGTGAGGGGGCAGAGTTTGGTCTGTGCACCCAAAAATCCTGTGTCACTGAGAATATTGGGTGCACAAGCAATGCTGGCTTGGTCCCCACTTCAGCAAAGCACTTAAGCAAGATCCAGTATGGACTGAAACGTGTTTTAAGCACTGTGCTGAATCAGGGCTGGGTGCATTACTGTAATGGATACGTAGCTGTCTTGTCAGCTGTTCAATACGCACCCGGCCAGGGTATAACCTGCTCCTCTGTATGAAAGGGAAAGATGTATCCACATAGTCGTCGTCCTTTTTCCACCAGCAGAGATGGATCCACCAACAGCCAAAGGGCCTCCTGCTGCTTCTGTGTGAGGTTAAAATTTCAAGCAAATAACTCCTCCACATCATTAAACTACTAACATTTGCCCTGGTATTGGAGCTCATGCACACGGCTAATATCCTAATTCTGTGCTGCCAGCATTCTTAATGGTGCAGAGCTGAATGATGCATACATCTGAACAACTGTGCTGTTGCTGCTGGAAAAATCAGAAGACTATATACATTATGAACAGTGTTAGTTTTCAGTCCCGTTTCTGTATTGTGTGTTCGGGTTTGTTGTGGAGGCTGTCAAGCTGTCCTGTCTTCTTGAGTGCGTGATTGCTGTTGGTAGGTATAAAATACCCTTCAGGGATGTAATTGTATTTTTGTACAAGTAATAGTTGGTGTCTACTTCTTCTTCTTCTTCTTTTTTTTTTTTTAAAGTCACGAATAATATTTGTAGCAGTAGTTTAATGGGATAAACCGAACATAGGTCCCTTAGACTGGTAGCAGAGTATCTTCTCATTAGCTTCCTTTGAACTTTACTTTGTTTCATGCAGCACAGTGCTGATGTGCCAAGCTGTTGATCCTAGTTTAAAAAAACATTGGTTTCCTCCCTTGAAAAAAGGCATTTCTGTGAAACCCGCTAGCTGCTGATAATCTTTTCATTCATGCATCCCCCAATTCTCAGAACCGCGCTTGCTCTACAAGTGGATTCAGATACTTGTCCTCCACCTGGCTTTCTTTAACTGTTACTTGAGGACCACCTCCGTCCCATGGTTTGTGGTGATAAGCCTTCGTACTCCAGGGCATAAGCCAACCACTCAACTGCCTGGAGTTAGGAATCTTCCCCTAGGGGACAGTTACTTGATAATTGTCCAGTAAGGGATTTCTTGCACCTTCTTCTAAAGCAGCTGGTACTGGCCACTATCGGACAGGAACTGCTGTACTGGAAGTGAACCATCTAGTACAGTATCCAGGGTAAACTTCCCAGCCACCAGGTGATAAACTTAATGGGGAGACACCATTGTGGGTTTAAATAGAAATCAGAGCTTCAAGCTTAGAAATGGTAGGAATTTTTAAATATCTGGTTTTTGCTGCCATAATTGAGGCCTCTGAGCCAGAGACTTATTTATTTAAAGCAATGTGTATGACTGCATATCACATTTGTATCCCCAGATTCTTATGTTTATGTCGTCAGATTTGTGGGGGGGGGTTTTATATGCATTGTGCATGTTTCTAACACTGGTAGTTTTTATTTGTATGTTGACACTCACCTTTCAATGATTATAAAATACAGATTTGAAAATTAAACTTTTTTCATCACTACTTCTGTAGGTCACACTCTGCCTCTGCAGTGGCTGTGAAATGAACCCATGCATGTGCTTGTGAAAGAGCCTGGGTATAGATAAATTCATAGGGCCTAAGGCCAGAAGGAGCTAGTTGAACCCCCTCAATGCAGAGTTAAAATTCCTTGGTGACTAGTGGATGGATTTTGCTAGCCCAAGGTCCATAGTGCAGTGGTGGCCACTTTAAACCTAGGTGAAGGAGCTGGAGCTAAAACTGTCTCTGTTGTGCCTAGTTGTTCCAGTGCGTGCAGTTATCAGGGAATCCCCACAACACCATAAGTACATCTCTCTTCATATGTTCTCATAGCCACAAGCCTTTGTTCACTTGAGTGCTTTAAATAGGTGGTTCTTCAAGTATGTGCCAGAGTGGATCTCACATCAGGTGCACAGCATGCTCCTCATGTCCAAAGCCACAGTCATTTGCATAGAAGTGCCCATTGGACCATGCCTGCAATGTGCATGTCCTTGGCCCCCCACCTGAGGGTATAAAGGCAGAGTGATCACAGCTGTTCCTCATTCCCTCTGACCACCTGTGGCAGCGAGATGGAACAAGTTCAAATTATCTTCCGTTAGCCTTGGTAATTTTTATTTTACGCTTTTTTTCAATATGGGCCTTCCAAGGTGGGTGGGATGCCCCCCCCCCCCACACTTGGTACTTGGTGGTACTTTGCATGTCAAATGGCAGACTCAAAACCTTTGGGCTTTAAACTGTGCCCGTCTTGTGATGGCTTTGTTCCTTTCCCATACGGCCACAGCTATTGCCTGAGTGAGAGTCCTGATCCAGATCAGTGTTCATCCTCTAGGAGTCCATGGAAGTCCAGAGACTCCCACTTCAAGCTCCACTTCTTCAAGCAGTCTGCGGGTAAGCTTGCACTCGGAAGAGCAAGGAACAGCCTCCAAAATGCACCTGATCCCCCCTGTGAAGTCCACTCCTACCAGTACCCTGAGCAGCTGGCACACAGCCCCCGTGACTGGCAAGAGACTGGAGTAAGTCAGAGATCTGGCATCATCAGCCAGCACCGCGTCTTCCCAGAAGTGGGGCAGGCTGGAGCTGAGATACACTGTCCTCCCACAAGGAGAGGCTAAACATTAGCTTTCCACAAGGAAAGCCATTAAGCTCCCTCTTCTTACAAGAAGCTAATGGTGCTGGCTCAGTCTCCCTTGGCACCAAAGAAACACGGCCTGGCATCAGTCTCAAATCTAGTCAGTGTCCACATCAGCACAGGTACTGATGTGGGCACCATTGCTAGGATCACTACTGGTGCCTAGGAGCCATAAAGGAAGTATCTCATAATACAGGGGAAGGGGCTTTTACTCCCCATATTTCCTTATCCCAGAGGGAAAAAAGGGGGGCTTTAGTCTTCTCCATTTCAGGGTATGGCAAACAACTACATATGCCATCTTGGATTTGGGATAGTAGCGCTTGCCTTTGTTCCTTCCCCTTCTGCTCAAGATTGGCTCCTGGCTCTTGACTTACAGGACATGCCTTTACATGTTGCCATCCACGCAGCAGTACTGGTGCCCAATCACTGTCACTGCAAAAGAGCTACCCTTCAGTTTTCTCTGCCACACAGAGTCTTCGCAAAATGGGTGTGGCAGTGCATCTGAGGAGATGAAGCATTCTTCTCTCTCCATACCTCGACGATAGGCTGCACAAAGGCAGATCCCAGCAGGACGCTTCCGTGGCCCTGACCTTTTGTTCTCCAGCTGGGCCTTCTAGGGAACTACCAAAATGCATCTCTCATTCTGGCACGGAAGATAGATGCCAAATTGGCAAAGGTGTATCTTCCTGAAGACGTGTGGCACTGTCTGCAATTGATAAAAACTGATGTCAGGTCAAACCCATCGACTACAGTGTGGAGCTGTCTCGGACTGCTGGCCCATAGATCAGCCGGCACTTACTTGATGCCACTTGCAGACTTCACCTGCATCCATTATAAGTCTAGTTAAGGTCTGGCTAGCCCCCTACAAGGCACCAGGGTAGCATGGATCATGGCCTTACCATATGTCCTATCAGAACTGATCTGGTGATTGGATCCCAAAAACCGCAGAAGAGAAGAACCCTTTGTTCCCATGATACTGATCATGGACATGCCAGGAAAAGATAGAAGTGTGCACCTAAATTGCCTGGTACAAGGGACCTAGACTCAGAAAGCTAGGACCCTTCACATAACCATCCTGGAGCTGTGAACATTCAGGTTAGCTTCCCTGGCATTCCAGCCGGTCTTACAGAATTCCACAGTGTAGAACTTGACAGACAACACATCTGCAGTGTACTATATAAACAAGCCTGTTCATCACCCCACGTCAAGAAGCTATCAACTTGTGGACATGGCATCAACCCAGGATAACCCCCAGAGCTGTTCACCTCCTAGCCTGTTGCTGGGTCCTATCAGACTTCCTAAGCAGCCAATCCATCACCAGTCACAGGGGGCCACTGCAGAGGTCCATTATCAACCTGATATTTAATCACTGAGGGAAATCCCAGAATAACTTTGTTTGCCACCAAAGACAACACACAATGCCCACCCTTCTGTTCTAAGCGCATGTGCCCAGGTTCGTTGCAAGGTGCCTTCCTCATACTGTGGAGTTAAGGTCTCATGCATACTGTCCCACTAATTTTCCCTGATTCCCAGGGTGATAAGCAAAATCTGACAGGGCAAAGCCACATTAATCTCAATAGCTCCATGCTAGCTGAGACCATTGAATTCTCCGCCCATCCCATGGTATCCATATTTCTGAAGGCGTTACTGCATGTTCACCCAACTGTGAGAATCCCCTTCTCTATGGGAGCTTAATGTTGTCCTTGCAAACCTTAAGAGTCCCCTTCTTTGAGTCACTTTTCAGAATGTTCCTTACACTCTGGACAGTGGTCTTGGTCATAGTCCTACTGACTAGGACTGTCCATGACCTCCAACCACTTATGGCTGATTTTTCCCCACTACACATGCATAACATTCCACAGAGATCAGGTGGTGGTGATATTTAAAAGTCACTTCAGGGATAAACTTAAATCTCCTTTGAACCCATCCATCAGTTTACCTGTTCCCTTTCCTACATTCATTTTGCTCCCAGAGAGAAGAAACCCCATGCTGTGGTCATTACAAGGGCTTGATGGAATAAAGCCCTTCAGATTGTCCTCTCATGTCGTCTTTGCCATCTCTGCTGCTCCCAGAAGATATTAAAATGAATCCTGCAGTGCATATGGCTCTGCTATCTCCCTCCCTCTAAACAGTGCAGCTTACTTCTCTAGCATACAAGCTGCATCCTGTGCCACCTTTTGGGAACGCTCCCATATCTGAAAGCTATAAGGTAGTGACAGGAAGTAACTCTGACTTTTTATTCAGCATTCTGCCCTTGGCCCAGCTACCAGGTCATACGCCAAGCCTAGAAGGGCAGTGTTGAAATCACTCTTCAATTAGTGTCACTCAGCGCTCCTCAATTCCACCTGCCGAATGGGACACTGCTCATCAGTCACCCGGAGTGGGATCCATAGAGCCAGGTACTCGGAGAATGTTACCTACCGTAACTATGGTTCTTCAAATGTTGGTGTCTTGGGACCCACACTGATCTGCCCTCTGTCCTTGCTTTATCAGAGTCCTGCTTACCCAGGATTCTGACCTAGTGAGGGCTCTGGGGTGATGGTTGCAGCCATTTTGCCCTTTCTGCCCTGGGGTGGGGGTTTGAGGACATGCCCAGCACAAGCCCAATGAAGACCACTATTCCACTGTTGCATCTCTGAGGCACACGCACATGTCAAGTAGAATCAGCACTGAAGATGTCTCTAAGAACCAGTTACTATAAGGTGAGTACCTGTTCGTTCTGGCTGGTGTACACGGCCCTTCTGAAGCCCTCAACAGGCAGTGGGTTGACCTCCTTAATGATCTGTAGGATGGGATGGATTGCACCCTCAGCAAGTTCACACATGACACTAAGCTGGGGGGAGAGGTAGATACACTGGAGGGTAGGGATAGGGTCCAGAGTGACCTAGACACATTGAGGATTGGACTAAAAGAAATCTGATGAGGTTCAAGTGCAGAATCTTGCACTTAGGAAGGAAGAATCCCATGCACCTCTGCAGGCTGTGAACCGACTGGCTAAGCAGCAGTTCTGCAGAAAAGGACCTGGGGATTACAGTGGACGAGAGAGCTGGATAGGCGTCAGCAGTGTGCCCTCGTTGCCAAGAAGGCCAACAGCATATTGGGCTGCATTAGTAGAAGCATTGCTGGCAGATCAAGGGAAGTGATTATTCCCCTCTATTTGGCACTGGTGAGGCCACACATAGAGTACTGTGTCCAGTTTTGGGGGGGCCCCCACTACAGAAAGGATGTGGACAACTTGGGAGTCCAAAGGAGGGCAACAAAAATGATTAGGGGGCTGGGGCACATGACTTATGAGGAGAGGCTGAGGGAACTGGGTTATTTAGTCTGCAGAAGAGAAGAGTGAGGGGGGGTTTTGATAGCAGCCTTCAGCTACCTGAAGGGGGGTTCCAAAGAGGATGGAGCTCAGCTGTTCTCAGTGGTGGCAGATGACAGAACAAGGAGCAATGGTCTCAAGTTGCAGTGGGGAAGGTCTGGGTTGGATATTAGGAAATACTATTTCACTAGGAGGATGGTGAAGCACTGGAATGGGTTATCTAGGGAAGAGGTGGAATCTCCATCCTTAAGAAATTTTTAAGGCCTAGCTTGACAAAGCCCTGGCTGGGATGATTCTTGCTTTCAAGTGTGGAATTCAGATGGGCCATCTCAAAAGATCACTTTGGGGTGAGCCTGTGTATGATGGGAGGAGAGGCTTTATTGTCTGGTGTCTGAATTTCCTGGCTTTGTGGCTTTAACCTTTCTCCTCTTCTGGCTTCAATAACACTTGATAAAATCTCCCTGCCACTGCATTGGTGTTTTGTGCAGTTTTTTTTCCTGTCGAGTGCACAACTGATCCCTTAATAGACGCGTAAGAGAAACTACCTGTCGGGTGTCTAATGCACGGTTCCCTGACATGATGTGGAGTAGCTCCACTCTGCCGTGGCAAGGCATAGCTGGGTGCTCTTTAATCTGCGGATTCCTGACTCCTTGCTTCACGGATCATTGACACTATAAACCATAATGGCTCCTTTGGAGTCATTCCAGGCTATTGAATTAATTTAGCTGCCACGATTTGTGCAGCTAGACTCTGTATTCAAAATCCTCGGGAAAATTGATGGAAAGCAGCTGCCAGCTGCACATGCTTGGAAAGAGGCTGCTAACGGGTCTGGATTGACAGCATTGGAGCCTTGATGTGATCTGGCTAATGTCAGTGCATCTCCGACCGCGTCCACCTCTGAGGCTAAGGGGGAGTTCTGTCTCGCAGCCCATTCAGTACTTAGCCCTTCCACCAATATAACCAGCAAGGGGAACCATTGTCACCCCCGGCATTGGTGGTTTATAGGGAAAGTGCCTGTCCTCAAGGTAATGGACTGAAGCCACTGAATAGCCAGCAGCTGATAACTCCCAGTGAATTGGTCTTGACCTGTGCAGCTGTTCAATGGCTATGCTGGGTACTGGATTCTAGGTTTGCCCTCAATTTTAGCAAGACCTTGGATCTTCCAAGGGAAGATTGCAATCATGTTTCCATTAGAGGAAGTGTCGCTGATGTTTTCCCTCTATATTTAATTGAGTCAAACTGTAGCTTAAGTCTTTCTTGGTAACTCCTTTCCACCCTAACCTTGTGAAGGAATGAGGCCTGGTGCTCGCTAACACAATCCACTAGCTAGTAGCTTCAGGGACACCCCCAAGTCTGCCCTGAACGAAGGGCTAGAGAGGGAACAGAAACTGCTGTTTGTTAGGATTGTTTCAATAGCCACTTCCCGCCACTGACAGGAGCAAGGTGAAGAAATGCACTCACTGTTGGAGAAGTGCATCAAACGCCAAGGTTCCTTGGCAATGTTGAATGGTGAATAAGGATTTTGAGTGAGCTGATGCTCATAAGGACCAGATACTGAGAGCTGAGATGCTGCAGTGAATTGGGATGTGAAGTCCTAAACATGCTTCCCCTGTACTCCCCTCTTTCATTCCTGCACCTGATGTTCGGTTACAATCCTTTCGGGACCTGCTGAGAGCTGAGCTCTCAAACACTTCCTGGTGAAGGTCTTCGGCTGGCGGAAAGTGATGGTGGAGTTGGAGCACCACTAACACTGGCTGAGGATCTGGCCGTCGCTGCAGGCTTTATGAAAAGGTGGCCTCGGGGAGGGGCTAGTGGAGCAGCAGCATCTGCAGCCTACGCGCTGCAGCATGTAGCCCTCTGTGCTCTCTGCATGTCCGAGGCAGCACAGGCCAGGACGTGGGCTGCTAGCCTGGGTTCCATTGCCCTTGAGCTGCTGTGGGAGCTTCACTGACTGCCTTTGTTTGCTCTGCAGCCTCTGGGAGATGTGGCCAGATGCTAGGGGCTGATTCACACTGCCCTGGGTGAAGGGGGCAGGTATGGTGGGATGGCCAGCTCATGGAGGGAGGGGCAGGGGCAGGCAGGGCTTTCTGCTGTATGAAGGAAAGGGGAGGATGATGTGCCATCTGGTCAGTGGAAAAACTCCCATTAGTGGCTGTGGGCTCTGTCCCAGGCGTGCGCCTTTACAGGCCTGCAGGTGGAGGCAGAGGTTGATTTAAAGACCTGGGTCCACTAGGTGAATGAGCGAGGGGGTAATGGTAGGGCCCTGGAGTCCTGCCTGTCTTCCCAGTTGGGGGAGGAGGAAGGATCAAGGACAGGGTTATTCAGTTCAGCAAGCAGAGGCTCACTGGTACTGCTGCCCATTAGGTCTGCCCCGCCCCGCGTGGAGGGAAAGAAGCGGGTGTGGGTGTCCCTTGGAATGTAGCAGGCAGGTGACTTGGAGTCTGATGTCCTGGGGCAGCACGTGGCTGGAGCCCTTGGTGGAAATGTGCGTACACTAAGGCAGGTGGTGGTCTCCCTGGGCTGTAGGCTGGTGAGGCTGCAGGGGCAGAGTTAAGGTGGTTTGTTATGGCCCAGTGTGGTTCTGAGCCACTATGAACTGGACTTAGGTTCGAATAGTTACCTACCCTCCCCTGCACTGCTCATTCTGCCCATTGAAATGCCAAGGTTTGTCTTTAACTGTGATGCTCCTTGTTATGGGGTTTCTGCCCCCACCCCTTCCTTCTCCAGCAACCTGTACTTGCATTCAGACTATCCTAGTGAGGGCTCCAACTGCTGCTGCCTGGTGTGAACACTCCTCCCTCCTAGTGCTGGGAGACGGGTGAGAATAGACAGGGAGCCTAAGGTAGGGCTATGCCCTAAGCCATAGGGCAAGATGTGTGCCACAGCTGAGATCATACCTCAGCATTTCCTGGCTCCTAGCTTCTGGCTCAGACCATTTCAGGGTTTTATCTTTCCCCGAAAGAAGTTCTGGGTGACCCCGTCTCTTCGTTCATCTCTCCAGGTAGGTCTCTGTCCTTCCCACCCCCACCCCTCACTAGTCCCTGAGCAACTCTCAACCAGCCCTGACCTATGAGGTGGGGATGGTTCATTACTCTCCCTGTTTTATAGTTGGGGAAACTGAGGCACAGAGCTTGAGCAGTCACACAGAACTAAAGGTCTCTTACTCTCAGCCCAGCCTCCCCGGCTCAGCCTGGGGCCCAGCTTCATGTCTGCAGCTGCTCAGGATGAAAACTGAGAAAGGTGGTGGTGGTGGTTGTTGTTGTTTTTTTAACCTCCTCTCCAGCCAGCCCATGTATTAACCTGCTCAATCCACCCCAGGTCTAGGTGGCATCCTCCATGGAGCAGTTCCTGGTGCTGCCTGGCCTTGGGCTGGAAGATGTGCAGCTGCCTGGTGCCCCAAGCAGGCCCTTGGGGCATTTATCCTCCACTTGCCAGCACAGCCAGGAAGCAGCTGCGGTTAGTAATAAGAAGTGGCTGCAGGGCCTGAGCTGTGCCCCTTGATTTCAGTTCACCATTCGGGCCACTGGAGGGCAGCAGGAACCTGTGCAAGGCCGTCACTACCTGGAGGCCAGTGTACTTAGCGCCCAGGCCAGTGCCCAGGGACAGGGCTCTCAGTTCCTGCCCCAGGAAAGCCTGTTACCTCGTCCCTCCTTAATCACCTGCCAGGCTCCCCTCCCCAGGGCTGGTCCTGTCTCACCCTGATCTCGGGGTAGCGATGTGTTCTCTCCTCCAACCTGCTGTCCTGGGCTGGGCCAAGCCCTCTGCTTCCCAGGGCCTGGGCTCTCAGGCACCAGCTGGGAGGAAGCTACTGGGATCTTTTCTCTTGCCCCTGGCCAGCCTTGCACCTGCCGCTCCTGTGTGATCAGCAGCTCCTGCTCCCCTCAGTGCCCTTAGGGTGAGATGCTGTAGGCGCATGGACCTTTCTCCTGCGGGGAGGAAAGGCACTGGGCCCTGGCAGGCAGCTGGATGCTTCTGGGCTCTGTCCTAAGCATACCCTGAATAAGACCCTGCCCCTCTGCGTGCCTCACAAAACAGGGGTTATGCGCCTGCCCTGCCTCCCAGGGGGCTGCTGCAGCTAGATTTGTGTCCATGCAGGGGAGATGGCTGCATTGCAAAGGGCGAGCAGCTGCTTTTTGCAGCTGTCCAGAAGCCCCCTTAGTCCCCATAGAAGACAGTGCAGGATCCTGGTGCTTGCTCTCTATTGTATAATTAATTGTGGCCTAATTCCTACAGCACCTCTTCCTCCACAAGGCTCCCCAGCGATGCTCAGGGCTGCGCCCCTGCAGACAGCTGGGGGCCGAGTGCATGGAACAACCCCCTCGCTATGTCACAGCGTGGCCAGAGGAACCTGAGCGAGGGAGACCAGCTGTGAAAGGCCATAGCATTTAATGTTCCTGGGAGCTGCACTACCTGGGACACTTTTGTCTCTGTCTGGCCCTTGCTCTGTCTGAAAGGGGGAAAATGAACACCCCTGTGAGGGGTTGGGGGGGCTAATGCACATTCCCCTAACACAAGGGGATGGGACAATGGGGATCATAGAGCCAGCTGGCTCCTACTTCCAGGTGGTCAGGAAGCTTATCCATTCAGCAAGAGTTCCCATGATCCAGCTCGTGCTTTTTGAGGTCTCCTCCAAGTCTCTCCCCTGTCCCCACCTCCCCAGCCAGTGGAAGGAGCTGGGCTGATCTCTTTGTGAAGGAGGAGATGGGGCATGGGCCCTGCTGGCTTTTGAACAGGTGGTTTGCAGGGCATTGGGCTGTTTCAATGGCAGTTATGCTACAGCTTAAGAAATGGAGCCTGAAAAAGCTCTTTGCTCAGCTCAATCCCTGTGAGCCCTGGGGTGAGATCCCTCCGCCAGGAGCCTCTGGAACTGACCCCAGGGGTTCACCATTCTTTCCAGAAATCAATCATCCTACTCCCACACCCACACACCCTGGCAGCTCTTAGCAGCGGCCACTGGAGGGCAGCAGTGGCACGCACGAAACACACACATGGCCTCAGAGCCGGGAGGGCTTTGCAGCTCTGGATCACAGAGCCCAGGCACCACTCCCACTTGCTGTGAGCCACTGGCAGCCTCCAGGCACACGTCCCCGTGCTGGGCCGGGAGCCTGGGGCAGGCTGCTGTGGTGGGTCCCAACTGTGCAAAGTGTGCACAGGTGCATGCACAGGCATGTGCACAGGTGTGTCCATAGGCAGGTGTGGATGTACAAGCCCCCATCCCTGTGTTTGTGTGGTTGTTGGGGCATGTGTGTGCCTGGGGTCATGTTTGCTCCACAGACACGTACATACATGCAAACATGAACACACATGCATACTCATAACTGACACTGGGTCTGTGTGTGTGCACGCCGTGTTAGCATGTATGTGTTGGGTTATGTGTGGTGGGACTCTGGAAATGCTCCTTTTTTAATGTTTGGAAGTGAATTTGGTCTGTGTGGGGCAGTGGGAGCCAAGACTCATGGGTTCTGTTCCGGGTTCTCTCCCTGTTTCACTCTTTGTCAGGTCAGTTTCTCACTCGGTGCCTCAGTTTCCCCATCTGTGAAATGGGGATAGGGAGTGACTCTGCTCCCGGTGTTGGCGGGAGGCATTATGAATGGGAGCAGGGTGCTCAGGATGAGAGTTGGGTCCTGTTTGCCTCATTTCTAGCCCTGCGCCATCCACCCATGCTGAAGAGGCAACATGCTCAGGAGGTGGCCACAGGCTTGAGGTAGGGGTCAGCAAGCTGCCCAACCCATGGAAAGAAGCAAATATGGTGATCAGTTGGATTCTGAGCATGTGGACCAGACCCATCAGCCAGACTCCTGTGGAAGAATGTTCTGTAGTAATTCAGAGCCCTCCCCATCTAGTGTCCCATCACCAGCCCGTGGAGATATTTATTGTTAGCAGTCACAGAGCGGCTACACACCATTGCAGGCAACGTCTTCAGATCATCCTGGCCATAAACTTATCCAGTTCAGTCTTGAAGCTAGTTAGTTTTTTTGGCCTCACTGCTCCCCTTGGAAGGCTGTTCCAGAACTTCACTCCTCTGAGGGTTAGAAACCTTCATCTCATTTCAAGCCTAAACTTGTCGAGGGCCAGTTTATACCTATTTGTTTGCGTCATCAGTGGCGCTTAACTTGAATAACTCCTCTCCCTCCAAGGTATTTATCCCTCTGAGGTATCTGTAGAGAGCAGTCGTCCCTCCTCTCAGCTTTCGTTTCGTTAGGCTACAAGCCAAGCTCTTTCTTAGACATGGGAGACCAGAACTGCACACACTATTCCAGATGAGGTCTCACCAGTGCCCTGTATAATGGCAATAACACTTCCCTGTCTCTCCTGGAAACACCTTGCCTGATACATCCTAGAACTGCATTAGCCTTTTTCATGGCTGAATCACATTGGCAGCTCAGTCATCCTGTGATCAACCAATATACCCAGGTCCTTCTCCTCCTCTGTCACTTCCAACTGATACAGCTCCAGCTTATAGCAAAAATTCTTGTTGTTCATCCCTAAGCGTACTTTGCAATATTACATTTCATCCCATTTCGTTTGCTCCCGTTTTCAAGATCATCCAGATCTTCTTGTATGATATTCTATCCTCCTCCCTATTGGCAACACTTCCCAATTTTGGGTCATTCACAAATTTCATTAGTACACTTCCACTTTTTGTGCCAAAGTCATTAATAAAAATGTTAACCAAGATTGGTCTCAAGACCGATCCCTGAGGTATTCCAGTGGTAACCGCTCTCTGCCCGACAGTTCACCTTTCAGTCTGACCCACTGTAGTCTCCCCTTTAACCAGTTCCTTACCTACCTTCAATTCTCACATTAATCCTCATCTCATCCAATGTAACTGATAGTTTCCTGTGACACCCCAGCACCCAAATATTCACCACTGTCATGTAATGAGGGTATGTTTTGTACAAAGTCTGCCGTGTGAGGTATCATTCTAAAAGTCTTGGTCTGCTAGACAGTAATATCTTGTTGGATTGTCTGTACCCGGGGCCGCATCTCCCTGAGACAACACGGGGGTGGGGAACTGCCACGATGCAAGGTCACGTCCCCTCCCAGATTTCTGCCAGGATCCACACCACAATGTGGCCAGTAGCAGCCTTTCAGCACTGTGCGGGAGGGAAGGGACGGGAGCTTCTTCCAGCCACAGGGGAGGTGGGCAAGGGGAGAAAGGGATGACCTGGCCAGTGTCTTTGCGGAGCTCATCTCTTGGTTGGAAGCTGCTTGTCCCTTCCCACCTACCCAGTGTCAAAAGGCAGCTAACACCAGGCTGCTGCTGGCCAGCAATGCAACCCAGCTGCCTGCTGTTCCCCAGCCACAGCGCAGGCAGGAAGGGGTTGAGCCCTCAGGATGCATTGTGCCCTAGGGCCCAGGGAACCTGACTGCAGGGGATTCAGGGAACCTGGCCAGAGAGGTGGCTCAGCGAGGGAGGGTGCCGAGGGGAGTGATGGGTGAAGAGGGGTGCTAAGCACCTGCCTGGGGGGCTGCTGTGGGGCCTGCAGGTTTGGGGTGCGAACAGGCTGGAAATCACTCCCCACCCCTAACACCTCCACAGCTTGGCTCAGTGGTGGAGAGTCTGCCCCGTGCTGGCGCTGGGTGAGGGCCTTTGGCACATGCAGGGCTTGGCTCCTCCTGGCCAGCATCCCAGGCCAGAGGGTCTTGGATTTTCCCAGGGCACCAGCCCAGCCAGAGGCAGTGGGGGAAGGAAGGAGCCTGCCAGCCAGGGTGTTGGTGAGCTGAGCACTCCAACCGGGGGCGGGTTCTCTGCACAGTGCTGGGAGCGAGTTGCGCCCCGCCAGGGGGATATGGAGGAGCAGCGGGTGGGGGTGGGGGTGTGAAGGGTTGAAGCAGGGAGAGGACAGTGAGAGGGGGAGCATGTAAAGGGCTGATGGGTGGGCAGCAGGGGTGACACGTAACTGGCTGCCACCTGGCACTAGCCCCCACAGCTCACAGCCAGTGCCAGCCGGAAACGGGAGTGGGGGGCGGGCCCTGCTGGCCTAGAGCCGGCACGCAGCAGGGGCCACACTGACGGACCAGCACAGGGAACAGCCAGCCCCACCCCCAGCCTTGCACACCCACCCCCATCGTTGGCCCCGGGACCCACCTCCCTCACCGCTGGTGGGCGGGCGGCTGGTGAGCAGGGATCTGGCCAGCAGCAGGGCCCGCCAGTACTGATGGTGGGGGGTGGGGGAAATACAGGACAATTTGCCTGTTTTTAAGAAAAAGTCAGGACAGCTGCAGAAGGGCTTAAATATGAGACTGTCCCTTTAAAGACAGGACATCTGGTCCCCCTAGGTAAGAACCCGGCTGGGTAGAGCCCATGAAAGATCCTTGTCTCGGATGACTTGAGAGGGAGGAAAGTGGCTCATTGAAGAGCTGGCTGCTGTTTCTGTTGAATGGGGTGGGGAAGAGACAAGAAAGCGCAAGAGGTGGGGACTAGACGTTTAATTCTGCAGTAAAACATCTACAAGCATCAGCCTCTCCTGGCAGGAACGAGCAGGGCCGGCTGCTCCTCTGTCAGGGCTCCGTGGTGCTCTAGTGATAGTAACAATGAGCTTGGCCGGTATCGGCTCACTCTGCAGAATCCCAATAGAAGTGCAGGAATTGCACCGTTAGATTGGACTAGGGGCCCGTCTCCAAGTGGCCAGCACAAATGGCATCTGTGGAAGGGGCAAAAGACCCTGCTGGGACCAGCTATGAAATAACCTGCCCACAAGCTCTTTCTCCATCCATCCGAGGTTAGTTTTTGCCCTGCAGCATGAGGGGTTTATCTCTCTTAGATATTTTTATCCCACTAATATAATGCTGCTGGTTGTCAGTATCCAAGTGACTGATCTTTTTATGAATATCACTAAATTCTTGGCCTCAATGCTCTCATAAGGCAGAGAGTTCCACTGGTTAATTATACATTGTGTTTTTAAAAGAGCTTTCCCTTTGTCAGTGTATAATATGGCTTCCTTTTTCTTCCCTTGACTGTCTCCTTGTTCCCGTATTATGAGATGGGGTGACTAGAAGCACCTGATTTACCTCCTCTGTATACCAAATAGAAAGCCCCAAGCCAAACCAACCACCTTTCTCAATTTACTGAAATGAAACTTTGATCTTTGCAGTTTAGCATTCGTGTATGTAACCTGCTCAGTTCCCAGGCTGCCAATGACATGAATCTGTTACACTCCTCCCCATTAATGGCTGGTTCTTTAGCTGTAGAGGTTCCTAGTTCAGTCCCTGCTGAGATAGCACCCAAAGGATTTATCATTTAGCCTCCATTTGCCTGTAACAGACAGCGACATTTCAGCTCTTCTCCACCTCCTTGGCCAAACCATGTGCCAAAACCAAAGCAGAAGTTCCCAGGCTGGCAATTCTATTTGGGCGGGTTGGGGGAGCCCAGTTTGAAACATCTGTGGGCTCTGCCTACAAGGGATGAGCTTCCCAGACTGAGAGTCTGGGTGGGGCACTGTGGAGCTGTGGTTGTCAAGCACAGCCAGCTGCAGCCAGACCCAGAATAAAGCAAATTGCCTTCAAGCACCTTAAGCACCTCAGGCCAGATCACCCAAAGGGATTTAGGTGCCCAACTCTCCTTGAAACCAAGGGACGTTAGATGCCTAAATACCATGGAGCATCTGGACTTGTGATGACTGAATGCTCCTGCACCCATCACTAGGGATCACTATTGGAGTCAAAGGATTCTGTGGGCTTTCTGAGGGCTTGGGATGGTGCCATGGAGAAGGGAAACTTGAAAAAAACTGAGCTAGTGAGATAGTTCTGAGTGACTTGGTAACACAGGGAAATCTAGCCTCATGCTTCAGGCCAGCAAGGGTCAGGAAGGAATTTCTTCCCTTTGGTACAGCATGGCACAGGGGACACAGGTACAGTGTAGATGAGTTTCACCTTCCTCTGAAGCATCAGGCCACTGCTGGTGGCAGAGTACTGGGCTAGATGGGCCCCTGATGTGGAGAGGTGGAAAAATCAGGGATAGAGTATCGGTAGTAACCACCTCATCTTCCCAAAGACTGGTTACATGCAGCTTCCTCCAACGTCATAAGAACAAATCATTCCATCCACCAATGGAAATCTCTGTTCATACCTAGCTCTCTCATCCTTCTTTCTCTGCCTGTGGTCACCGCTAAACAGTCAGTATTTACCCACCACTACCGCATGGTGCATAGAGACCCTGTGCCTTGGAAGCGCCTGAGATGATTGATAGATGCAGTGAGAACAGAAAGATGGACAGAGAGATAGATGGCAGACAACGACATAGGCTAAATGGCGACAGAGAAAGACAGGATGGGTGGGTGGAGAGCAGACAGATGGATGTCACCAGTACATGGAGCGATGGTTAGTTGGCTAGATACATGTAGCAAACAGACTGCAGTGTCTTGATCTATCTGTCGGTATTCAGTGTGGTTGTAGCCAGGTGGGTCCCAGGTTATTAGAGAGGCCAGGTGAGTGAGGGAATATCTTTTATTGGTCCGACTTCTGTTGGTGAGAGAGACGAGCTTTCTTGTCTCCTTCCCCACCCAACGTTGGTCCAATTAAAGATATGACCTCCCCCCCCTTGTCTATCTAATCCATCAGTATTCCTGCTCTCTCCCTCCCGGGGAAGAGCGAGCTCCACACAGGGAGAAGTCCTCTTGCTTCTTACCCCACAGCCATTAAGAGGCCGCCTTCACCGGAGCCCTGCCTTTAATGGAAGGGACAGAACCAAGCCACTAGGAAATGGCTTCTGAATCTTTAATAAAGAAAACATTGGTGAGGCCATAAACCTGGGATGACAGCAGCAGAGGCTTGCGGGCTTATTACCTTGCCGCGAGTTCTTTACTTAACTCTGCCATAATGGCTTTAATAGCCCAAGAGGGAGCTGAGGTGAAAGTCCTATTAAAAAATGTATTTCCGAATTTAATTGAGGCGCCATCTGTGGGGAGAGATGGAGGAGAGGTGAGGTCACCCCTCAGGAGAGCCATGAAGGCATCTGTCTCTCTCTCACCTCCTCCACCTTTCTCCTGCCCTGGGAAAGGAGGAAGAAATACTAGTGCCCTGAGCGCAAAGCTCGGCCTGGCCAAGGTTTGAACCAGGGACTCCCCACCCCCACAAAATTCCCCCGCTTTTTGTGTGTTAACCCCACGTCCCAAGAGTAGGTGAGCTACAAAGAGAAGGGGGCTGGAGGTGCCAGCGGTTTCATTCAGGTTGGAGGGAGCTGCCCTGTGGAGATGTCACCATGTTGCACAGAACGGGGCTATGTCATTGTTCCTTGCCACGTGGAGTGAAGGACCACGGGCCGGATCCTCAGCTGTGGTCTTCAAGGTCCTCACAGGGCTACCCTGAGTTACTCCAGCTGAGGATCCGGCCCCTTGGGCAGGAAGTTGGGAGGTGCTTCTTTAGAAGGATCCTCTCCAGGAACACTGTATAAAAACTGGCGGTGGGACACTCTCGTCCCCGCCGAAGGCAGAAGTAATTATCCATATTGGGCCAGATTTTCAGCTGGTGCCAATCAGCAGAGATTCATTGAGTTCAGGGCGCTGGCATTGAGCTACAGTACTACAGACTCTCTCGACCAGATTTTCTCAGAGACACATTATCTATCTGCCTATCTATCCCCGTACACCCCATCTATCTATCTATCTATCCTCATACACTCCCTCTATCTATCTATTTATTAGGGCTCGCAATTAATCACAGTTAACTCACACGATTAACTCAAAAAAAGTAACTGATTAAAAGAATTAATTATGATTAATTGCATTGTTAAACAACAGAATACCAATTGAAAATTATTAAATATTTTGAATGTTTTTCTACATTTTCAAATATATTGACTTCTATTACAACACAGAATACAAAGTGTCCAGTGCTCACTTTATGGTATTATTTCTATTCCAAATAGTTCACACAGTAAAAATGATAAACAAAAGAAATAGTATTTTTCAATTCACCTCATACAAGTACTGTAGTGCAGTCACTTTATTGTGAAAGTGCAATTTACAAATGTAGATTATTTTTCTTACATAACTGCACTCAAAAACAAAACAATGTAAAACTTTAGAGTCTACAAGTCCATTCAGTCCTACTTCTTGTTCAGCCAATTGCTAAGATAAACAAGTTTGTTTACATTTACGGGAGAGACCGCTGCCCGCTTATTTACAATGTCACCCGAAAGTGAGACCAGATATTTGCATGGCACTGTGGTAGCCGGCGTTGCAAGGTATTTACATGCCAGATATGCTAAACATTCATATGCCCCTTCATACTTCGGCCACCATTTCAGAGGACATGCTTCCATGCTAATGATGCTCATTAAAAAAATAATGCATTAATTAAATTTGTGAATGAACTCCATGGGGGAGAATTGTATGTCTCCTGCTCTGTTTTATCTGCATTCTGTATTTCATGTTATAGCAGTCTCGGATCATGACTCAGCATGTTTGTTTTAAGAACTGTTTCACAGCAGATTTGACAAAATGCAAAGAAGGTACCAATGTGAGATTTCTAAAGATAGCTACAGCACTTGACCCAAGGTATAAGAATCTGAAGTGCCTCCCAAAATCTGAGAGGGACGAGGAGCGGAGCTTTCAGAATTCTTAAAATAGCAACATTCCAATGTGGAAACTACCGAACCCAAACCACCAAAAACGAAAATCAATCTTCTGCTGGTGGCACCTGACTCAGATGATGAAAATGAACATGTTGGTCCGCACTGCTTTGGATCATTATCAAGCAGATCCCGTCATCAGGATGGACAAGTCCACTGGAATGGTCGTTGAAGCACGAAGGGACATATGAATCTTTAGCGTATCTCGCACATAAATATCTTGCGATGCCGGCTGCAACAGTGCTATGAGAACACCTGTCCTCACTTTCAGGTGACATTGTAAATACAACGTGAGCAGTGTTATCTCCTGCAAATTGTAACCAACCTTGTTAGTCTGGGTGATTGGCTGAAGTAGGACTGCGTGGACTTGTGGGTTCTAAAGTTTTACATTGTTTTATTTTTGAGTGCAGTTATTTTTTGTACATAATTCTACATTTGTAAGCTCAACTTTCATGATAAAGAGATTGCACTACAGCACTTGTATGAGGTGGACAGAAAATACTATTTCTTTTGTTTTTTACAGTGCAAATACTTGTAATCAAAATAAATATGAAGTGAGCACTGGACACTTTGTATTCTATGTTGTAATTGAAATCAATATATTTGAAAATGTAGAAAACATCCAAAAATATTTAAATAAATGGCATTCTATTATTGTTTAACAGTGCCATTAATCGCAATAATTGTTTTTAATAGTGTGATTTATCGTGATTAATTTTTTTAATTGCTTGACTGTCCTATCTATCCCTTACACCCTGTCTGCCTATCTGTCTCCGTACACTCCCTGCCCCATCACGTCACCTGTCACAGTGGCATCTGAGCTCCTCTCCACCCATGACCCACTAAGGAAGCTGATACTGAGGCCATTGCAGCTAACGACAGCCAAGGTGCAGGTGCAGAGAACTGAGAGAACTCACAGCAGGAGGCTTGAGGATGCCAAGGGGCTGACTGGAACAAACAGCGCTGAGTCCCAGACGAACAGTGTGAGGTGCTGAATGGCAGATATGTCTTTTTGTGTCTTCTCCTGGCAACAGGACGGGCCTTTTTTTCCTGCTTCCCAAAGACAGATGATAGCCTGCTAGAGCTGGTCTGAACCATTTCAGCATATTACTGTTGTTTATTCCTTGGGTTACCCCAGCACCTATGGGCCCCAGTCCTGGACCAGGTCCCAGTTGTGACCCCTTTCACATAGCAAGTCTCTGAGTGCGACTCCCCCCCCATATATTAAAAACACTTTTTAATATATTTAACGCCATTATAAATGCTGGAAGCAAAGCAGGGTTTGGGGTGGAGGCTGAAAGCTCACCACCCTCCATGTAATAACTTCACAACCCCCAGTTTGAGAACCCCCGCCATTGTGCCAGGCGCTGTTCAAACCCAGAACAAAAAGGCAGACCCTGCCCCAGAGAAGTTACAATTTAAGTCTAAGACAAAAGATGATAGGCGGATCCAGACAGATGGGAGAGCACAAGGAACCAATGAGCCAGTACGGGTCAGCCTGCCAGGCAATGGTCTCGTCGCTCCAGCTGCCCCCTGGTGCTGAGTTTTTTTGCAGGATTTGTGGCAGAAATGAAGTTGGTTCCTCCTACCTTGTCCTGTGATGCCCTCACCCCATCTCAGCTGAACTTCGCAGAACATCTCACCAGCGAGGGCTCCGGTTCACACCTGGTGACCTGCCGGACGGGCCAGGGATGCGCCTGTTAGAGGAAGTGCAGGCGCTCACTGGTCTGTTTGTAAACAATCATTTTAATTAGCAGCAAGGGGGGGGGGAATCCTTTCTCCTCCCCCACACCTCTCCCCCTCGAGCCCCTCCTGGTGAGCTGCGTGCTGACTCAGCGGATCTGCTGAGGTCTCATCACCCGCTTTATTAATTGGATTAATAAAGACGTACGTCACGGAGGTAATTACCCACTAATTGGGGACGACAAGGTTGTCAGAGATTGTCCCTCCAAGGGACCATTTCCCAGCCCCAGCCCACCACTCTCCCAACACACGCGCTTCACTTGCGTTAATTAAAACTCTGCGCATGCAGAACCCTGCTCGGCTGGGGCTTGGGGAAATCAGTGGCTTCCGGAGGCGGTGGTGAAGGGGTGGGAGGCGGGATCCTGCAGCCTCAGTCCTACGGATTTTCTAGAGAGGAGAGGGCTGCAGATGCGCTGGGCTGCCAGGCCCAGGTGGACTGAGTTTGCTGTTCTCTACGGGCCGCTCATTCCCATCACTTAAAGGTGCGGTAGGGGAGCTGGCTCCATTCCAACGAGGGTAATTGTGCTTCCCTTTGAGACGATGGGCCAGAACCTCAGCGGGTGTCAATCAGCACAGCTCCACTGATGCTGAGGACCTTGCCTGGCCCTGTGTCCCCAACTCCCTCCCTCATGACTATGCCGCTGCTGGTACCGAATGGCTGCTGCGTTCCACCCAGGATCACGGTATTTCTCCATGGTTATTGTGGTTGTGCCGGGGATCAGCGGAGACGCATGGTACAACCGCAGCGTGGCCGTCTCTGCCCCGAAGAGTTTAACCTCTGAATTGTAATGGTGCTTAGCCCTGTTCAGGATCCTTTACCCCTTTAATGATTGAACGGTCATGGCACCCCCTGGTGGCAGAGATGAAAAGTGCAGGAAGTAGGATTAGAGCCCTCCAGCTCCCACTATGCTCAGACCCTCTAGCCTAGGGTGCAAAGGGTGCTTGCTCCAGGACTGAAGAGACCCCTGGCTCTACAGAGCCCACATGTGTTCTCCTTCGCACAGGTGTAAATCTTCACTGACTCACTTGGCTCGGGTGCCGTTAAGCCGGATTCCTACTGGAGTTGCTGAGAGCAGAGTGGCCTCATGGTCCTTCCAGCTGAAAGGGACGTTCAGAAAGCTCGTGGGAGGATTTCTGTATCGGGGAGCATGCGTTGGTCTATGTCTGTCCAGTGTTCGCCATGATCCAAGCTGGAGAGGGTTAATCTGAGGCCAGGTCCCAAGGATATTTGAGAGAGCCTAGGACTGGCCTGGCCAGCTGGTTTGCTCCGCATTGTTGGCAGGACAGTCCGGGGTCTGAGCAGAGGAGTAGGAGCCAGACACTGCCGAGTTATGGGCCTAGTGCCACCGGATGTGCTGTGTAATAGACTGGAAATTTGGACTCCTGGGTTCTAGTCTGTAGCTGTCTCACTGCCTGGCCTTGGGCAAGTCCCTTATACCTGAGGACCCATGTAACTTGGCATCAGAAAACTGTCCTCCCATCCCTACTGAATTCCCCAGCCAGGGCAGCTGAGGGAGACAAGCTCTGACATGTCAGGTCTTGGCAGGCTGTGAACCAGGAAGCTAAGAGCTCATCCTGACAGGCAGTGACATGAGATCGGCCCAGGCCTTTCCAAAAGGGTGCTTGTCCTGTCAGCAAACTGCAGGCTCAGCAGAACGCCTTCCCTGCAGGGCCGGAGAGCAGAAGAGGGACGGGCTGGGCCTGGCTGCATGCGGAGGGAAATGAGAGAAGAGGGAGAGAGAGATTCATAGATTCCCAGGCCAGAAGGGACCATTTTGGTCATTTCGTCTGCCTCCCTGTGTGACACAGCCTGGAGATCTGCCCCCAAGTCATTCCTACAGCAGATCTGTTAGAGAAACAGTCAGTCTGGATTTAAAAATTGCCAGTGATGGAAAATCTACCATGACCTTTGGTAAATTGTTCCAATGACCAATTAGCCTAATTTATGCCTTACTTCCAGGCTGAATTTGTCCAGCTTCAACCCCAGCCGTTGAATGGTGTTAGACCTTCCTCTGCTAGACCAAAGAGACGTTATTAAATATCTGTTCCCCACATAGACACTGATCACCCCGGAAGCGTCTCTTTGTTAAACTAACTCAATTGAGCTCTCTGAGCCTGTCACGGGAAGGCAGGTTTTCAAATCCTGGCTCTTCTCTGCACCCTCTTCAATTTACCAACCTCCTCCTTGAATTGTGGGCGCTAGAACTGGATGCTGCTGGGGGGTGAGCACAGGCTGAGGAAGATATTCCTTCTCTTCCCTTTTACCTCTCCTCCCCTGACCATGATGGCAGGTCTCTGGTCTCTCTTTGCCCGAATCCCTCCCATCTCACACCATCCTTTCGCCTTTCCTTCTCTGCTCCGTGCAGCCCGTTTCTGCCTTCAGGGCTGCGAGTCCTTCAGGGCGCGGACCAAGGGCTGTAACTTCCTTAGGGTCTGTTTACGCTGCGGTCGGAGGGGTGACAGCACCTCAGGCAGGCAGTGCAGCTAAAAATAGCAGCAAAGGCCTGGCAGCTTGGGCGGCAGGCCGGGAAGGGGAATACGTGCCACGGGAGCTGGGGCGGGCTTGTGCACATCAGCACTGTTATCTTTAGCCATGCTAGATAGCTTGCATCTAGCGTGAGTCTGCCTGTCCGAGCTGTGGCCATCCCTCTGACTGCTGCATAGACCGACCCTTAGACTGTGCCCGCTGGGTACCATGGGACGTGGCATGTAGGGGCTCTGGGGACATCTCAATACCTGTCCTGTCCCAGCCATTTCCCTGGGGCCCACTGCAACTCCAAACCCATCTTCCTACCCAGAGGGTCCTGGGTGCCCTTCACGAGCTCTGTGCAGCCCCATCAGTGCAAGGAGTCAGCAGGAATGCTGCTGGGGAAGGGATGGGTATTGCGCCCCCGTGGGGGCAGACGCAGGGCTGTGTGGTGTCACCATTGCCCTGCGTTCCCTGGCTTCTGTAAGGTGCTGGCTCATTTTTGCTTGGCCTGCTAAGATGCTGTTTTGGGGAGATGTGGGGCAGCAAGCAGGGGGATGGAGGGGAAACCTACCTAACTTGAGGGACGTCCCAGAGCAGCCTAGCCCTGTGGCTAGTTGCAAAAGCCTCATGAAGCTCAAGGGAGTCAGGGTTGGGAGGAAGGATGGACTGGGGGTGAAGACACCGGGCTCGGGACCTGGAGATCTGTGTTCAGTTCCTGGCACTGCTGCAGACTCCCTGTGTTGCTCAAGCTGCCCCATGCCTCAGTTTCCCCACAGTCACTTAGAGAGACTGTAATCCGTGCACTTCGTGGGTGTGGTTCTCTGTCCCATCTAGTGGCAACAAGACAACAGAGAGAGAGAGAGAGAGATTCATGAGTCTGCTCTACAGCCAAGGCCCAAAGAAGCCTGGACCCAGCGTGCTGACCATGAGGATGGATGTGCTGTGGACTGAGGTTAGAAGGACCCTTGGTGTGATTTGGCTGCTGGGGCAATGAGAACTGCCCCCAGGCCAATGGGGGTGGGATTTGGAGTGGACTGTCTCTAAAAGGGGAGCCCCCCTGCCCAACGCAGTACAGTGAGAAGATGGCACCTGAGCATCACCTTGCATGCTCAGGGGTGTGGTGGTAGGTCTCAGACCCCTGCTCCAGACAGTTTTCATTCAGGGGCATTTGTGCACCCATGGAACTAGGCAAGATGCTGGTTTGCACACAGAGAGCAGGCCAAGCTGTGACTGCATGCTGCAGAGCTGCCTCTCCTCAGAAACTAGCCTGTTTGCACTGTTAGAAATGGAGGCTCTTTGCTGTCAGAAAAACGGCTCCCCCCCCCCCACACACTGATGTTTCACGCCATGTGCACAGAGGAGTTGGACGAAAACAGGTGTAAGCAGGGCCTGAATGAACTCTCCCCTGACAGCTAGTTGGGGAGGGGAGAGACTTCAGGAGCAAACTGTATTTACATGAACACACCCACTCTGTGTATCTAGCAGATGGGAGTTGTGAAGCTCCAAGTGATCAACTTTGGCTGATGCTGGGTTACAAATCACTTTAGTTATTGAATGCAGGGGGAGTGAAATGTTATCTTCATGATATGACTAAAGGGGAGCAGAACTGTGCTGAGCCTGTCCTGATTGAGGGGTCACTCTCAGCTGAAAGGAACTGGCTAAGCCAGGGGCTCGAATGCCGAGCCCTGTGAAAATGGGGACAGGTGTGTGGGTTAGGAGGGTGAACTGTCTTTAATGGCCCCTGGCTTGGTTTAACTTGTTCCTCCCCCACTGTTCAAAGATAGGGCTAAATAGGCTTCATTAGGAGTCTTTCGTTATGTTAAAGTGCTCAAATGAGACCTCAAATTGTGTGGTGGGGTAGTGTCTCTGCCCAGCCTGCAAAGAACTGAAAATTACTAAGCAACTGATGTGCAGTAGTCACAGCAGAGAGGCAGGTAGTGACTGATAGTTGCCTGGTCAATGAGTGGCTGGTGAGGTGGTCAGCAGAGAGGAGCTGTGGTGGGGCGGTCAGCATTGCTGGCGAGGCGACCAGCCAGATCAACTGCTAGGAGGGCAGAGCAAGGTGCCTTCTTCTCTTGGTGGGAGGGGAACTCTCACAGATGCACCTTGGAACCCTGGGACTTCACTGACCCAGGACAACCACTGTGAGTGGGGAGCGGTGAGGGAGCAGACGGGGCACAAAAAAGGGGCACAAAAAAGGAACGGTTGTTGTCAAGATCACCAGGCGGAAGGCTCTGCCCCTCCTTCCCCCCACTCTGCAGTGGGCGTCCTGCTCACAGTTTTAGGTTTAGGAATCCTACTTGTGGCATTTTCCCTAATTAATGTCATGTGACTTCCCTCCTTTCATTAAATGTTTCCTTTCTACACTCAGACTCTGTGCTTGCGAGAGGAGAAGTATTGCTCCTTAGAGGCGCCCAGGGTTGGTGTGTAAATTTCCCAGGTTACTGGGTGGGGGCTCGAGCTGATTCTGTGTTGTATCAATGGAAAAGAACCCCTAGATATTGAACCCAGCCTTGGTTGCCGCTGGTTCCACCTGGCAGAAGGGTTACACCTCAAAGGCTCTTGCTGGAAGGTTGTAGGGTAACACAGCTTTATTTCTGACAACTCTGATTGGTAGCACACAAGAACCCCAAAACAAAGAGACAGAAATCAGGCTGCTCTCAAAAGCAGAGCAGCACAACTCACCCGAACTTCCCGTAGGTTGGCTGCTGACTGACAGTTGCTTGGTAAATCCAGATCTCGTGCTTCCCTACAAAGCCTCCAAGCCTGTGTAAGCAGAGTCAGGATGAGCTGTACCCTGACATCTGGTGGTGAAGTATGGGAAGTGTGGAAAGAATGTCTGGAATGCGAAATCTCAAATATTTGCATAGGCACGCCTACCCCATCCCAGACTGCCGAGCTGTGAGACTGCTTTGTGACAGAAATGACTCAACCTCAGTTGGGTGGTACTTGCTAGACAAGGGACATGGGTTCCAAAACCCTGTGAATAGAGAGAGGTTGGGGACAGGTATTTGTGCCTGGTGGTGCAGGCTCCTTGTGGAGCTAGAAGCACCAGTTGCACCCCCTCCTCTCTCCACTGTGGAATGTCAGAGTTGATTTTTTATTCCCTTAAGACTCTAGATACAGGTTGCTGAGCTGAACTCACTTTGGGCTAATGGTGCACTAGCACTGGGCTCCCCTACTATGTGCTGAGATCACTAAGAGCTGAAATCACAAAAGAGCTGAAATTACTGAGCTGGGAGCACTGAGTACTGTGCTAACTAGTGGGGGAGCCTGAAGCTATACTGTGGAACAGAGCAGCTGGCGGAGTGGAGCAGTTTATGGGGATGGCTGGAGCGGACCACAGGACAGCTGGTGGAGTGGAGCGGCTGGCAGAGCGGAGTAGCTGTGGGGCGTGTGGAGCAGCCCATAGAGCGAGCGGAGCCGAGCAGTTTGCTGGGACAACTGGAGCAGCTCACGATGCAGCTGGTAGAGCGGAGCAGTTTGTGAGAACGGCCGGAGGAGCAGAGTGGAGCGGCTGGTAAGGCGGAGCAGTTCGTGGAGAAGGCGGAAGCAGAACCCACGGAGAGGCAGGGCAGTTGGCCCTGGACCACGTAAGGTGCCCCTTTCACCCAGGCTGGGGGGAGGGACCTCTACAGATAGACTCTTGAATTCTGGGGTGGCATTGACCAGAGACTTTTGGGTTGTTGGACTTTGGAGTGATTGGACTTAAGACCCTAAGGGGGAAAGGACATTGCCAAATGTACTTGGGGGGGTGGTTATGGTTTGTGTTATAACTCTGTTTGTGGTGTTTCTCCAATGGGATGCCACATTGATTCCTTCCTTTATTAAAAAGATTTCGCTACACTCAGACTCCGTGCTTGCGAGAGGGGAAGTATTGCCTCCTAGAGGCGCCCAGGAGGGTATGGTATGTAAGTGTCCCAGGTCACTGGGTGGGGGCTCGAGCCGGTTATGCCTTGTGTTATTGAAACGGAACCCCTGGATACTGAACCCGGCCCTTGTTGCTGCCAACTCAGAGGGGCAGAAGGGTTACACCTGCAAGCTGGACCAGGAAGTTCCCTGAGAATTTAAAAGTGTCAGCTTAAAAATTGTACACAATTTTCAATCCACCACCTGTTTTAAAAGCAAAAAGCATCATACTCTGAGGATGTTCTTTTCTATGGTGAATATTTCACACCCGCCCTCCGGTTTGCACCCTTTGACCAGGGAAGCCCACAGAGGGATAGAGTCTCAAATAGCATCACCAATATTTTAGCAAGATACTCTTCCACACAATAGACAAATATCCTCTGGAACTCCCTGCCACAAGAGAGCACTGAAGCCAGGCACTTGGAAAAAATCAAACACAGGACTGGGCATTTATAGGGATAATGAGATTATCCAGCACTAAAATAAAAAGTTTGGGAGGGAAGTAAACCTTTATGCTCCAGGGCACAAACCAACCTCTAATTGAGTGTGATGAGGAAGGAATTTTCCCAGGGCAGGTTATTTCATCATTTCCCAGTAAGGGACTTCTTGCCCCTTTCTCTGAAGCAGCAGGTATTGGCCATTGCTGGAGATGGGATCCTGGACTACATGCCACCTGATCTGAGTCAGTCTGGTAATTCTTATGTTTCTAAGATGATTGTAGCTGAAAACATTTTGCAACACAGTGTGCCTGTTGGTTCATGGGGCAGCCTGCTCCTGATCCATTGAACTTTCAATGTGCTGGGCTCAGAGAGACTGCTCGGGGTTTTCCTTCAGGGAAGTCACAGCGCTTTCTTCCTCAGATGGCATTATTGGATGGCTGCCCCTGAGATAATTCACACTCGTAGAAGGAACAGAGCATCTCAGGAGAGAGAGCCGCTGACTCCGGGGATCATTAGTAATATGCAGAGCCTTTCACCTCCACTTCACTGCTTCACCCCAGGGCTTTATCATCCCCAGGGAGCTCATGACGAAGGGCGCATTGTGTCTCTCTCTGAGTGGTTTGTACTGCAGCCCTTCACCCTGCTGTCTGAGCTCCTTCTTGCTTTTCAGTCAGCTCTACAAGAGGAGGGGCAGCACTATTGTCTGCATTGTTGGGGAAACTGAGGCACAGAGCGAGATGGGGAAGAGGCTTGCCCAAGGTCACCCAGCAAGCCAGTGGGGCAGGAAGGGACAGACCTCAGCTCTTCAGACTCCCAGTCCAATGGGCCCTACTCTGGCTGAGCCACTAGGATCCATTGCACACAAATGCTCCCTCCCTTACCCAGCAGTTGGGTAGCGGAACCTGCAGAACTGCCCTGCCCTAAGCCCAGGCCACCTTGATCTCACCACCCTGGGGCAATGCCTGGGCCCTGTGCTCATAGACTCACAGACTTTAAGTCAGAAGGGACCATAATGATCATCTAGTCTGACCTCCTGCACAACGCAGGCCACAGAATCTCACCCACCCACTCCTGTAACAAACCCCTAACCTGTGTCTGAGTTACTGAAGTCCTCAAATCGTGGTTTAAAGACCTCAAGTTGCAGAGAATCCTCCAGCAAGTGACCCATGCCCCATGCTGCAGAGGAAGGCAAGGGAGGGGCGTGGTGCTGCGTGTGGATGCCCACATGTGATAAGCATGTGGGGGCTTTGCCCCCATTGGCAGAGGGGGCGCTGTCGGCCTGGTCAGCAGAGGCAGCTGTAGTAGGCATGGTGGGGGGCGCGGGGAATAAGACAATGGGAGATGTGGTCAAACACAGAAGCGCCCAAGGCCGGATCCAGGCACGAGGGGATGCCCCACGCCCAAGGCCGGCTGCTCTCCAGCACACTCAAGTCACCTGGTGACAGGTGGGAAGGGATGAGGGGGAAGATGTCAGCGGCTCTCTGTGCATGCCAGAAGGCTCAAGCACTTGGGAGCAGCAATGCCCTCCAGGGCATGGGGAGGACTGGGGAAGGGCTGGGAGATGGAGGGTGAATGATCCAAGGGGAAAGGAGTGTGCTCAGGAAGGCAGAGTCTCTGTGTCACCGTGAGATCTGAGCATCTCTGCTAATCCCTCACCAGAATAAGTTCTGCTCGGGCCAGAGGGCGATCTCATTACTTACATAGGTAATTCCCCTGTCTCGAGTGGGCTTCCGGCATGAGTAAGACTGTTGTGGTTTAGGAGGAAGCAGGGTCTAGTGGTCAGAGCAAGGGTCTTACCCCACAGACCCGTCATTGTCTCACTGTGTGAATCCGAGCCGAGCAACTTCCCCATCTGTAAAATGGGACGTGCGCCTGACCTACTACACGGGGCTGGACGCTGAGTCCAGCCTCATTAATGCTGTAAAGTGCTTTGTTAAGGACCCAATTTGGGTGATGAATTCTAGTGTGAAGGGAACTAGCTAATGAAGAGATATGGGACCAGGGTGAAACAGTTAGACCCAGAACTTTGTCCAGCCCACACACTGGGGTGTTAGAATTGGAGGTTTTGGTCTGATCCAATATTAATCCGTTTGCAAAATTCTGATCTTGGTCCAAGTTCATATTTCAAGTGGCCCCAAAGCACATAGATTTTTTGATCCATGATTTGGGTTCAAGCCCATCTCCACTAGTAAGGTTAGTGTATCTCTGGCCACTGTGTTTGCAAAATCCTGGGGAACCGAGGAGGCCCTGGAAGGCTGGAGGAAATACAAATGTGGTACCGAGCTTCTGAAAAGGAAAGAGACTTAATCCTGGCAGTTACTCTCCTGAAGTACATAAGAACTGCCACACAGAGTCAGACCAAAGCTCCATCTAGCCCAGTGTCTTGTTTTCCAACAGTGGCCAATGCCAGGTGCCCCAGAGGGAATGAACAGAACAGGGCAATTACCAAGTGATCCATCCGCTGTCATCCACTCCCAGCTTCTGGCAATTCCCATCCCAAGACTAACTCCTATCCCATGTCAAACAGTGGCTCAGAGATGACTAGAAAAACCCCTCACTATGTATCCAGAGGATGGTGGAACCAGGAACAAGAAGCAGCATAGAGGAGTTTATAGCGAATACATTTTGCCAAACAAATGTGACTGCTCTTTTAAATCAAGTAACGACATGAGTGGCTGAAGGGAAAGTGGAGGCTGTATTGTGCTGGTTTTGGCTTTGATATGGTGCCTGGCAAAATCTGACTCGAAAAATTAATTACAGTTGGCTTGGTTCGGACGGCTGGCATGCAGCTGAAAACCAGCTCGAGGACTGTGAATAAAGGATGCTGATTAACATCAATGGATCATGTTATAGGACGTGCCTAGTGGGTGTGGCAAGGAATAGTTTGATCCGGTCTTAGTTAGCATCCTGTCTAGTCACCAGGAACAGGAACTAACCATCATGCAAGTGAAATTGACGGATGACACTAAAGCGGCCAGAGCGGCAAACACCACACCGAGAAAGGAGGACTGCTCAGAGGGACTGACATGCAGAGAAACTAGAAACACCCGCAGGAAATAACAATGAGATTGTGCTTGAGAAAGTCCAGCTAGTGTATCAGTCCAGAGGGCAGGGGAATAATTCGGGGCACAAAGATTCAAGCCGCGATCCAGAGAGAGACCTGGGGTGAGACAGGAGAGCAAACGGAACATGAGTTTGTGAGGCAGCCTTGGAGTTAAAAAGCCAGAGCAGCACATCCCATGGCGGAGTGAATGGTCCCTTCTGATCTCGCTGGGGTGAGCCTCGGCTTGCAGCATAGCATGTCGAGGGCCAAACTGCAGAGTCTTCCGAGCACAGGAGCAGTGCAAGGTCTGGCTCCCTGGCTCCCATCACGAATGATCACGGGCATTAGATGGAGCTGGATGGGGGCAGATGCCGGAGCTGCCGTGGGGCCCACTGAAGCCTAACAGAGCTTAATATGTATCACTTGCTGTGATTGGGCGAACTCCCCACGCTAGCCCTGCAAGAGCAGAACTGGGCCAATCAGGCTGCAATTATGCCTGGGGGCAAAAGCCCTGATTAGGGGAAGCTCACCTGTGTGGGACAGGCCAGCTTGTATAAAGACAAGGAATTGGAAGGAGGGGGACAGGAGGCATGTTTGGGGCATATAGAGGCAAGTAGCCATGGTTACGCTCTGGGAGGAGGGAGTGGTGAGGCTGGCAAACCCAGAGGAGGGGGGAAGGCCAAGAGGTAAGGAAGAGGCTCAGGGAAAGGCAGCAAGGTACAGGAGGGAACCTCACCATGGCTGCTCTTTAGAAGGTCCCTGAGCCAGACCCCAGAGCAAAGGGCAGGCTGGGTTCCCCTGCCAGCCACTGAGGGAGCGGCACCGGGAGCAGTGAATGAGATTGCGGGTGAGCAGGGACTTTACTACCCGTCCCCGGAAGGGGAAACCACACAGTGACCTGGCCAGAGGAAAACGTCACAAAGAGGATGCTGCGGTTCCGGGAGCGAAAGAAGGGCCTGTGGACTGCGAAAGTGGCAGAGTGTAACAGTTGGAAGGGGCATTGGCCTGGCAGAGCTAATCCCCCGAATGGCCAGGAGGAGGCTCCATTCGGTGGTGAGTCAAGCACCCCGACACACTGACCTAAGAGAGAATTAAAGAGCCAAATGCTAGCAGTTGATGACAGTCAGAAGGGGGTGAACTTCAATGGGAGAGGGGAATTATTTCAGGTGGCACCAGAGGATTTGGCTAGTGGGGATGGGATGGAACTGAGAGTGGGAACATGTTGGAAAATGCTCAAGTGTCAAGGGACATGGAAAGCCCTGGCGCGTGGGACATTTAAAACTAGACTGGCTAGAACTCTGATTAATGTTTCCCATTGTACAGTCTGGATTGGCAGGGATGGAACAGATGGTATAATAGGGTCTTTACATCCGTTCCTACTATGGTTCCCGTCGGATGAGCCTGTGCCCTGACAGAAGGGCAAAGGAATCACTTGGTCACATTAATGCCCGGTAAATTTAGAGCCGACAAAGTTGCCCAGTTTTTGTCCAGCCAGCTTGTGAAGTCCTATTCCTGCACTGAGGGCATGGAGTCCAAAGGGCAAATCTAACATTGGTGCTAAGCCACAGGCTTGACCTGAGTGACACCAAGGACGAGTACCAATGGGCTGAGTCATTAGACCGTGATAGCAGCACAGGTCTGTGCTTGCAGCCACCCAGTCTCGGAGACGGATAATGAAATGTCATGCTTCCGGGTATCCGCTGATCGCTGCCTAAGTCAAAAAGGGATTTCCCCTCATGTAGCATTGCAGAGAGGCATTCGGGGTACCACTCACTTCTGAATCAGAGGCCATTAGCACTGCCCATGTGAGGTGCTTGACTTGGGGACGGACGGGCTGATTCAGGGTACCAGAACCTGCGTCGATGCTGGATGCTTTTGATCTACATTTTCCCTCATGAGAGGCAGAGTGGTCTGGTGGCTAAGGGGCTGAGCTGGCATTCAGATCTGCGTTAGACCTGGGAAGTGAACTCGAGATCCCTGAGCAAGTCAGTTAAAGGGACAATTTTTCAGAAGTGATGAGTGATTTTCGGGTGCCTGACTCAAGAGGCTTTAAAGGGGCCTGATTTGAAGGCAGGTATCTGGCACTATCTGGAAACTGGGACCCTTTAACGAGTCAGTCTCAGTACAGACACCCATGTTCAAAAATCCTGGCTCAATTTCTGTGGCTCAATTCCCCATCTGTAAAATGGGGATACTAATGCCCCCTTTTCTCCCACCCTCTGCCTATCTGATCCACTTAGATTGGGAACTCTTCAGGACAGGGATTCTCTCTTTCTTTATGTACCCCTTCTGCCCCTCTGAGTTGGCAGCAACAAGGGCCGGGTTCAGTATCCAGGGGTTCCGTTTCAGCAACTCAATGCATAACCGGCTTGAGCCCCCACCCAGTGACCTGGGACACTTACATATCACACCCCCCTGGGCGCTTCTAGGAGGCAATACTTCCCCTCTCGCAAGCACAGAGTCTGAGTGGTAACAAAATCTTTTTAATAAAGGAAGGAATCAATGCAGCATCCCATTGGAGAAAACACCACAAACAGGGTTATAACACAAACCATGAACAAAAAACCCACCTCCAGTACGTTCAGGCAATGTCCTTTCCCCCTTAGGGTTCTTAAGTCCAATCATCCCAAAGTCCAACAACCCAAAAGTCTCTGGTCAGTAGCCACCCAGAATTCAAGAGTTTATCTGTAGAGTTTTACCCCTCCACCCAGCCTGTGTGGAAATGGGGGGGGGAGTCCACACAGGGTATTAAGGGGCACCTTACGTGGGCCAGGGCCAACTGCTCTGCCGCTCCATGAAGTTCTGCTGCAGCCTTCACCATGACCAGTTTCCACCACACCAGCTGTGCTGCTCCTCCAGCCGCCCCTGGCAAACCGCTTCACTCTCGCTCACTGTTCCATGGGCTGCTTCAACATGCTGCAACTGCTCCACTCTGCCAGCTGCTTATCAATAGGTCTTGCAGACTCCCCACTAGGTAACACAGCACTCAGTGATTTCAGCTCTTAGTAGGAGAGCCCTGGTGCTGGTGCACTATTGGTCCAACATGAATCAGCTCAGTAGTCTCTAGATGGACTCCTAATAGAATCAAAAGTGCTCTACTCTTTAATAGTGGAGAGAGAACGTGCAATTGGTGTTCCAAGACCCTCAAAGGGCCCATGCATCAGGTGCACATATCAGTCCCAACCTCTCTCAATTCATGGGTTTTGGAACCCATGTCCCATGTTAGCAAGTACCACCCAGCTGAGGTTGAGTCATTTCTGTCACAAAGCAGTCCACAGCTCCCATTCACACAATCAGGTGACAAACTTTTTTTCTTTCCTCCTGCCCCAATAACAAAGAAATTGGGGATTCCAGAGCTGTTAAAATCACCATCCCAAGCTGCTGTGGGGTTATGCTAAGTGGGGGAGTGGATACCAATGCATTCTTAAAATTCTTTCCACACTCTCTACAATTCCCCACCAGATATCAGGGATGTCAGCTCATCCTGACTCTGCTTACATTTATATTTGTACAGCACCTTCACAACCGGGCTGTGATCCTAAGTGAAGCCTCTGCACATACAAATAGTGCTAATATGTTGTCCCTCTTTCCATCTGAAGTTCTCAAAGCACTTTACCTGCATCTATTAATTAAACCCCACAGTCAGCCTGTGGAGTAAATTTGACTCATTATCCCAATTCTACAAGTGGGGAGAACTGAAATACAGGGAGGTGAAATGACTTGGCTCAAGACCTGCTAGGTAGTAGCAGAGGTGGGACTGGAACTCAGATGTTCTGCTACCCAGTTACCATCTCGAACTGCTAGGCCACACTTCCTGTTTAATAACTCCACCCCAGGGCTCTTACCGAGAGCTATGAGTTGATGTTTCCCTGGTTAATTATGTGGTGTTAATAGGCAGTTTAATCTGGACTGCATTCAGTCTCACTGAGTTAAAAGATACCATCTTCTTGCCTAGATGTCTGTAACCTCCACACCTTGTATATTGAAGTGCATGTTTAATTGCATAAGCAGTCATTTAAAATGCTACACATATGTCATGTTACTAAGTTAATGGCACTGTAGAGACTAACACCTTAATTTCCTGATTCTGCATGTGGGTTTACATTCTCTCAACCTCCTGCGACGAAGAAGGTGATAGGTTGTATTTAAAGGGATGCTGACCTGTCCAATTTGGCGAAAGCCAAAAGAGAAATATTTCCATGATTTAAAAGAAAAATCCAACACGAAGTGAGGTTTTGTTCAAATAAGCCAATGCTCCTTCTCCTGCCATGCTAGAAACCTAAATATGGCAGCGGGTGAAACTGATATTGATTAGAAACTCAGGCTACACAAAACTGAAATGGACCTGGCTGTTTCCATTCCCAATGCTGAAATCAGGGGAGAGGAAAAGTAAACACACACAGTTCTGCCAGCCCCAGTGAGTCAAAAATCATGACTTGGGCATTAAAAACCATGACATTTAAAACAAAAAAAAGGTGCTTTCTGGTTTTCGATCCCTTAGGCAGCTCTAGGGTCACGTTTTCGAGTTTTTCCCTGCAACCATAAGGGCTAGAAATTTACTCTCTCTCTCTCTTTTTTAATGGAAACTGAGATTCTCGCTTAACCACTTGACTCCAGGAGCTGGGATTTTGTAAGAATACCACCAAAAATTCCAAAACTCACAACAGAATCCTGACGCTTGGCAGCACAGCAAACAGAACAAATAAGGGAGAGTCAATTTGATTTCTTTTTCCAAAGTCCTTCCCCCTTTAATGTTCCAAGCGCTTCTGTGTAGCACAGATGAGGAAACTTGTGGGAGTTCATTTGCCTCTTGTCCATGCTGGTGTGAATGAGGAGGAAATTGGTGGAGTGACACCAGTCTGAGGTCACAATTGGGGCCTGTTAGCTTTTAATCCAGTGGTGTCCTGTTAATAGAAAGGGTGGAACTATAGATGGAGATGCCATGCTGGCGGTAATAGATTCAGAGAGAGAGTGATAACCCATGTTACAAATTGGAGGCAAGGACCTGATGATACAATAATGGTGATATGATGTCATCCCATCCCTGCCCACTGATTTTTCTCTCTGTGATCTGGGGTTCCCCCCATCCTTTATCCTTACAGGGCGCATGGCAAAGCTTCTGCTGCTGCTCTTTATTTTCATATTTATCGATTAACGCACAAATGCCGTGTTTCAAAGCCAAGTTGGTGGGAGCGACACATGCAGAGGGCGGGAAATCCCCAATGCACTATGGCGTAGTGAAATGGGCATTGCCCTGGGGCAGCTGCAGGGATGGGTTTGGTTGGACGTCTCACCTGTGCTTGGAGAAAAAGCCCCCAGCCATAATGAAGACCTGGGTTTCTTCTCCTGCCCGATCAGGATCTGCAAACAATCCGTTTATATAGCAAGGGTCTGGCTCTGCCACATGCTATGATACCTTTGACTCCAGCCATTTCCCTTCTGGGACACTTTGCAGTTGTCTGTGTGTCTCAAGCTCAGCACCAGCATAACAGTCCTGCGCCACTGGAGAAAAAGAGAGTGGGCAGAGAGTGAAGAGCAGGGCGTTGCAGCCGGCACTAGAGAGAGCCATGATCTCATGCATCAAGCCAGTATATTGCCCTCAGCACCCCAGGCTCACATTGTTGCCAATGGACAAGTCCCCGGAAGCATGTAGGCTCGGGCTTTAGGGGCATGTGATCCTATGTCCCGTTAGTGGGTCATGTACAACGGATAAATGCCCAGCTACAAGTAGTAGTTAATGCAGATGCTCCTTTAGCTCAAGTAGCAGAGACAGGGGGGCTTCTAAAACTGAAGGTTGTGGGTTCCAGCCCCGCTAGTGATTGTAGGGCCTGTGTGTCTGCATGTGGCAAGGTTGTTGCAGGGTGGTAACAGTGAGCATACATCAGTGTGGTGTCTGGAAATTGACAAGTCCTACCTGTGCAAATGAATAATGGTCAAAAATCTAATGCAACCACTTGTGTGTTTGTTCCCTGGATGGTGACTTCTGAGATCTTGTGGCTTCAAGGTCAGGGGTCAGACCTGCACGACTAAGTGGGACAATGACCTCTCTATGGATGTCCCTCAGCTCCGAATAGTCTAGGGAGAGTTCACATCTGAAATGCAATACATTCAGAATCTGCTGGTTGCACAGATGGGGCCAAGCTCACCTCTGAGGCCAGCTGTGTTCAGGAGAGTTACACCAGAGCTGGAGGAGTTGCCCAACACTTATTTCAAGTAGAGAGGTGCCCAAACCCACCCCTGAGATCTGAGCACCCCCCGACTTCCGAAGAAGGTTCAGCAGCTGCACACAGATTTGGCTCTGAAGATTTGCAGGTGGCCCCAATCTGCAAAATGTCCCAGATCAACCCTCACCCCCACCCTCCAATCTCAACACCGTGACATTTGGGAGGTAAAGGGGTCTAGCTCTGAATTATTATGAGGCAACCGCTGGCTACATGGGCAACTTGCTAGGCACCCGAAGGGCCTTTCTCTTTCCTCTGGAGGAAACAGCACATGGGAGCGGCAAATGCTCCTGCTTCATCGAGCCGTTTGTAGTGCTGATCACCAGGGCTCCGGCTAGGGGTTCTGCCAGCTGCTGTCTGTCTCATATACAGCAATACGCTATTTGGGGTATCTTCCGCGTGCTTGGGGTGAGTCTGCTGGTTTCTATTTTCTTGTGCTCCCATTCACTACCCAGGCCATTTACACTATGGGCAGGTGCCACATGACCGAAGGGTTAATTCATTACCCAGTGATGTAGGGACGTGTTGGAATGGTGGTGAGGGATACGATAGGGAGCGAAGGCACGACATTGATGCTCGAGTGCATCTATAAGATGTACTCCAGGCCTCACAAGCTACTGCAGGTGGCTCAGCTCCGGTGCCAAAGAGCAGGATGCTTTACCACCCAAGGGAGCATTGGGTGGAGGTGACCACAGAAGCCCTGACTCCAGGGGCATGGAAGGGGGAGGGATTAAAGGATGAAGGTTTCTAAGCTCTTCCTCAGCCTGAAGCTGTCCACTGCAAGTGCTGGAGCTCCCTAATCCAGAATGGTCTCATTGGCGCCCACTTTGGGGAGGGAAATCTCCCCTCGTACTAAGTGCTCGGACTCAGCCCTCCCTGTGATTGGCACTCAGGTCCCTTCCCTCTGAAGGAGGCCGTGGGATCCCTGTAATTGGGTCAGGTCAGACAAACACCTTGTGTCATGCACCAGGGCTGGCAGTCAAGCCTAGTGGGTGCAGCAGGAGTTGTGAGTCGGGAGCTGGAACCAGTGGATGGAGCTGGAGTCAGGAAGCCCATAGGCAGCAGGTCTGGGGTGGACCAGGGAGGACAGGAACAAAGCTGGGAACAAGGCCAGCTCAGGGCTGGGGCAAGGCTACGAGCCGGACAGGCCCAGAAGAGATGGCAGCTGTGGGCATGTGCATTTAACAGCCAGAGATCCAGTGTTGCTGGTGGGCTTCAGAGCAGGTTTTCTGATTCCCTCGGCCGGCCTGGCAGAGGGATAAATCAGGCAGCCCTGCTGTGGCTCGGCTATGCTGTTGGGCTGACTGGAGACTGGGCAGGTGCAGCTGGAAGTCCTCCACTCAGCCAGGGATTGGCTATGATCCACGCCCAGCTTGTCCTGCGCTACATGCAGCGTAGCCAGCGCAGCCCTGTGTGACGTACAGAGCTCTGGGCAAAGCACCCTGAGCCCCCCAGCCCTGTTTGCATTAGAGGTGTGACTGCCACTCCGTCCTCTGACGCGGTTCCAACAAAATGGGGGTGACGGTACACACCTCCTTCGTAAAGCTCCCAGCGCTGGATCGTGCACTACAAGCGCAAGGTCTTACTGCTGTTATTAATAAGCCGTGGTTGAGCTGTGTCCCGATAGCAGCTTTTTTTCCGCAACACAGGTCATGCACGACATCATCGCAGTTCATTTGGGGACAATGTGGGCAGCCGGGGGAATAGTGCACCCGCCAGGCATGCCCACAGAGCAGCACGCAGGGCCATATTTCCTGGGATGCTCCAACCAAACAGAGCTAGGCGGAGGGCGGACAGTGCAAAGCAGTTACAAACACGCTCTCGAGGCATCCCCGCCCCGAGGACTGAACCGGTTGCAGGAAGAAAGCAGTTCAGGTGTGTCGCCACAGACCATGCCTGCAGCCAATTGTACCCCTCATTGCATAGAACCTCACTGACAAAATAGTAGCCACACAGCTGTGGCAGGTGGGCCATGTAATCCGCTGTCTGGGCGATCTCCCTCATCCAACCAATGAAATGGTAGCACGCAAATTAGCTGCAGAGTAAAGGTGGTGATTGGCTGCATTACCTCCGCTCTCATGATGGTCTGGGACTCTTGGTGTGGTACCATATGGGTGTCATTTGTAAAGAACTTAAAAATGAGAAGGTGGCAGAGTGTGAATCCCAGTGATGGTTGAACCCGGTGAGATTTGGAACAAAAAGAGCCCTCCGCCATGCTCACTGCTGTTTCCGTCATTTCACACTGACTCAACGGCCGTTCTAGGCTTCAGCGCGACACAGCCAGAGTGATAGTCCTGGAATCTTGCTCTCTAGCTTGTCACCTGCACAGGATCCCATGTTCTTTAAGGGAAAACACGGCCAAACTTGGCCTTCGGAGAGACCATAACTGGAACAGTAGGGAGTACAATGGGCCAGAACTGGAGCCCACTGGTGACAACTGGGAGTCCAGGGCTGGAATAGCAGGGGAGCAATAGGCCAGCGCTGGGCTGGATTGGTGGGTGTGGTACCCAACATGCTTTCACCATGAATGTCTCAGATGTAAACACTACGGACACCAGAGGAATGAGCCAGCCTGGGTCTCATTCCCACTGAATGTTGCAAGTGTCCCGCTCTTAATGTTACCAAACCTCTACCCCAGGTGCCAGGGTTGCTGGGTTCTATTGCACCAGGTGGGAGGGAGTCCCTGCAAACCCCACGTAACATCTCCCCACTGCAGCTTCCCACCTCTTTGCCCCCAGACAAATGTCGATCCGGCGTGCCAGATACCGCAGAAGGGGCAGAGTCGGCACAGTGGGCCAAGAATGCCTGGATAATAGCCAAGGAGAAGTGGACAGTGCTAACCCCTGGGTGAGTGAAGAGCTGCTGATGGATGGGGCCTGCTGCTTCAAGGTGTTTTTTTTTCTTGTGGAGGGAGCCATTCATCAGCGGTGTTAGACTCCAGCAGATTAACATATCTGCCATCACCAACAGAGAGGCCTTCTCTTCCTGGGGAGTAGGGATTGTCCTCCTCCCATGCTCCAGCATCCTACAGCCGCTGTCGGTCGGGGACAGGCAGGAGACAGGGAGTCAGGCCCAGATCTCTGATGGTGTTTAGGCTCCTAACTTCCACTGATTTCAGCTGGAAATTCAGAGCCTGAACATCTCGGAGGATGTGCCCAGGAGAGGGGCAGGGAGTCTCTTGCAATACCAGGGCTTGTGACTATGCTGGACAGCAAGGAGGGATCATTCTGTCACCTGACCTTGCTCTTTTCTCAGACATTAGGTGTGATGAGCGGGGATCCGTGTTTTCCATAACAAAAAACCCTGAAATTCTCTGATTAAGAAAAACGTAAAAACCCACTTTTTTTTTTTACCATTAAAACGCTGACCTTCAGTTTCCCTAGCCACACTATGAATAGGTATAAGTTGAACACGTTTCATTGGTATATGATAGAACGCCAGTTTATCCGAGCTGCCATTATCCGGCTCTCCGTATTAACGGAACCCACAGCTGCCCAGAGGCTGACCGCCTGCGCCCCTGCCGGGCGGCGGGTACTTTGGTGAACATGGCAGGCCGTTTAACGGAGGCTTGGATAAATGGGGTTCTACTGGATATGTTTTTATTTTTTTCACAAACTGTAAAAACTCAAGATTCTCTATAAAAAGGCAAATTCGGTGTTTGTCCTTGACAAGCAGATCTCTAGGCCCCTGGTGAGGACTGCGTCTGCATGCACACACAGATCATACACAGGCCTGAACTGCAAAGTTCACATCCAGCCTGGCTCCAGGGTGGGATGCAGGGCTCTGTATTCAAATTCCTCCATAGGAATAGCCAGAGCTGTTCAGCTCAGACCCTTCTCTGGTCTTGCCGACAGACCATCTGTTCTTGAGCTGTGACAGCGTGCCTGGCATTTGGGCATGACCAGGTCTCTGCCCCGAGCATCTTGCGATCTCAGGAGCCCTGAGGACAAGTTCCTGCCCCAGGTGTGTTGGAGGGTAGCTGTGGGGCTGCCTTGTACCTAGGGCCCATAGGAGGACACCTGTCACCTATAGGATCACCCACAGCACTGCGTGCAGCACCCTGGGTTTCCCCCTGCAAATCTCCCATAAAAATATTCTGTCTAGGCTCCGGCTGCTTGGTTTGCAAGCACTGCTGTGACCACAGCCCAAGAACACCTGAACTACTGCAGGGCTATAAGGTATTTTAAATTCACCCACCTCATCTCTACTGCACCTTGAATTCAAGTTGCCAGCTGGCCTCATTTCATTTCCAAGTTATCGCTGTAACACCCACCCCCCCGTGCATCCCTGTAGGAAGCCAAGTCTATTCCACTCAGGAGTTAAAGTTCTTTGGAGCCACTGCATTAATTTCCACAGCTCAAGCCTGTCTCCTCTCTGATTTTTCCTGGTCCTCGGCTGCCAATCTCAGCTCAGCTGGAATCAAGGGGATCTTCACCAGGGGAGGGCTGTGGGGGAGGAGAGGGGATTAAATAAATCAAGGGGCTGCCTGGAAAATGGAAATGGGATTTAGCCCGAGATGGGAAATGACTTGCAGGTGTGAGGGAGGGAGAGCGTCTCTAGGAGTGAAAGCTCATTCCCCTGTAAGCATGGCCAATCGCCTCTCCGGCTCGCACCTCCCTGGGCCTGGTTTATCCACAAACACCACGTCAGCTGCACTGGAGAGAGGTGGGGCTGAGCAAATCGGGGAGGCAGCCAGGCAGGTGCTGCTCGGGGCGGGGGGAGCGGAGGGAATGTCACGCCACCTTATTGGGCCGGTCACACTCACAGAGGAAGGATGCGCTCGGACCCACCAGGCGCTCAGCGGCTCTTCTCCATCCCCACCCTGGCTCCCCACTGCCTGTGCAGCCGCTGGGCCTGTCAGGACACCCGCACACATCCTGGGGGTGCCCCAGGCCTCCTGAGGTGGCACGTTGCCTTGTGGGCTACTGGCAGTCTGACTGCAGGGCCCCACCTTCTCCTAGGCCCATGGGATAGCGGCCAAATTCCCCAGGAGCTGTCCCCTGAGCCATCCGCGAAACAGCCTTGAGCTGCTTCGCCCTAGGGCGAACCCACGGCGGCGCCGCACATTGATGCAAAGCGAAGGTACAAGGGGTCTCCAAGACTAAGGCCTGGCACGACCACAGGCTGCGACTTGCAGACAGGACCGTAAAACCTTCCCAGCAAAGTCAGGGTGGGTGGCCATCCCCAGCTCTCCTGAGATGACGCGCTCGCCCCATGAAAGAGGCTCCCTGGCCCGAGGAGTCTTTATTAAAAAGTTTGCCTTCAGGCTGACTGCCACCATTCCTTGGAGCGGCTGTCAGACAGGAGATGCTGGATTCGATCCAGCTTTCGCTTGTGGGGTCATCCACTTATAGGCTGCTTATTCAAACCATGCATTTATGGCCAAGCCTGACTGACCTAGTTCTCTGCTAGCTCCCTTCTCTCTGCTGCCAGAGGCTGTCCATGATTTCTGCGTCTGGCTGGATCCTGTATAGGAAAGGCCTGGAGTCAGAAGGGCTGTAGCTACCCACGAACCCATTCCAGTATGGGCAATGCTAGAGCAAGCCTCCCCACCCCGCTCTGGCAAAGTGCTCTAGAGCCAGCATGTCTGCAGCATGCATGTGTGTGCGGTGAGCGTCTGGAGCAGGTTGGTGCAGGTTGGCACTATGCAATGCACGTGTGCAACATGTGTGTGGGGATACAGGGAATATATGCAGACTCTGTGTGTGCATGTGTGTGTGTGCCTGTGTGTGCATGTGTGTGTGTGCATGTGTAGACAGGGAACATATGCAGACTGTGTGTGTGAGTGTGTGTGTGTGTGTGTGTGTGTATGTGTGTGCGGACATGGGATATATGCAGACTCTGTGTGTTTGTGTGTGTGTGTGGACACAGGGAATATATGCAGACTGTGTTTGTGTGTGCGTGTGTGTGTAGCCAGGGAATAGATGCAGACTCTGTGTGTGTGTGCGCGTGTGTGTGTAGAAAGGGAATATATGCAGATTGTGTGTGTGAGTGTGTGTGTGTGTGTGTGTGTGTTGACACAGGGAATATATGCAGACTCTGTGTGTGTGTGTACACAGGGAATACATGCAGACTCTGTGTGTGTGCCCCTTTAAGAGAGAGTTTTCTTTTGCTGAGTTAGCACTCTAGCGTGTAATCTTAGGGCTGCTGTGGGAATTGCTCTCTGATATTGAACAGGTAAATAAAGTACGGCTTGGAAAAAGCCTGCACAAATGGGCTGTGAGGAAGTCTGCCTTCCCCTGGGTGTGCTTAGCCCATGGCCCCTCTTTGCCTCCTCGTGCCAGCCCTGGGAGCTGGGCAGGAGCTGGGCAAGTCCAACCAGGGGAATGCCCATCTCGGGGTGCTTGGAGCAGCCCCTAGGGCTGTTAACCCCTTCCTCATCCTCTGCTCTCCCCTTTTCCTCCTGCCAGTGAGCTGCTGGCACGCTCAGCCCCACTAGGAGATGTTCTTTTGCTCTCGCTCTGTGAGAGGAGCTCAACTGGACCCCTCTCCAGAGGAGACTGGGGCTGGCGAGCGGGGAGGGGAAATGCCTCCATCAGGGATCAGAGTGAGCTGGCTGGCACATCACTGCCAAGCCCTGATTCAATGCTGGCGCAGGCATTTAGCCTGAGATGGGCAGTGCCCTCAATAGAGTGGACCTGGAGCAGTACAGCAGGGCTTGGGGTGATGCCCAGGCTGCAGCGCCTTGAGCACAGGGCAGTGGTTGGCATGTCTCTCCCCGCTGGGGGTTCCCTATTTCTGGTGGTGATTTGAGTGCTGCTGAAAGGGGCCAGATCAAAGAGCGGCCGCAGAGCAGGCACAACGCAGCTCTGCCCACAGCCCCGCTACCACCCCTCAAGGATCCCCCACTGGGGCGAGAGAGGCATTCGGTCTCCAGGAACCATCCAGCCCTGGACACCATAAGGCGGCCTTTTAGGGCCTGCTGGGGTGGAACATTTTATGATGAGGACACTAGCCCACTGGGACCTGGGCTGAGACCCAGCACACTCATTTCCCTACACAGCCATTGGGGAAGGGTGGCGGGGGGGCAGCTCTTGCTCCCCTCTAATCCAGGCTGGATCCTCACTAGGAACTCCTCCACTTTCCCCCTCCTTCTGTAATTGCAGAGAAGAGCTGATGTCTAGGGCTGCCGTTCAGCTCTGTAACTAGCAGGCTCGGCGCCCACCGGCATGCGCCGTGCCTGCCAGCGCTTGGCAATCAGGGAGCTGGTTTGATTTGGAATAATTAAAAGGGCCCCTCCACAGGCTAGCGCACCCTGCCAACTACTGAAAACGCAGTGCACCCATCCCGTGAGGCACGCATCAGCTCGCAGGCAAATACTGAGACACCCCCCGACCCCAACATCTGCCTGTACCTCAATCCCTTACCTCTCTTCCAAGACCATGTGCCAGGATCCAGGCAATTACAGACCAGGGCCAGGGTCTCAAAACCTTTACTGAGAACATCCCGCCAGCCACTCTATAATATTAGGGGGGAACCTATTCCCAGAATATCACTTTCTAGCTCTCCAGCCCAACGGGCCATAAACAGCATTAGCCCCATTTTACAGCCTGGTAAACTGAGGCACAGATGGGGGGTTATGCCCTACACTCAGTAATAACAGATGTCTCTTTTTGGGGGTACTGAGCTGGAGATGCTGTGGCCCTGATTTCCTGAGGTGCTGAGTACCCATTGATCCCTGCTAGAACGGTGGGTACTCAGCACTGATGAAAACCAGGCCCTCTTGTTTGGCCACCAAAAATCAGGCTAAATGGGCATTTTAGAAAATGTAAGCCCTGGCCTGGTGTCTCAGTTAAGACCACACAGTGGTGACAGGAATGGGACCCAGGACTCCTACCCTTAGACCAAGCTCATTGGAACATGCTACGTCCCACCCTGCCATTCTATTTTAACCAGGCAGGGTTTTTACACGGTGCCTATCACCATGGCATCGGAAACTGGCTGATCATCTACACTGGTGTGAATCAGGAGTGACTCCGGTGAAATTAACCGAATCATAGAATTTAAGGCCAGAAGGGACCACGGTGATCATCTAGCCTTCAGTATCCCACAGACCATTACATATCACCCCTTCATCTCTGCATAAAGTCCAGTAGCTTCTATTTTGGCTGAAGCATATCTCCCAGCAAGGCAGCTGCTGTCCGTTTGCCCTGGTTTTGAACTAGTGCAAGTCAGAGGAGAGTTGGGCCCTTGGTATTCAGATCTGCCTTGTTCTCACATTGAACTGACTGAGTATTTATGCAGCAGCTACACTATCTCCCTTTGCTCATCATTTTCCAATTTGATTTTTCTCCCTGTATCCTCCTCCGTGGGTATAAAGTGGTTACCTCTGCTGAAGGGGATTCGCAGCCAATATTATAGCTGTGTTTTTACCCGCCCGTAGGGATACATTTGAGGTGTTGTTATTGTAAGCCAGACTACCATTACCGAGCAAAGGGAGGCTGTTACTCGTGGCTTTTAGACATCTTAACGGGATCTGCAATGGGTAGATGTCCTTCAGAAATATTAAATGAAAAGATTATTTTTTAAAAAAAGGAAGAAGAAGAAAAAGACAAACACTGTTATAGTCCAGGACTGGGAGGAGAACTGGCCAGGAAATGTTTTTTTTCCCTCTATTATGAAAAATTCCAAAGAAAATGAAAATGTTCACGGAGTTGTTTGGGTTTTCAGCTGAAAACTGAAAAAAACGACAAAAAATTGTTTTTTGATTATTGAAAACAAAACTAGCTAATCAGTTCTTGCCCCTCGAAAACATCGTGAATTTGGAGTTTCCGTTTTTTGGTTTTTCTATGAAAACCTGGGGGGAAAAGTCAACAACAATGGAGATTTTTCAAGAGAAAATGTCCATTTAATCAAAAAGCCACTTTTGGTCCAAAAAAAGTTTTGCTTCAATGTGTTTGACCAGCTTTAATCAGGTATCCTTAGTGGAGCTATTGAATACCACCAGGATGGGAACCCTACAATGGGCTTTGTGGCAGACTCAGAATTCAAGCCATGACTGCAAATCCAGGGACCCTCTTGGGAGATCACTAGCCGCTCATCAAGAGCCAGGATTGGGACCAGGGATGGGTGGACTCCTGCTTTGTAGGGTCTGACTGTTGAGATCCAGCGATGGCCCTCTCTTGTTGAGCGTGTATGCAGTACAGGGCGCCATTTTGCTCTTATATACACTTGGCACTCCATACATGGAGTGCAAAAAGACACAGACTTGGGAGAAGGAAGGAACCGGGGCATCTAAGCAGGCATCATTGGCAGAGCAGACATGATACGAGATGAGGGCTGAGAAGCAGATCGGACTGGAACTGTGCAATACCTGGTAGCCAAGGGTCAACAGTTAATTTCTGTCCCTGCTAAATTAACTTTGCCATAGATTTTCTTCCTGCTGTTGGCAATCATCCACAGAGCAATGCTCATAGCTTGATTTGCCATCGCTCTGCCCCTTGGGAAGTTATTTACACCAATGCCCCAAATGGTGACGTGTTATGCCCTCTGCACACTGGTGTAATGACTGCACGAAACAGATGGGAATATTGAGTCAGCTGCCGTGTTTATTCAGAGATAATGCACCTGATTTTCCTCTTCCCCTGGCCAGTGCAAATCAGAGGAACTCCAGGGAAGTTCATGCAGCTGCACCCATATAAAAATGGCAGAATGAGGCCCCAAAGCATTCATTTGATGTATATTAAATTACAACTCAGGGAAGACAAGGCCACTGCATTGCTCAAAGAATTCTTTGCATTGGTCTTCATTGCAGAGGTTGTGGGGGGAGATACCCACAACAGAGCTGTTCTTTTGAGACATTAAATCTGAAGTACTGTCCCGAAGCGATGTGTCAATAAAATAAGTTTTAGAACAAACTGATAAACTAAACAGTAATAAGCCACCAGGACTAGTTGGGATTTGCCCAAGAGTTCAGAAGGAACTCAGATGTGAAATTGCAGAACTACTGACTGTGGGACATAACCTATCGCTGAAATCAGACTCTGTAGCAGATGACCAGAAGGTAGCTAATGTAACAGGGCTCTAGACGTGATCCCGGCAATTGCAGGCCAGTGAGCCTCACTTTAGTTTCTACCAACCTGCCCAGTACTATAGTAAAGAACAGAATTATCAGACACATAGATGAAAGTGATTTGTTGGGGAAGAATCAACAACTTTTGTAAAGGGAAGTCATCTCTCACCAATCTACTAGAATTTTTTCAGGGCATCAACTAGCATGTGGACAAGTGTGATCCAATTGACACAATGTACTTAGATTTTCAGACAGCCTTTGACAAGGTCCCTCACCAAAGGCTCTTAAGGAAACGAAGTAGTCATGGGATAAGAGTGAAGGTCCTCTCACGGATCAGTAACTAATAAAAAGATAGGAACAAGGGGTAGGACTAAATGGTTAGTTTTCACAAGGCAGAGAGGTAAACAGCAGAGTCCCCAAAGGAACTGTGCCAAGACCTGTGCTGTTCATCATATTCATTAATGAGCCGGAAAAGAGCATGAACAGTGCAGTAGCAACATTTTCAGACGATGCAAAATTATTCAAGGTTGTTAAGTTCAAAATGGACTGTGAAGAGTTACAGGCAGGGCCGGCTCCAGGTTTTCTGCCGCCCCAAGCAGCAAAAAAATGAAAAAAAAAAAGCCGATCGGCAGCACTTGGGTGGCAGCTCAATCGCACCGCTCCATTCTTCAGCGGCACTTCAGTGGCAGGTCCTTCACTCTCTATCTTCCTCTTTGATGGCACTTCAGCAGCAGCTCAATCGCACCGCTCCATTCTTTGGCGGCAGTTCAGCAGCATGTCCTTCACTCCCCCTCTTCTTCTTCGGCAGCACTTCGGCAGTAACTAAAAGAGGAAGAGAGGGACTCAAGGACCTGCTGCCGAATTCCTCCCGAAGACCCAGACGTGCCACCCCTTTGTATTGGCCGCCCCAAGCACCTGCTTCCTTAGCTGGTGCCTGGAGCAGTCCCTGGTTATAGGGGTGACAAAACTGGGTGGTTGGGTAATAAAATGCAGAAGAAATTCAGCACTAATACATGGAAATTGATGCACATTGGAAAAAATAATCCCAACTACACACATATAATAATGGCTTCTAAATTAACTGTCCTTACTCCAGAAAAAGATCTTGGAGTCCGCTTGGATAGTTCTCTGAAAACATCTACTCAATGCACAGCAGGGGTCAAAAAGGCAAACAGAATGTTAGGAACTATTAGGAAAGGGACAGAAAATATCATAATAGCACTATATAAATCAGTGGTGCGCCCAGACCTTGAATACTGTGTCGAGTTCCGGTCGCCCCATCTCAAAAAGAAGATAGTGCAACTGGGAAAAGTTCAAAAATGATCACGGGCTTGGAAAGGCTTCCATATGAGGACAGACTGAAAAGATTTGGGCTGGTCAATTTAGAAAAGAAACGATTAAAGGTGAATCTGATAAAATCATGACTGATGTGGGAAAAGGGAACAGGGAAGCAGAATAAGACAGAATATATTATTGCCCTTGTATAAATCCATGGGACGCCCACATCTTGAATACTGTGTACAGATGTGGTCACCTCACCTCAAAAAAGATCTACTGGAACTAGAAAAGATTCAGAAAAGGGCAACTAAAGTGATTAGGGGTTTGGAGAGGTCCCATACGAGGAAAGATTAAAGAAGCGAGGCCTCTTCAGCTTGGAAAAGAGGAGACTAAAGGAGGGATATGATAGAGGTATATAAAATCATGAGTGATGTGCAGAAAGTGGATAAGGAAAAGTTATTTACTTATTCCCATAATACAAGAACTATACAAGAAATAGGGGATAGGGTCACCAAATGAAATTAAATATGGTAGCAGGTTTAAAACAAAAGAAAAGGAGTTTCTTCTTCACGCAGAACACAGTCAACCTGTGGAACTCCTTGCCTGAGGGTGTGAAGGGCTGGACTATAAAAGGGCCATTTGGTTTTAAAAGAGAACTGGTAAAATCATGGTGGTGATGCGGTGGATTGGGTTAAGTCCATAATGGCTATAGCCCGGATGGTAGGAATGGTTGTCCCCAGCCCTCTGTTGTCAGAGGGTGCGGATGGATGGCAGGGAGAGTATCACTTGATCATTGCTGTTAGCTTCACTCTTTGGCACCTGGCATTGGCCCACTGTCAGTAGACAGATACTGGGCTGGATGGACCTTTGATCTGACCCAGTACGGCCGTTTCATGGTCTTTATGTTTATACTTACCCTTTCCCACAAAACAAAAAACCATGGTGACCAATTGATAATAGGAAGCAGGTAATTAAAAACAAGGGTGAGATTTAAAACAAAAAAGGAAGTTTTCTTTCTTCACAAAGCGCACAGTCAACCTGTTGGGAACTCTTGCCTTGAGGAGGTTGTGAAGGCTAGGACTATGAAAGGGTTTAAGAGAAATAGATAAATCATGGAGTAAGTCATAATGGCTATTTAGCAGGAGGGTAAGGAAGGTTGCTCCCTAGCCTCTCTGCCGAGACGGTGAGCATGGATGGCAGGAGAGAGATCAATTGATCGTTTACCTGTTGCTTCACTCTCTTGGGGCAGGCAGTTGTCTACAATGCAATTTGGGCCAACCTGTCTCAGCCAAGTTATAAAGTAGGCGATACGCTCTGTGCAAGGGACTTAGGGGTCCTATGTTAGGATCTCTGAATGGGGGCACCTTTTAGGTCTTTGATCCCGCTCGCTAAGGTTTGTGGGGTGCTGGACGCTGTCTTTGAATCATATTTTTTCTATTCATTCACATGAATTCTTGCTCACATATTTTCCACATCATAGAGTTTCTTTTGGTGCGTATTACTTCCCTCAAGGCTTTTCACTAGGATTATTAGGAGAGTGCTTTAGGTCAACGAAGTGTAGTGAGCCTCCCCCGTTGATGTATGTGCAACGTTCCGAGAGTTTCGCGAGAAAAAGGATAGATAAGTTCATGAAGGGCATTATGATGTATACTGCAAGTTTCACCAGTCGGAATGGCCCATTTAGTCAGGAGATGGCTTCACGTCGCAAGTGCATAATCCCCATCGCACTGGGCAATACCATAACTCTCGTGACTGGCTCCCGCAATGGTCAGCGAAGGGTAAGAGTACTAGGGAATCTTGCCAGAACTGCCCATTTCGATGTTCCATTACCATCTAGAAACGTGATGGGCGGTCTGTAAGTCATTCTGGCCCATCTCTCTCGTTCAGGCTGACAGTGATATCTAGGACGATACCGGATCGGAACCAATTGTGGTATCCATACCGCGTGTGTTACTTGTTACCTTATGTGTCGTGTTATGAATCTGGCACTCCTGGACTAGTTTTTCCAGGCCCACATTAGATGGACTATTTCTCTAAGGGACTTGATAAAATACTCAGACCTACAAATGCTCACTCGCTATCCACATAAAGGGGTATGAGGCTTTGCATGACGTGGGTGTCTGCAGGTTGGGGCGCAACTTTGTGCTCACCAGAGGAATATAGGTCATCACATGCGCCAATGATATTAAGGGGCCTAATGTTCGTGACTGAACATCCTCAGAACCGGTGAGTCGCATACTCTCAACGGCGGCCAGCGCTGTGAAGGTCATACTCGAAGCCAACGTGTGAAGGACTAAGGGGTTGAAAAGGTAGCTTGCCCACGCAGCCCAGAAACTGATTTTGTCCTGTTCTGCTGTGCATAGTACTTGAGCGAGGCCTTGGGTTTCCAGGGCTTGTCAGTCGGTTATTCCTGCGTCGATACCACTAATATTGCGCTGTTGAATTAATTAACCGCTAGAAAAATCAGCTGTAGGTGCGCGTGATTAATAAAAACCTGCCTACAAGACGTGCACGCCCGTTACCCTGCTCAGGGTGCGTGATGAAATGAGAAGTCATTAGTTCTCCCTAACCTTCCCCTGATAACCGCGCTGATCTTAATCGCAGTGCCTAGTCAGCCTGAGCTCACTTGATTAAGGGGGGGGCCGTAGATTTGTTTTGAGGGGGCTTCTTTTTTTTTTAATGTTCGACCAAAGGTGGTAAAAGGACTGATGGCAGGCTTTGGCTGGACTAAGCAGCTAGCAGCAGAGGGCAGGGGGTGGGAGAAAGGGTGATCAGTGCAGGCATAAACAAAATGGGGTCTCAGACTGGCAAGTGTGTGCTGATGCATTGTGCACTGCAGATACAGGTTTTTGGCTTCGATGAGAGGCGGTATGCTTGTGAGTGGATGTGGCTTGTGCTGGGTTTTTTGTCATGTGCGAGGAGGGAAGAGGTCGGTGTCCGTGTTCTTGACGTACACTTTGCAAGTGTGGTTTTGTTGCGCGGGGTGTGAGTTTTGTCCGATGGCAATGTGTTGTCTTGGCGCAGTGTTTTTACCAGAAGATGTTTTGTGGGGCATGCGTATTTGATGTAAGGAGGAGTGGACCACCAAACTGCAATGGTACCGGCAGTCAATGGGGTTGTAGGTCTGTAGGCGTGTGTTCTGTGTGCTGGTGTGCTTGAGTGTGATTTGTAGGAGGAGTAGAGTGAGATGTGTGTGGTGTGTGGTGTGGTTTCCATTTGGCTTAATTTGTTTGTTCTCCTTCTGGTCAGTGACAGACATTTAGCTCTGACAGATGTCGTGGCTTTGTCGATACACAGCTGCAAATGTGAGTGGCTCAGCGCAGCATTCTGAATTCCGCCCACCGGTCTCAATCTCTGAGGTCACTCAGCTGCAGGTAAGAGATAGCAGGAGGTAGAAAGGAATGTAGATCTAATAAAGGCCAGAACTTCCTCTCCCACCTAGCAAGAATGTGTGTGTGTGTGTGTAGCTCCATGGATGCATGATGCCCAGAAGAACAATCCCATGATGCTCTATCAGTGATGTTCGTGTGTGCCTGTCTTTGCTATGCACTTATTATCCTTGCCTGGTTATTTGCCGGGGAGTATAGTTACTCCCCAGTGGCCACTGGTTTAAATTTCTATTTGCCCAGTGGGAGCACTAGTCCCCAGTCCTTCGCTTTCTGGTGGAACATGTGCATACATTCTATCCAGAGCTATCTTCTTCTCTATGGCATTTCATGACAGATGCCAGCATGAACTGTAGATTGGCGCTTGACTACACGCACACCTGAAATTCCTCTTTAGTGCCAACACTCGATGTTATTTAGCGAAGGGCCAGAAGACCAGAACAGACGATTGTCCTGGTGAAAATGCACTCATTTGTATGATCCCCTTTGTGTGTGTATGTTACACAGGCCAGGAACTGCTCGCACGATTAAAAACTTACACTTATAACAAATTCTAGAAGGTCAACTCTTCACAGGGAAGGTTTGCCTTAGTTGGTTTTTTGCAGCATGGCCTGCATAACCCCCAGGATCATTTTGGTGGTGGCAAGCTCAATCTTGACGGTGTTCCAATATTTGGATTTCATGTAGAAAATTTTGCATGCTATGAGTCTCCAGGTCAGAAACTCTAGCCATGACCCTCCTGTCGAATCGGCCCTTCCAACTAGTGATTCTGATGAAAAACAGCCCACCTTGATTCTAAAAGCCTCTCAAAACGGCAAGTCCAACGACTAATTACAGCCACCCTTTCCAGGGGAGCAGGTTTGTTCCAATGTGTTCATTGCGTCAGCATTCAAAAAGCTGTACACCTTGTTTCCATCTGCATTGTACTCGGTTATTGACAACCTGGATGTACTCTATTGTCTGGGGTGCGAGAGTACATGGGGGTGATGCACACAGAGTACTTGTAGAGACTCTGTAGTAGTACTTGATCAGCGTGAACCTAACCTAGATGCAGTATACAATCTTGTTTCGTGCAGCGATAACAAAACCAATTCTTTGCTTTTCATCCCCAAGTGGTGCTTTTCTGGCTTCTGGTTTCTGGCAGGCCACGTTGATGGAGCCTCTTTCCCGGAAGAGCCACCTACAGGCACGACCATTCCTCTTTTGAGTTATTCCTATTCCACTTAAAAACAAGAACCACCAAAATTATTCCCAAAACGCCCTAACAGTATGGCTCACCGTGTGAGCGGTACTGTTGATCTGCAAACTGGCGCTGTTCGCTTGGGGGTTTGGGATGAACGCACCTCTAGATGTTTAAGATGAAAGTGGGTAGATTCGCAGTCAGACATATCAGGTGGTGAGATATCCTCGCTGAAGGTCCTGACGATCTACTCCCACTGTCAGGAAGGATCGATCCCCTCACTAAATCCCGCGCTTTGCTCAAGCTCCGAGCGTCCCCCCCCAGAATAGGACTACACCCTATGGCGGCATTTCAGTCGCTAGTCACCCACCCTCCTTAAGTGCAATAAGCTGCACAACACCAGGTTCCGAGAATGATACCCACCTGATCCAACTCTCATAGGATCGACGGATCTGATAACATGAGTAGGCATGCTCGGAAAAACAATGTATTAATCAACACACACAGACATAAACGTCTAGGGACATCCAGAGATACCAAAGAGGATGGCGGCTCAGGAGAGAGTGTTAGGCGCATACGTCCTCACTCTCTTCCCTCTTAATAACCCCGAATATTGTTAGCCCCTGAGTTTGGCTATACCTCTGTAAGATTTGTTTCATGCCAGAGCTAGCTCGGAATAGGCAAGCTACCCTGGATAGCGGAGCTCAGCTATCATAACCCGCCCGTGTCGCCATTTCCTAACTCCAACAAAGGGCTCATAGTTCAGAAACACCTCTGCGAAGCCAACAGATGTCGGAGCACCTAAACGCTCGAGTCGCTCATAGTGCACTACGGCATTTTCCTTCCAACGCACCCGTGTTTCGTCCCGTGGCCTGGCGCAGTTCGGTGAGAGCTCGCGACGAGACCACATGGGCGCAGTACAGCTCTCGGTTCGCCACTAAATTAAGGCGTGTAGGTATGTGGCGGAGATGTGGGCGTCATGAGCAGCGGGCACGTGCCAGCGGACCTCGTGCCGTAGCCCAAAACAGGCCTCGCAAGCGCTGACCGCGCCGAGCCCCTGCCCCCGGCGGCTTTGGGCGGCTCGCAAGGCTCCTACCTTTAAGTGCATAGACCGACGCCTGTCCTATCTCACCTATCACTGAATTTAACAAGAAAATCATGCAGTTTAATGCAGCCTGTCTGGCCTAAGATCTCACCTCCACCGTCTCTACAGATTCATTATCCCAATGGACCCAGCTGTCGGGTCGTAGCCTAATGGCATGCGCAGTACTGCGTGCGGCGTTCTGGGGTACGTGAAGGAATGTCCAATTCCGAGGTGTACAGCGCCTCCTGTCCAATTCCACAGGGATGGCTTACAGGCCATATATGATGGTTCTCCTCCATGATTAGGTGGCTATTGCACCCACCAGGGGGTGTGGCTGTAGTCCCGCCTTTTGCCCACCTGGGGCCGAATGCTCAGGGTCAGAGGTTCTCAGCGCCATGTTTAAAATAAGAATGGCCCTATTGAGTCGCCAGTACAAGGGTCCATTTAGCCCAGTATCCTGTCTGCGACAGTGGCCAATGCCAGGGTGGCCCCACGGAGTGGATACATGAAATCTAGCCCACAGGAATCATCAGGCTGAACTGCTTCCTCCTGCCCTGTAGTCCCATTCCAGTTCTGCAAACAGAGCTAGGGACTACTCATTCTCCTGCCCATTCTCTGTGGCTAATAGTCATGAATTGAGACATACCTAACCTCCATGAAACTTATCTAAAGTGACGTTATTGGGGATCTCATAGCATATGTAGTGAATAAATAGCCTTCTCGCTTATACTGAAACCTGCTTCCTATTAATTTTCTATTCGAGGTGACCCTGGCAGCAAGTTCTTATGTCTAGTAGAAAAATAGAGTTAGTAATGCCAACAAAGCATATCATACTCAGTCAGACCCTCGTAGTCTCCCACTGTCTCCTAAGACTCGTCTCATTATTCGACTAAGTGCGATAAACCGTGTTAGCTCCCCAGACAGAAAGCGATTCCTTATATCCCATATAATTTAATTGTTTGTGCCCTTTCGTCGATGTATTTCCATTCCAATTATATCATATTTTTGTGAGTTGGTTGGTGATCAATACCTGTATGCGAGTTTTCCACGATGTGGATGGTACTATGGATTATATAGATACTGTAAAACGCTCTCGTCCATCCCTTTGCTTAACTATAACTCTCTCCCCAATCGTTCCCTCTTTGTGCTTACTTGTTTTATTGAATTCACCATCCTAGTATAAGTAGCTGTAATTCTGGGCATAAATACCTACCACTCTCATGACTTTATACGCTAGCTGTATCATAACTAAACCATCGTTGGACTTGATTCTAGATCTTATTTTCTCGAGTGTGCAGAAACGTCACTCTTATATTTGTATAGTTGCGGATTATGCTAATCCCCCGCCCGGTTTCGCCATTCTCAGGGGTAGAGGCTTACACTCAGAATCATAGGTTTGTGGCTGGTACGCGACCTGGAGAATCAATACTGCTTCACAGCTCCTTGCCACTGATGGACGGGCGGATTCACCTCCGCGGTATGGTGCATCGCAGCCCTGCCCCAAGAACGGGCACTCGGTAGCATCCACAGCCCTCCTACTTGTAACGCCTAGTCCAGAAAGGCAGCAAAGGTACCCTAAGCAATTGGACATTTTTGTTTTAATCGACCCTATTGCTCTCCTAGCTACTACCAACGAGCCGCTAGGAGACTAGTCTGCACGTATCACTTCCTGTGTTACTCACGCTGCTGTCTGCAAGCTCTGGCACACCAGGCAGGAATGCGTGGGTTTCCTGCTCTATGTGGTACCTCCGCTAGAGTGGATGCCTGTGTCCAGCTTTTTCTCTGGTGCACAATCACCTGGTAACAGCCCATGCAGCGGGCTTCGTGGCTGATCAGCCAACAGCCATCTGTAGCTTAGACCCTAGCAGGAGCCCTTTTGCTCTGGCAAAGGAACAGCTTAGATCCCGGAGCTGAAGCAGAGTCTCTCCTGCATTAAGTTATAGTTTTGGCGTTTATTGCATGCAGGTAAACATGTGCTCATGTTCTTTCCTCTAGGATTGGCTTCAGTAACTTGCAACAGGCCCGCTCCTTTAGCCTCAAGTGGTAAGGGCTTTGTGCCTTGGCCATCGTCAGTGTCGGCGACGGCTCGAGCCTAGGACCTCTGGAATTTAATGCTATGAAGACCTTCTACGTTGGCGAGCTAAAGATCATCTCTTTTTGCCAGCGCTGGCAGCACGGCTCAGTCAATCGCTTAGCTGAGCAAGCCGCCTTCTTATGAGTGACGCACAGAGCGGGTGCGGTCCCTCTCCCGAGCATTGCCATGGTGATCCAGGGAATATCTGAGTCGCGGGGCCTTTGTCCCTGGGCTGGCAGAGCCTTGGGGAGATCCGGTAGGATGCTAGAGGGAGCAGTGAACTTTGTGTCCGGCTGCGGTGAGCAATTCCTCTCCCAAGCTCAACCAGGGACGGGGGGGTCGGGGATTTTTTATTTGGGTGTCCGGAGGGATATCGCTCGCCACAGCTGGGGAGGGGTGGCATACCGGAATGGGACCAAGACAGGTGAGAAGCCGCTTTCATTGGCTGCCTTTGAGATCCTTGTCCGAGGAGTCAGTTAAGGACTCTCCAGCACATGCCCATCATCATCCAGGGCCTGTCGCGCAATAAAGCTCTGACACGTCAATGGGCACGGAGCCACTCGTGAATTTACTTTTTGAGATCAAACTTGCATTAATCTATATTAAGGAAAATGGGTCTATTGCTCTCCCTCCCATATTTTGGTTGTTTAAAAATTTTGGTTTTGGGGGGTGGGGGGGCGATTTCGGGGCATCTGAGCTACATACTCATCGATCCACGCAAATGCCAGTATAAGGTCTGTGTGTTTAAGGAACCAGGGAGCTTTCCTTATGATGAATTAGGGATGTCATTCGCCAAACCGAATTACACAATTACTTCACTTCTCTCAGGTTCATCAGGCCTTGCAGGCAATCAGACCTGTTTCTTATTTCTTTTCCTTGCCTCTGTGTTTTGGTCTCCCTCCTCCTATGAGTGAGCAGTGTTAGTGTGCAGATAGATGGAAGAGAACCGCAGAGAGGGATGGCAGGGAGAGATTTGGGGTTGCCACTCGGAATCTATCTTGTGTCAGCCTGGGCTGTGATCCTGCTGAAGGAGGACTAGGGTGTAAGAGAAGGGTGGGTCTAGTTGTTAGAGGCCACTAATTTTAGGCTTTGAGACCCCAATTCAAGCCTTTAGTGCTGGCTACAAACCTTCCTTTGCGGTGAGTGTCATTTAGCCAGCTCTGTGCACTCAGTTCTCCCCTTTGTGAACCTGGAGATAAGATGCTTAAAGCTCGCTAGTGCAGCATTTGAGGTCTGCTGATTAATAGCCCGTCAGTGTTAGCCTACTGCCCCAATTCAGAACTAGCGTTGGCGCTCAGCAGATCCCGGTAATCAGTCATCTGCTACCGACTATTGTGATAGGAAAAGGCCCTGTTAGGCCCACTCTGCTTCTGGCCCAGTGAGGATTATTATGGTCAGTGACTCTTGCGTGGTCCGGGTTCAGAGGGCTCTGTGAATGGACCCTTCTGCTCCAGACCACAGCAATGGGATCTCTCTTCTGGTCAAGGACTATGTAAGTATTGGTGATCCACAGCCAGATAGAGTGGCATACCCAGACCGATACCCCCGCACGGCTCGAGGGGCCCATTACACCCATCTTCCCCTTCGTTTGCAAATACACTACTGAGAGCTACAGGCAGGTGAGAGAGGAGTCCAAGAACACCCTAGTGCGGAGGCTACGCTAGTGTGCATGCCTCCACGTAATTACAGGCTGCCTAGGGAATGTTAACCCTGAGTATGGCGACGTCGAGGGCAGGGCAGGATTCTGTGTTTGAGGGGAGCCAAACTGGGTTTAGGTCCCTATAATAGGTATGTAGGGCATCTGAAACAATGTCTTTTGGTAGTTTCAGAGACCTTAAAAACACCTTTGTAGCTCGTTGTCTCTGACGCGAAATAGTTGTAAGGCTATTGCCTTCTTTCTCTCCATGCCATTCTGTCCTTGTCTTGTGTTTGGTCTAGAAGTTCTTCAGGACAGGGCCCTGACTCCCACTGGTGTTCTTGTCATAGTGCAAAGACACTCCACGCCACAAACAAGGACCACGATTAGTTCTCGTGTGAGACGCCCCTTAGGAGCTTCTGTAACTCATAGAAGCAAGTTGATGATAGGGTCTACTCCTCCTATCAGGGGTGGCAATCTGTGGCCTCTGGCAACCACACTGCAGCTCTCAGAAGACTAATAGGCAGCTCCTTGTCTAGGCCGACTCCAGGTGCTGGAGCTACAGATGTAACTTATCCAACGTGCGAGGCTATTGCTTCACTGCTCAACCCCTGGCTCTGCCCCAGGCCCTGGCCTCACCCACTCCTTTTCTTCCCCCCTCGCGCCTGAGCCTCGCCAATGCCCTCATTCCTCCCTTTCTCCCTCTGCAGAGGCCGTTCCTGCACACAAGAAACAGCTGATCAGCAGGGCTGCTGTTGGGTGGAGGTGCTGGGGCGGCGGCTGCGCGGAAGCTGTTCTATCCGTATTACTGTGGCTGGCTCCTCTCAATGTTACCGCAGTGGTAATTCTGGCTCCTTCTCAGGCTCGCGGTTTGGCCACGCCTGGGTCTATACACTCTGTCTGGAATACCTCACTCCCTTATCTAGTCTGCTCTGGCAGCAGGATAAAGGACAGGATGGACCAGTGGTCTGTGACAATGGTCAGGAATGCTAGACTGGATGGTACTAAGATTAGCGCCCAGTCTCTCTGAACCTCTGGAGCAATCATTCTCCTCGTTTCCCGACTGGTGTATATCGAGCCCAGAAAGGGAGCTGTGTAAACACTGATTGCAGACCCCGTTTGTCTCGGTGGGTAGGATTGAACAGGAACTCTGAGCTTAGAGCCATGAGCTGTACCGCATTGAAACTAAAGCCAAGGCCCATGTTAATGCTAAGGCTGTAATAGCCAGACTCATTTTATACTCTCGTGTCCTCGCTATGTGTGTTCACGCGCGGTGCCACTAGATGGACACAACACCAATCTACCACGGAGGGGACTAGCAGGTTACAAGTGCACCTACTGATTCCAGCCCCTCCAAGCAGCCAACTTCTGGCCTGTGAAAGGGGAATGCTGTCCTGTGCCCTGCCATGCCCCCTTCCATGGCCCTCCATGGACTCACCAAGAAGCCAATGTCTCCACCATGTGCTGGCCTCTGTGTCACTGGGTACCAGTTTGAGGCGCTGGTGGTCCTCCACTCCTTCTGTACGAATGAGTGAAGCAGCTGTTCATAGCGCGTTGGCAGTCCAAATTCTCTTCTGCCATCCCCAGGCTACCCTCACCTGTGTCCTCCGCCGTGTACCTCCCCTGAGCCATTCCGTGCAAATGACCTGTCATCCACCTGCTTCCTTCTGGTTCTGTCCTTTAGGGAGATCTCGCGCAACCTGCTGATGAACCCAAGTTTTCTTGGGGGAAAGTATTGCTGACCTCCAGGTCCCGTCAGCTGAACTGCTTATAGGAGGACAGTTCAGTGCCGGCTTCCCCACCTGGGATCCCTGGCCCTGCGTTTCAGAAGCCAGGCTGGCCCCGGGAGAAGGCGGAAAGACCGTGCTCCCTTATTCTCTGCAGGACGAGAGGTTTGCGCCCTCAGATCGGGTCACCCTCCATGCTGTGAACTAACTCTACTTGTTCTTATAACGTCATAGCTGTTTTCAGGCCCACATTATGCATCCAACTTGTAAATACTCACCTCACAATGCTCCCCACCCAAATATGGCTGTGACTGGCTCCCAGTTGGCGGCCCCAGAGGAAAGGCTAAGGATGGAATGGGCCATGGACTGAACTCCTCAAGGTGAGCCTTCCAAGGCAGCGTTCGAGCACGTTGTGGAGGGGGGTAGCTTGCCCCACTGCAGCCCAGACTGTCTCCGCTTGGTGATAAATAGAGAGGCCTTGGGTTTCCAGGGCTGTCAGTCCAGAACCTTTCAGCGGTACGAACACGAAATTCGCTGAATAACATGAGAAAAATCAGCTGAGTCTGGGAAAAAAACTGCCAGGAGGCCGACCCACTTGGTGCGTGTGAAGAGAGCAATTGAGTTCCCCTAACCTCCCCTGATCCCCATATTAATCAGTGCCTGTCACCTGGCTCACCTCTGAAAGGGAGGGGGCCTGTTTGTTTTGAGGGGTTATTTTTTTTAAATGTCCGAAATGGGAGAGAACCAGGCTTTGGCTGGACTAAGCAGCTAGCAGCAGAGAGCAGGGTGTGGGAAGAAAGGGTTGATCAGTGCAGCAGAAACAAATGGGGTCAGACTGGCAAGTGTGTGCTGATGCATGTGCACTGCAGATACAGGTTTGTTGGCTTCGATGAGAGGCGGGTGGTATGCGTTTGTGAGTGGTGTGGCTTGTGTGGGTTTTGTCATGTGTGTCCGTGTTCTTGACGTACACTTTTGCAAGTGGTTTGGGGCGGGTGTGAGTTTGTGACCGATGCAATGTGTGTCTTGGCGCAGTGTGTTTTGTGGAGGGCATGCGTATGAGTAAAGGGTACCGGTCAGCATGGTGTGGTCTTAGGAGTGTGTCTGTGTGGTGTGCTTGAGTGTGATGTAGGAGTGGTGGGTGATGTGTGTGTGTGAGTGTGTGTTTCCATTTGCTTGTTTGTTTGTTCCCTTCTGGCAGTGCAGACATTACTCTGCAGAGCGGCTGTCGATACACAGCTGCAAATGTGAGTGGCTCAGCAGAATTATCGTGAATCCCCACCGGTCAGCATGGTCACTCAGCTGCAGGTAAGAGATAGCAGGAGGTAGAGAAGAATGTCTTAAAGGGCCAGACTTCCTTCCCACTGCAAGAATGTGTGTGTGTGTGTGTAGCTCCATGGTGCATGTGCCCAGAAGAACATCCCCATGTGCCTATCATGATGTTGTGTGCCTGTCTGCATGCATATATCTGCCTGGTTATTGCCCATGTGGGTTAGTTACCCCCAGTGGCACTGGTTTAAATTCATTGCCAGTGAGCCACTAGTCCCAGTCCAGTTCTTGGTGGAACATGTGGCTACATCACCAGAGCCTCAGCCCTATTGGCATTCAGCAGGCCCAGCCATGAAGCTGTGAATTGGCCTTGCTAAGACACCTGAATTCCCCTTTTAGCTTCATCACTTCGAGATTGCAAGGCCAGAAGGGATTGTCATGATCATCTTGTATGATCCCTTGTGTAACACAGGCCAGAGAACTGCCCTAAAATAATTCCTAGAGGCACTCTTCACAGGGAAGGTTAGCTTAGTGGTTTGAGCATTGGCCTGCTAACCCCCAGGGGTGGTGAGCTCAATCCTTGAGGGTCCCATTTTGGGATCTGGTAGAAAATCTGTTAGCAGGTCAGACTAGATGACCTCCTGAGATCCCTTCCAACCTAGTGATTCTATGAAAAACAGCCCACCTTGATTTAAAAGCTCTCAAAGACGGGCAATCCACCATGCCCCTTGGGAAGTTGTTCCAATGGTTAATTGCTGTCAGCATTCAAAATGTACACCTTGTTTCCAGTCTGATTGTACCTTATTGCACAACTGGTGCACAGTCTGGGGCGAGAGAACTGGGGTGATGGCACACTGGAGTCATGACACTGTAACTAGAGCAAGTTCAATTTTTTTCATCACATAACCAAAACCAATCTTGGTTTTCATCCCAAGATGGTGCTTTCTGGCTCTGGTTTCCTGGCACACGTGATGGTTTCCCAGGACAGCAACAGGCACACATTCATTTTGTCGATTTTCCACTTAAAAAAGAAAAAATTTCACCAAACCCTAACAGTCATCCACTGGGGAGCTTGCTAGGGAGAGCATACAACTGGCGCTGTTCCTTGGGGGGTTTGAGAACCCAAAGCAGTGGGATAGAATCACAGAATCATAGAAGATCAGGGTTGGAAGGGACCTCAGGAGGTTCCTAGTCCAATCCCCTGCTCAAAGTAGGATCAATCCCCAACTAAATCATCCCAGCCAGGGCTTTGTCAAGCCAGGCCTTAAAAACCTCTAAGAAAGGAGATTCCACCACATCCCTAGGTAACCCATTCCAGTGCTTCACCACCCTCCTAGTGAAAAAGTAACTTAACCGTTTCACCCCAGGTTGTGTTAGGAATAAACCAACGGGAACACAGTGCTTTCTGTCTGACGACAGACTGATACAAGTAAGCATGCTCTTAGCTAAAACTACAATGTATTAGATATTAAGCACACACAGACATAAGTAATAGGGTTAGGACATCCCAGAGATAGTAACCAAGATGGTTTTGACTGATCACCAGCTGGACTTCCAGGGGGAGTTTAGCTGTCCACTCCTTTCCCAAAGAAAAGCTCCCTTGGATTGTTCCGAGGTATTTACTTTTACTTAATTGTTTATAGCTAACTCGAATAGCACCTAACCGATAGCGACTCAGCATTATAACCTCCTCTGTGTCACCAATTCTCCTAACTCCAACAAACGGCTCATTAGTTCAAAACATTGCTTGTATTTCTAGCCATAACAACAAGATGTCGGAGCACCTAAAACCACAGTCGCTCTTCACTCACTTTCCTCCATAACTTTCTAGTCCATCCTCCCAGGTGTGGCTCCAGGCACCAGCACGCCAAGTGCGTGCCTGGGGCGACAAGCCACAGGGGGCGCTCTGCCGGTTGCCACGATGGCGGCAGGCAGGTTGCCTTTGGCAGCATGACAGCGGAGGGTCCACTGGTCCTGTGGCTTCAGCGGACCTCCCGCAGGCGTGCCGCCAAATCCGCGGGACCAGGGACCTCCTGCAGGCAAGCCGCTGAAGGCAGCCTGCCTGCCATGCTTGGGGCGGCAAAATACCTAGAGCCGCCCCTGCATTCTCCCATCCTGATTAACAAACTGCAAGTTTGCCATTGTCTGCCCTTGTCTCACAAAGGCCTCAGATTATTCCTAGCTACACAGCTGCGCGTACAAAATGGCTGACTGCAGTACTGTCAAGTTCTGGGGTACGTGAAGGAATGTCCAATTCCGAGGTGACAGCGCCTCCGTCCATTCACAGGGATGGCTTCAGGCCATATATGAATGGTTCTCCTCCATGATAGGTGGCTATGCACCCCTCACCAGGGGGTGTGCTGTAGCCCCATTTGCCCACCTGGGCCCGAATGCTCAGGGCAGAGGTTCTCAGCGCCATGTTTAAGGACATAAGAATGGCCCTATTGAGTCAGACCAAGGGTCCATTTAGCCCAGTATCCTGTCTGCCGACAGTGGCCAATGCCAGGTGCCCCAGAGGGAATGAACAGAACAGGGAATCATCAAGTGATCCATCCCCTGTCTCCCATTCCCAGCTTCTGGCAAACAGAGGCTAGGGACATCATCCCTGCCCATCCTGGCTAATAGTCATTGATGGACCTAACCTCCATGAACTTATCTAACTATTTTTTGAACCCTGTTATGGTCTCATGCATTGTGTGAATAAATACTTCCTTTAATTTGTTTTAAACCTGCTTCCTATTAATTTCATTTGGTGACCCCTAGTTCTTATGTTATGAAAAATAGTAAACAACACTTCCTTATCTACTTTCTCTATACCAGTCATGATTTTATAGACCTCTCTCATATCTCCCCTTAGCTGTCTCTTTTCCAAGCTGAAAACTCCTAGTTTTATTAATCTCTCCTCATACAGAAGCCGTTCCATACCCCTAATAATTTTTGTTGCCCTTTTCTGAATGTTTTCCAATTCCAATATATCTTTTTTTGAGTTGGGGTGATCATACCTGCATGCAGTTTTCAAGATGTGGATGTACTATGGATTATATAGAGGCAACATGATATTTTCTATCCTATTATCCATCCCTTTCTTAATTATTCCCAACATTCTGTTTACTTTTTTGACTCCCACTGCATATTGAGTAGATGTTTTCAGAGAACTATCCACAATTACTCCAAGATCTCTCTCCTGAGAGGTAACAGCTAATTTAGACCCCATTCTTTTATATGTATAGTTGGGATTATGCTTTCCAATGTGCTTTCCTTTCGCCATCTAGCAGGGGAGAGCTACACAGAATCATAGCAAAGTTGGGCTGGAAGGGACCTGGAGAAATCATCTAGTCCAGCTCCTTGCACTGAGGCAGGACCTAGATCACCCCTGGGAGGTGTTGTCCAGCCTGTTCTTCAAAACCTCCAGTGATGTGCATTCCACAGTCTCCCTTGGAAGCCTAGTCCAGAGCGCAAATACCCTAAGAATTGGACATTTTTTCCTAATGACCCTTATCTCCTGCTTAATGGCACCATCGGGACCTTCCTGTTCTCACCTGCCCTGCAGCTTGGACACCAAGAGCAGGAATGCTGGTTTCCTGTAATGAGGACACTGCTAGAGCTCCTGTGTCCAGTTTCCTTGGTGCAAAACACCTGAAAGCCCCATGCACAGAGGCTTCGTGGCTGTCAGCAAAGCCATCTGTAGCTAGAACCTGCAGCCCTTTTGCTCTGGAAGAACAAGCTTAGATCACCGGAGCTGAAGCAGAGTCTCTCCTGCATTAGTTATAGTTTGGCCGTTTATTGCATGCAGGTAACACATGTGCTCATGTCTTCCTCTAGGGATTGGCTTCAGTAACTGCAACAGCCCGCTCCTTTAGCTCAAGTGGTAAGGGCTTGTGCTTGCCATCGTCAGCTGTGCTCGAGCCTAGGACCTCTGGAATTTAATGCATGAACCTCTACTGCCTGAGCTAAAAGATGCATCTCTTTTTGCCAGCGCTGCAGCAGGCTCATCAATCGCTAGCTGAGCAAGCCGCCTCTAGAGGGCGACAGGGTGCCCCCCCCGAGCAGGCCTGGGTTACACAGGGACCTGAGTCGCGGCCCTTTGTTCCCTGGGCTGGCAGAGCTGGGGAGGTGGCATGCTAGAGGGAGCAGGAACTTTGTGTCCCTGGAGCAATCCCTTCCAGCCAACCAGGAACGGGGGTTATGGGTTCCGGAGGGACCTGGCCCAGCTGGAGGGTGCATTACCGGAATGGGACCAAGACAGGTGAGAAGCCGCTTCATTGGCTGCCTTTGGAGATCCCTTGTCCGAGGAGTCAGGTAAGGACTCTCCCAGCACTGGCCCATCAATCATCAGGGCCTGTCAATAAGCTCTGACACGATCAATGGCCGGAGCCTGGTAATTACATTTTTGAGATCAAATGCATATATAAATGTTTCATTTGGGTAAATGTTTTTGGGGGGCGTCGGGGCATCTGAGCACATCCCATCGATCCAGCAAATGGCCAGAGATAAGGTCTGTGTGTTAAGGAACCAGGGAGATTTCCTTTGATGAATAGGATTTCATCCCAAACGTTCACATTACTTCATCGGTCACAGGCCTTGCAGGCAATCAGACCTAGTTCTTATTTCTTTTCCTTGCCTCTGTGTTGGTCTCCCTCCATGGTGGAGCAGCGTTAGTGCAGAGATGGAGAAGGAACCGCAAGAGAGGGGAGCAGGGAGAGATTTGGGGTTGCACTCGGAATCTATCTTGTGTCAGCTTGGGCTGTGATCCTGCTGAAAGGAGGACTTGGTGTAAGAGGAAGGGTGGTCTAGTGGTTAGGGCACTAATTTAGGCCTTTGGAGACCCCAATTCAAGCCTTAGCTTGGCTACAAACTTCTTGGGTGATTCATTTAGCCGCTCTGTGCCTCAGTTCCCCCTTTGTGAAATGGAGATAAAGATGCTAAAGACTAGGCAGCAATTTGAGGTCTGCTGATTAAGAGCCCGTCAGTGGTTAGCCCTACTGCCCCATCAAACTAGCCGTTTGGCTCAGCAGAATCCTAGGAAAAGGCCCTGTTAGGTCCCATCTGCTTTGGCCCAGTGAAGGATTATTATGGTCAGTGACTCTTGCAGTGGTCCGGGTTCAGAGGGCTCTGTGAATGGACCCTTCTGCCTCCAGACACAGGCAATGGATCTCTCTCTGGTCCAAGGATTATGTAAGTATTTATCCACAGCCAGAAGGTGCATACCAGACCGATCCCCGCACGTGCCTGAGGGGCCCACACACCCATCTTCCCCTCCTTTGCAAATCACTCTGGGGCTCAGGCAGGAGAGAGGAGTCCAAACACCTAGTGGGAGGCAGCAGTGTGCATGCCTCCAGGAAACATCACAGGTGCCTAGGGGAACTGTTACCCTGAGTGAGGCACCTCCAGGGCCAGGCAGGAGTTCTGTGTGTTGCAGGGGAGCCAAAACTTGGGTTTAGGCACCTATAATAGGTATGTAGGCATCTAACTTCTTTTGTGTGTTCAGGCCTTAAAACACTTTGTGCCTCAGTTTCCCTCTGAGGAATGGTAAGGCTATGCCTTCTATTCTCTCACCCTTTGTCTGTCTTGTGTATTTGGACTAGAAGTTCTTCAGGACAGGGCCCGGCTCCCACTGGGTGTCTGTGCAGCACCCAGCACAACAGGACCCGCTCTCCGTTGGAGCCCCTAGGAGCTACTGTACCATAAAGCAGTGATGATAAGGGGTCATCTATATCAGGGGTGGCCAATCTGTGGCTCTGGAACCACATGCAGCTCTTCAGAAGCTAATAGGCAGCTCCTTGTCTAGGCACCGACTCCAGGGCTGGAGCTACAGATGCCAACTTTCCAACGTGCCTGGGGGTGCTCACTGCTCAACCCCTGGCTCTGCCCCAGGCCCTGCCCCCACTCCACTCCTTTCTCCCCCCTCCCCTGAGCCTGCCATGCCCTCATTCCTCCCCCTTCTCCCCTGCAGAGCCTCCTGCACACCAAGAAACAGCTGATCAGCAGGGCTGCTGTTGGGTGGAGGTGCTGGGAGCGGGGTGGGGGAGCTGCTGACGTATTACTGTGGCTCTCTATCAATGTACATTGGTAAATTCTGGCTCCTTCTCAGGCTCGGGTTGGCCACCCCTGGTCTATACACTCTGCTCTGGAATACCTCACTCCCTTATCTAGTCTGCTCTGGGCAGCAGGATAAAGGACAGGATGGACCAGTGGTCTGTGACAATGGCAGGATGCTAGACTGGATGGACTAAGAGTCAGCCCCGGTTCTCTGACCTTGGGAGCATCATCCCTTTCCCGAGGTGTCAGCCCAAGGAAAGGGGGTGTGTAACACTGACAGACCCCGTTTGTCGGTGGGTAGGATTGAACCAGGGACCTCTGGAGCTTAGAGCATGAGCCTGTACCGCATGAACTAAAAGCCAAGGCCCTGTTAGCTAAGGCTGTAAAGCAGACTCATTTTATCTCTCTCTCCCGCTATGTGGTCACGGTGCCACTAGATGGGACACAACACCACACCCAGGAGGGATGCAGGTTACAGCTGCACCTACTGATCCCAGCCCTCCGCACACGTCTGCCTGTGAAAGGGGAATTCTGTCCTGTGCCCATCCCATGCACCCCTTCCTTGCCCTCCTGGCTCACCAAGAAGCCAACTGTCCACCATGTGCTGGCCTCTGTGGCCACTGGTACCAGTTTGAGGGTGGGTCCTCACACTCCTTCTGTACGAATGAGTGCACTGCTGCGCGTTTGCAGTCCAAATCTCTTCTGCCATCCCCCAGGCCACCCTCCCTTGTCCTCCCCGTACCCCCCTGAGCCATTCCGTCAAAGGCCTGTCATCCACCTGGCTTCCTCTGGTGTCTGTCCTTGAGATACCCCCTGGAACCTGCTGATGAACCAGTTTCTGAGGGGAAAGTTGCTGACTCAGTCCCTCAGCTGAACTTGCTTTGGGAGGCAGTTCAGTGCCGGCTTCCCCACCTGGTCCCTGGCCCTGCGTTTCAAAGCCAGGCTGGCCCCGGGAGAAGGCGGGGTGCCCTATCCCTGCAGGAGAAGGGTTTGCCCTCAGATCGGGGACCCTCAGCTGTGACTCTCACTTCCAGCAGCAAGGGGATGGTGTGGGGTCCCCGACTTTCCTCTCCCTGGCCCTTGTTCCAGAGCCCCAGGGTGCTTTCTACAGGTGCGTCAGTGCTGGTAGAACCTGGGGCTGAACTCATGGGAGACCAGAGTCTCCTGCTTCTGCACAGAGCCCCCCATGCCGACACGCTTCCCACCCTGCCAGGCAGAGACCATGGGGTGGGAGGGGAAGGCAAGCTCTGTCCAGTCCTGGGTCCCTTTTACTGTGCCTGACCTGGAGCAACTGTCTCGGGGGGCTTGGCTAGATGGAGTCCATGCCCCGTTTTGCTTCGCCTCTCTGCTTACACAGATGGCTGGCGGATGGACTCCACCCCAGTGGGATCCAGACTAGGAACTGCCGTCACATTGCGCGTAGCATCCATTGGCCGGAAGGGGCTTTGGGTCACCACTAGCCTGAACTGAACCAAGAAGGTGCCAGATTCGAGTCCCAGTCTCCTGAACCTCCCACTCTTTCCCGGGCCTGCCATTCAAAGCCTGCCATCAAAGCTCATCAAACGGAATATTTCAGAAGCGCTGACTTTAATTTTTCCTGGTGGGTGCTCCTCCTGCACTCCATCAACGAGGTCCCAGCCTCACTCCGCCCCTTCCCTCGAGATCCTGCCCTTGTCCCACCTCTTCCCACCCCGGCTCCCCTGAGGCCTCCTGCCCGCCACTCACTGCTGTCTATCCTCCCCGAGCCCCTCCTGCCCGCCACCAAACAGCTGATTGGCAGCCCCACTGAACAGCTGAACAGCAGCCCAACCAAACAGCTGTGGCTGGTGGTTGCTGAGCACCCACTTCTCCCCGCCCCGCGTGCTTGAGCCCCAGATCACACACAGAGTCAGTGCCTATGTCATAGGGTGACCAGATGGCAAGTGCAAAAAATCAGGATGGGGGTGGGGGGTAATAAGTACCTATTTAAGACAAAGCCCTGAATATCGGGAATGTCCTTATAAAATCAGGACATCTGGTCACCCTACTGTGTCAGGAGCACTGACCTTCCCCCAAACGCCAAGCTGTTTGGCTCTGGGGACTCCTGATGATGGCGACAGAGTTGCACCCAGTGTTTGTCAGGTCTGAACATGGGCCCCCTTCTGTTACCATCAATAGACCCTTCAAAGCCCAGGACCCCTTTCCTGCACCCCCTGCAACCTGCCACTCTGACTGCCCCCGCCCTGGCCAAGGTGTTTGCATGAGAATCCAACCAGAGCCTGCCAATGCACTTCCTCAATGGAGACATCAGAGCCATGCCCTGCCAACCCCCTCTTCATCTCCCACTGCTGAGCGTGCAACGTCCTTCCCAGCTCAGCGGGCGTGGGGGCAGGGCTGGGCTCTCCAGCACATGAGCCAACCACGGGCAACTATAATTGAGGCTCTTATGATTACCGGGAGGGGGTTAGGCCCTCATACCGCAGGGAGTTTTAGCGGTGAGTGCCTTACGTAATGACGATAGATTAGAGCAGGAGAGGCCAGTAAGTTATGGCTCCCCAGAGCAGCTGCACTTTGCACTCCGCCATTTATGCAGGGGTTTATGGGTTTCTGAAGAGCACACGCTGGGGCCTGGGGCCTGGGGCCGGGGCAAGCTCAGCAGCATTCTTAAAGAGATACCGCACCCGGACCAAAGGGTTCCGGGGCTGGGAAAAGCTCTGGGACAGTTTGCATCATGCAATGAGACTCTAGCTGCTGAGCAGCCCTCAGGCCCAGCACAGCTACTGTTGTGAGATGGGAAATAATGAAACCAAGTTCCTCCATGATTAGACACCAAGTGTGAAAAATCAGAACGGAGGTAGGGGGTAACAGGAGCCTGTATAAGAAAGAGACCCAAAAATGGGACTGTCCCTATAAAATTGGGACATCGGGTCACCCTATCCGTGATCTTTAGTTGGAAACCTTCCTGCTGCATTTCTGGGCTTGGGGATGGAACAGGAAGTGCCCAGATCTCACTGCACTATTTCCAGTCTGACTAGCTCCAAACATAGGTGCTGGAATGAGGGGCAGGGTGGTCTTCTGCCCCCCCCCCCCGGCTTGAAGTGGTTTCCATTATCTCCAGGGTTTACAGTTTGGTTCAATGGCTCTCAGCACCCCCACTATAAAAGCTGTTCCGGTGCCCTTGGCTCTAAAGAGCTCTGGCGATTTCACGGGAACGATGGAGCCCTTCTGACCCAATTCCCAGAGCCAAGAACTTTGGATATGTGCAGAGAAACCAAACCAAACTTTCTGATGGTCACCCGACATTAATTCTATCTGCGTCTCCATCTGGTGAGAGACAGGCCGGAATCAACTGGATTCTCATTTTGTGACTTGAGCGTATCTATCTATCCAGCTTTCCATCCATCCCAAAACTGAAACCCAAAGACATCAAATATCCTGATAACTGAACCTCCGTGAAGTGAGCGCAACTGATCCAGGACCAAGTGATCCTGTTTGTTCTAACCTTCCTTCTTCTTTCTCTTCTGTATCCTCCTGCTGCCTTTACAGCCACTCTCTGTATCATGCCAAACATGAGACTAGAAGCTCCTCACTATAAGGGCCATGGGTGAAATCACTACAGTCAGTGGGAGTTCTGCTATTTACTTAAGTAGGATTGCACCCTGTGTCTTTCTCCTTGTGCTGTGAGTGCCCAGCTATTTGAATGCTGCTCAGTAACAATGATGAATAACCAATTGTTGTGACAACACTGCAGCAAAATATGATTTTTCCCCCCCTAGAGAGGAAGACATAAAGCCAACTGGCTAGGACGCGAGGCAGCACTGGTCATGGCAGAGCAGACCCAGGGTCCATCTGAGCCTGGGAGCCTGTATCAGCCCATGCTGCATACTAAGGCCTTGTCTACACTTGCACGCTCAGGAAAGTTAAGAGGAATTGACTCAAGGTGTGAAGTTAATGAGCAGTAGTTCAAGTGCATCGAAACTCCATGTTCAGAAATAAAGTGGCCTTAGCTCACTGTAGCTTAATTCTCCTGGGAGTATAGTGGAAAGGGACTTATCCCTAACTGGTGATCAGTTGGCTCAGGAGGTGTGGTTGCCCTGGAAACTGATATCCTAGCCAGAGTAGTGATGGATGCTTTCCTTGTGCATATACATTTTAAATCTTCTTTTGAGTCTCACTGAGCTGTAAGTTCCTGCAGCAGTAAGTTCCACAGGTCAAGTGAACAAAGTAGTTCCTTTCAGCTGTCTTTATATTTGCTCCCCCTTGATTTTCTATCATGGGAGGGGGTAAACTGGGACATCCAAGTAGCCTTCTTTGTAATCCTGATGGGCCACATCCTTGACTGGTGCAAATCCTTGAAGTCCATGGAGCAACATTGATTTCCACCAACTGGGGTTCTGGCTCTATTATCTTAGATGCCGCTATCCTACCTCCTTTTGCCCTTCTTTGCCAACAGTCCTTCTCTCCGACGTCTCTCCATCATTTTTGTGGCACTGCTCTGACCTCCGTGATGTGAGCACAACTGATCCTCTATCCCTCGCCCTCTGTCCCTTCTGAGAGGCGGTGACCAAAACCCAGCATGCAAGGGGAGGATGTAAAACCAACAGGCAAGATCTACAGTGAGTGTGAATGGGTGTGGCTCCATTTGGAGCTATGTGCGTTCACACCATGGGAGGATCGGGTCCAGTGTACCTAATTTCTCTTCCCCTTTCTTAGGGCCACTTGATGCCTAATCCACACATCTGAACACTGCTGAGCAATGAGCAGATGTCTTCACTGAGTGGTTTCCCCCTTAGCTCTCTTTCCACAATTAATCCCTGCTCCATCAGCGTGCCTGGGTCGTTTTCAGGTGTTCAACCCAATGAGCATTACGACGCTCTCATCTCTGTCCTATCTCATCCGCTGTCGCATTGCCCAATTATCTGGTTGTGTTTGCTCCTTGTAGAGTTCCCCACAGCCTTCCTTACTCTTGAGTAATGCCAGGGACTTCACATCATCAGCAAATTTTGCCACTTAATTCTTCATATCATCTCCCAGATCATTAATAAGTGTACAGAATAACAGCGCCGCTGGTTCATATAACAACAGACTCTGGGGTCTTTGCTATTAAACTCTTTGCATGGCCCATCTTATTCGTACTCGCTTTTTCTTATGTCTTTAATTGGGTTTTCTTTAGCAAATTCCCTTAATAACTTATTGTAAGGGCCTTTCACAAACTCCCTATAAAGTCTATTCGTTATACCAACCTGCTTCCCTTCATCTAGTCTCCTGTTAACTTGGGTGAAGAATTTGAACAGGTTAGAGAAGCATGATTTAGGGTTATCACTACAGGTGTGTGAGGAGCTTAATAATACTTGGAACTCATAAACAGCAGTCAGGGAAAGATATTTTTCTCCAATGAAAAATTGAAAAAGGAGATTTTTGGGGGGGAAATGGGGTGTGTAAACGGGTTGGGACTCACCACCCAGCGCCTCCTGCTGGTGACTCCGGGAATTATCTCTGTCCAGTGGAGCGCCCCCTCCTGGTGGTGTCCCGTCCGTTGTTCTGCCCTCTATTGGTGTCTCTGGACCCGCGTTGCTCCCTGCTCAGCTGTGTCCTCTTCAAGGCCACTGCCCTCCGGCAGTGCCCCTTAGTCTATCTGCACCCCCTTCCGGGGATCGATAATCAGCAGTCCCACGCCAGCCTTCAGGTGTAACCACTCGCCCTCAAAGTCTAATCCCTCTCGGCAGGGATCTGGCACGGTCTATAATGGCCACTCCCTACGGCCAGTGGCTGGGTGTACTGCCAGGAGGAAGCAGGGGGGGGACCCAGGCCCGCCCTCTACTCTGGGTCCCGGCCCAGGGACCCTCTGGCGTTAGCCTCGCTGTCCTCCTCAGTCTGTTTCCCTGGGCTGCTTCCCCTACGGCCCCTTGCACCCACTAGGCCCTTCCCCTCAGGGCCTGCAGCCTGGCGGCTAGAGCCATCGAGCCTCCCTGAGCCTGCCCAGCACTGCTCTGTCCACGGTGCTACTCTCCCCCTTGGAGACTGACCTTCTCCCTTCAAAGGCCTGGGACAGACTGACTGCTCCTGCTCCGGGCAGCCTTTATATCCCTCTGAGCCTGGCCCTGATTGGCTCCCTATAAGCCCTTTCCTAATTGGCTCCCAGGCTGTGCAGGCTCCCTGGTCTGCCCCAGCCCACTCTCCCAAGGAGTGGGACAATCCACCCCACTACAGGGTGTTGTTGGTTTTGTTTGGTGGGTTTTTTTGTCAAACAAAACAAAACAAAACAGAAAACAAAACTTCTGGCTTTCACCTGCTTACAATTTTTTTGGCTTTCAGTTTTTCTGTGCAAACCTGAAACACTGTGGCAAAAACAGACGTTCCCTGAAAAGGATATGTTCTTTCACCTGCTGGTGAAATGTTCATTTGAGACCAGCTCGGCTTACACAAAGCAGTAGCATCTAGAAGCCCAAAGTAAAATCAAAGCCCCATTGCACTAGGCACTGTACAAGCACATTGTCAGAAATGAGCTTACAATCTAAGTAGACAAAGGATGAGAAACTGAGGCACAGACAGGGGAAGTAGCTTGGCCAGGGTCACAAAGCAGAGCTGGGAACCAAATCCAGGTTTCCTGATTGGTAATTCTCTACAAGACATTGCCTCCCCTGTTAGCAGCTGGAGGGAACAGTCGCAGAGACATTAAATGTTTTTTGAGGTCACATAATGGGCATGTGTCAGGATTACAATTTAGGCACTCCAGGCTCCCATGCCTAAAATTAGGCCACTAAACTCCTGTGATGAGCATCAGTAGGAAGTTCCCACCAATTGCATCCCCTCACTTGAGTCCTTAAATGATCTCCAAGGAGACGTCCCAGCTGCAAAATACCATCCCAGGCGACTGTGGCCTTTGTACGTTGAAATCTATTTCAAAATAATTATTTTTCATTTGCAAACTATTTTTCCCCCAGATCTCAGAAGGCCAAGGTCTATTTCTGCTCCAAATAAATAAATAAATAACATAAAATCCTCTGTCTGCTTGGCTGGCAGAAAACGGCAGGAGGTGTGGGGTAAGGGGAAAAATCAATTTCAGCTTGGGTCAGCGGTGTGTGTGTGAGAGAGACCTTTGGAGCAACGGAGATTAATTTAGGTGGAGAGAGAAGGCAAACAGGGAGGCAGGGAGGGGAAGAAAGGCGAGAGCTACCCTGGGGAAATGAGGTGGGGGGCGTGCAGATTTGGGGATAGGCCGGCGATCTCTTTAATAAGATCCCACCGTGTCCTGGTGAAATTAATCACCGCCAGGTTGGCGCACAGATGCCAAAATGCTGAGTCAGTCACATGCCGCGAGAAAAAGCTTTAAAGGCTGCCGGATGCTCGCTCTGCCCCAGAGCCCAGCTCTCCCAGGGTCCCACTCGGTGGTTGTGTTCTAAGTGCTGTCTCTGATCGGGAACCCGTCTGGGGCTTGCTCCCTGGGAATCGGCAGGGGAGGGAAGTGAGGGGATCTCACCAACTGCTGCTGGCTCAGCAGCTGCTGGGGGGACGTGCAGTAGTCACACAGGATGATACCACCAACTGGACCGTAGGATCAGAGTCACAGCCTCTGCAGGGAGGCTTTTTTGAAGTCAATGGGGCCTCATCCGTTACAGATCCGGCCCTCTGTTCTTAACCTCGTTAGGCCCTTGTGTAACTTTCTCCTGTCCTTACCAGTGTGTGCCATATCTGCCCCGCAGCATACTGAGGGGGAGAGCACACCACTCCTGACCACTGGAACAACCAGCCCTCCCCACCTGGCTCCAGCTGATCCTGGAGATAGAGTGGGTAGATTGCAGGGGACTTGTACTTTGTGTAACCCGCTGGTCAGAGGCTATGCTACAGGTCACCCTCTGCTCCTCCATGGCCACAGCTGGGTGTGTGAGCTCAGGCAGTTGCTATGCAGGCTTTTAACTCGGGAGGTTAGCAGTTCAATCCCCACTGTGCCAGCGTTCCCCTATGTGAGTGTGGCCATTGACACTGCTTGGATTCTGAGGGCTTTAAGGAGTGACTGACACAGGGCTGAGCCCTCTCCCTGCCCCAGCTGATTTCAAAGGGAGCTGCAGGGGCTCAGACCCTCAGAGGCAAATTCATCCCTGGCTGACATCCTGTTGAAGTCAGTGGGCTCATGGTTGGTGGAAGGCGTGCAGAATGGAGCCGAGGGCAGGCTCTATGGCTAACAGGAAGCCAGAGCAGGAGTGTGAAAAAGCCCCCTGGAGCTGCGAGGTTCTGCAGTAGCTTGAACAGCCTCTGCATGTATGTTACACGTGTGTATAGCCATGTCAGCCCACTGCAGGCCTCCAGCATGCGCTAGCTTCCTATGGACTCACACAGGGGAGGGCCAGCCTTGAATTACCCAGCAGAATTTCTGTGTGACACTTACCAGCCACCCAGTACCCTTCAGTTTCCTGCTCTGCTCCAGCAGCGTGGAAAGGAACCAACTTCCCCCTGCCTGGGAAGCCATCAATCAGTCGCCGCAGAAGCAAGAGCGCTCACTGGTGCCAGGCTTTATCCAGAGCACTGATAAAATAATGTGACATTGGCAAGTGTGGGTGTAACTGTGACACATACAAAGGTCAGTGGCTGCTCTTCCGATTCACCCAAGCCTGGCTCACTGCTGGACTTAGGCAGTGTGGATAACCTGTCTGGCTCCTGTGCTGTTGTCCCCAGAGACGTCAAAAGAGCCACAGCCAAGCTGGACAGTTTTGATCTTCCACTGGCTGTCCCCGCTGCCCAGAGCTGTAATTAACCAGACTGAGCTACATTTTGCAGGGCACAGCGGCTCCTATCCGGGAACATTTTATTAAACACCCATTTTCCACAGGGCAGTTCTTTAGCAATTATTTCTCTCCAATTTTAGAAAGGAAAAACACGCTGCAAGCCCTTCTGAGATAGGTACATGACTGGATGTTTACCAATCCACTTACCCGCAGACTTTACCATTCCTCCCAAGTCTCATGCTGTTGACCTGGAAGTAGGACGTTAATGACACAACCCAATATGGTAAACTCGTTAGAAAAAAATCTGGCCACCTATTTTTGGGTCTAAACAGGATATGAGCTGCTGTGAAAATCTGGCCCTAAACTTCTCTGACCTCAGTTTAATCATCTGTAAAATGTGGATCATTATACCTACCTAGGGTATTGTGAGGCCAAACTAGCTAATTAATGTCTGGGAAGCTCGTGGAGATCCTCTGTTTGCTCAATGCCATTGGGAAAAAAGGAAAAACAAATTGTTCCCAAATCTTGTGCCGCCATTAAATTGAGTCCAGAAAGACCCACCCTTCCTCGTTAGTATTAATCATTCCTATTAGAGTTTTGTTGATTTTTATCCATAACTACTCCCATAACACATACTGGGCTAAGTTACAATCTTATGGGCCCTGGTGAGCCCAGGAGCTGAATAGACCCTACTGCACACTACCAATATAGCCAAATAATGACCACCACCATGAACAATGTTCTGGCTTTACTAGGTACGGTGACGGGGGAAGGAGCCTAGCATTTGAAAATGATGCATGGAGGAAGTGGGGCTTAGCCAGCCTCACAAAGGGTTGACTATACCCTCTTAAAGCCCCATTACTGCACATGGTGCAGTGGCTGACTGCCTAAGGTGCTTTCTGCTAGTGCCAAGGTGTGTGGGTTCTAGGCCAGCAGTGGCTTTTTTTTGATCATGTTACTTAGTTAAATAATGTCACCCCGCAGAAGGGAAGAATAATTTCCAGTCTGGTGGGAATCAATGGATGGGGTTCTCTGGTCTGTGTTATCCAGCAGGTCCGACAGGATGGTCACAGGGGCCAGTATTAAACTGGTTGTAACAGGATATACTCTGGCTCAAGAGAGGTGCTCTGGGGATATGTTGCAGAGGGGATCAGGTGACTGCAGGAGTATATAGTGCAATCACTCTGGGAGAGACCTGGAGTGAGGGACCCCTTGCCGAGGGAGGAGGTGGAAGAAGAAGGAACCTCAGGGCAGGCCAAGCCCTGGTGCAGAGATGGGACAGTTTGGGGAAGGCGAAGGTTTGCATGTGGGCTAGCTGGGAACTGCAAAGCCATGGACAGATGGTGGGCAGCTGCAGTTTATGGTCCCAGGACCAGCTCCCACATGGTGCCCCCAGGCAGTGATGAGGAAGAGCCCCTCTGGGAAGGCCTAGGATATTTGTAACCTAGCAAGAGCAGACAGGACTCTTGCAGGAGCTCTGTGGCAACTAGGGAGATGGCTGCGGCCTGGGCAATGCAGGGTAAAGCTACTGAGCCCATGGAGGGCTGAGGACACTGCATGTATCTGGGCTCCTGTTGTATCCTGGAAGAGGCAAGTTTTGCTTTGGCCAAAGAAGCAAAAGCACCAAAACTGCTGCCACCGACCAAGGCTCCAGATCGGAAGAGAAACTGAGGCAGCGATGCCAGAGAGGTAAGAAGACACTTACTGTCCCCCTCCCATTAGCAATTGGAGGGGAGCCATGTCCAAGCTCTGCCCTGCTGCAGTGGAGGAGATCCCTCACTCCCTCAAATCTACACACAGAGGGGTCTGTCTGTGCATGGATCTACCCCCAGGCTGGGGAGAAGCTGGAGTTCCCTGTCCTCCCTTGTTTCCCAGGACCCTGCAGTGGGGGCAAACAAATTGTGGCCCCCCAAACCCTGCGGTGAATCAGCACAAAACATAAAGCCTGGACTGAGGGGTCTCCTACGTTCCCTGCAATCATGGGATGCGATTGCAGCTTGAGGAGATGTCCCCTAGCTGGCTTTAATCTAGCTAGCTTGAGTCCTGCAGGGAGCAGTGGAGCCAGAGCAACATGGGCTGTAAAAGCCCTTCCAGAAGCAGGCGGCTGGCCTGCCCCACAGTCCACGCTGCTGCGGCTCAAACTAGCTAGATTTAATCTTGTTTGGGTGTGTCTACGCAAACGGCAGTCACACCCAGTGTAGATGTAACTGTGCAGGGTTCTCTCCCTCCCCTGGCACTGGAGTGCTGGAGAACCAGCCTGGGGTTCCAGACAGCACTGGACGTCTGGGGATCTTGCAGGGCTGAACAGATTTCGGGGTTTCCACAGATGCTGAGTCCCCTCTTCCCTCCAGGAGGAGAACTGGATGGAATCTCACTATGTTCCCCCCTTCCTGAGTCCCATTGCACAGGTTTTCTCACTGATTCCCTCCTACACACAGTCCGTCTTGTTGACTATAGCAAGTCTTTGTTTGAGGGTTTTTTTTTGATGATGGTACATTTAATTCAATTGCTGAATGAGCCCAGAGACTGTGATGGGCACCATTTGCATCAAAAGAGGGAAGGGAACAGCAGAGAGCACAAAGGGTGTCTCCTGGCTACGCCAGCTCCTGTCTAATGCCATGACTGCACACGAGGTTGTGGCTGCTCAGGAAGGGTACAGGTTTCAGGACACTGGGGTTCATTTCCTAGCTGTGCCACAGCCACCCTGTGTGACGTTGGGCATGTCACTTAGTCTCTCTGTGGCTCAGTTCCCAAGCTGGAAAATGAAAGTGATACTTTCCTACATCCCAGGGGTGTTGAGCAGATTAATTAATTTATGCTCAGGTGATCCAGGGAGGGGAGACAAAGCACCTAGTTACTCAGGCTTCAGGTGTTCTTACCACGGTCCTCTAAACTCACTCAAAGCAGGCGCTCATCATGTGATGGTGCAAATCCTGGAGCCCTGTCTCTGCTAGTGTCCGCAATCTGCTAACACCAACACAGCCGCACAGTCAGTGGCAGCAGCAGTATCACGAGTAGAGAAGGCCCTATAGTCAATATTGCTGTCTCAAAGCTTGTGTCCAGCAGGATTAATGGCTCACAAACTCTTAGATGACCCCACGCTTTCATAAGCCATGCTCTGCCAGTCACACTAGCCGAAATTAATAAAGATCCTTTTATTGGTATTTAAAAGACTTGTCAGTGGGAAAAACCCTTTAACTGAGTCAAAAGTATTTAAATGCTCCACTGATCAGCAATAGCTTTCAAATTACTTTGGTGGCAATAGGGACCCTTGCTAGTATGACCTGGGTTGTCATGCAAGCTTGACTGGTAATTGGTCCCCTCAGATCTCCTAGCAAATACTATGCCATGGCAATACACCATAATTTATGTGTGTTTCCAGCTCTGGCACTGATTCTCTCTGTCTTGGCCAACTCTCTTCGCCGCTCTGTGCCTCAGTTTCCCCATATGTAGAATGGAGATGATACTAATGCAGTTCACTGGGGTGGTGGGTCAGGTTGAGTATTAATATTTGCAGAAGGCAAAGCACTCTGCTAAGCACCCTATATATTCATTTCCCCCTCGTATTCAAGCTCAGCATGAAAGCTGTCTAAGAGGAGCACATTTTGTGTCTGAGGACTTTGTTCACAACTTCACCTAGGAAGAGTGTGAAAATGTGTAAAACCTAAAGGGAGAATCATCTTTTAAAAAAAAAAAGAAAAAAGACCCAACTTGATGCTGCTGATTTGACTTTCATGAGACTCCAGTTACATTTTTTTTTAAAGCTTCCACACAAAATGGCAAATCTTCTAAAATTAGATCTAGGGAATTATTTTATCTACACAGGTAAAAAGGCTGTTTGATACAGAGCCTGTGTAACATGCGCCTTCTCGGCTCCCCAAATACACCAGGAGAACGCTTTTGATTTTTTTTTACTTGACCTTTTGTCTTGGTGAGCTCTCGTCACGCTACTAAAAGAAAAATTAAGGGGCACTCTTCAGGTCAAGCTAAGCCCAAAATGTAGATTTTTACTCTAAAATATGAGCCTTTTTATGTCAACCTCAAAGCAGTAAAAATGATCTTGTGAGTCTTGTTGTTCCAAATGCAAACCTGACATGCAAATATCCCCTCTGCAGTGTTCTGAATCCAAACATTGCAGCTTCCTGCTAATGCACGAGACCTTATCCAAAGCTTATTGAAATCAGTAAACTCCCACTGACTGCAATGGGCTTTGGATCAGGCCCTGAGAGAGGAAAGTGGAAACTCACTAGACACCAAAGCTGATGCATGCCGTTCGACTGCAAGCTCTTAGGGTCTGATTCTGCAAGCACTTAAGCCCCATGAATAATTGTACAAAGGTCAGCTGGGGGGTTAATGGTATATGTAAATGTTTGCTTGTCTATTGCCTGGATACTCTAAGCCCTCCGTGCAGGACAACCCCTCCACGTCTGTGTGAACCCCAGCTGGTTTCACTGACCTCATGTAGGACAGCGTGCAGGATCAGGGCTTATGTTTGCAGAATATCCAGTGCAGTTGGGGACCTTGTGTTGGTTGGGACATCTGAGAGCAACTGTGAAACAAATATGATCATTGATAGCTTCATAGATTCAAAAGCCAGAAGGGACTAGGGTGACCCAATATTATGAGGACTGTCCTGGCATTAGGGGCTTTATCTTATAAATGCAACTATGCCTCTTCCTTCCCCTCCCCCTGGGAAAAAAAGGCCTTCTGATTTTTCACACTTGCTGTCGGGTCATCCTAGAAGGGACCGTTGTGATCATCTAATCTGACCTCCGGCACAACACTGGCCAGATACTGCACCTAGGGATTAGTAGCTAGGAATAAATACCCAACTGCCTGGCTTTTGACACTGCCCAAACTGAGTGGAACGCAAAAAACAAACAAACAAAAAAAACAAAACCAGATAAAGCCGCAGAAATGGGGAAAGGTGGATTTGTTTTCTGTTTGTTAAATCTGCCACCTTGAATGACTGATCTGAGGTTTTATTAACACAGGAGAGGTTCGGGCTTTTTTAAGGAGGATTTTTAACCATTGTCCCTTTAAATAAAGACTTGGGGTGGTTAACGTAGGGAAAGGAGTGAATAATTTGTCCAGTTAAAAAACCGGGGGAATATGATTCGGCCCACGCTGGATCTAGGACCCCTACTTGGCTCAAATTCTAACTCAAAGTCGGATCCAAAGTGGGACACTCCCATTGGTGTCAGTGATCTTTGATCAGGGCCCTGAAACGTGAACCTCTTTGTAGCAAGTACTGGTAAGTGTCATGTGTGTGAGAATCATAGAACCACAGGGTTAGGAGGGACCACGAGGGCCATCTAGTCCAACCCCTGTCAAGCTGCAGGATTTGTTGTGTCTAAACCATCCCAGACAGACGGCTCCAGCCTCCTTTTGAAAACCTCCAGTGAAGGAGCTTCCACGACCTCCCTAGGCGCATAGGGTCTGACTTCTGTTCCCGCTGGTGAGTGCTCAAACCCCCACTCCGCCCCTGCCCCTGCCCAGCCCCCATTCCAACCCCTTCCCCAAAGTCCCTGCCCCAACTCCGCCCCTCCCTGCCCTCTTTTGACTCCTTCCCCAAATCCCTACTCCAGCCCCACCTCTTCCCCCTCCTCCCCTAAGTGCGCCCGTCCCCGCTCCTCCCTCTCCCTCCCCAGCTGTTTGGCGGTGGCAAGGCGGGGGCATGGTGCACTCAGGGGAGGAGGCAGAGGAGGAGGTGGAGCGTGGGATGGGGAAGGAGCTTGGCTGCCAATGGGTGCAGAACACCCATTAAATTTTTCCCCATGGGTGCTCCAGGAGTCGGTGCCTATGCCTAGGCGTCTGTTCCGCTGTCCTATTGTTCTTACCATTAGGAAGTTCTTCCTGAGATTTCATCTATGCTGTAGTTTGAACCTAGGGCTTCTTGTCCTGCCCTTTGTGGCAAGATAGAAGTACTTTTCTCCGTAGTTTTTATGGCAGCCTTTCATGTATTTGAAGACCGCTATTATGTCCCCCCATAACCTCCTCTCTTCCAAACTAAACATGCCCAGTTCCTTCAGCCTTTGCTCATCTGGCCGGCATTCCATCCCTTTGATCAGCTTTGTCACTCGCCTCTGGGTCTGCTGCCTAAGTAGCAGTAAATAATGGCATTTGTGGAGGGGGAAAAAGTACCATAGCATCTATATTGACCCCACATGCTCGGTGAGTCTCAATAGTGAGAAGGCATTTCTGGGAGCCTCCATGTGGGGCACTGGTTCACTGGGCCAGAGAAGGTGAATAAGGAATAATTATTTCCTTAAAATTCTACTTCTTCATCCCATTGTATAAATGGTAAGAGGAGGATTCTGTTGCCTGTTCTACATGGGCAATATCACAAGGTTCATTCAAGTTCTGCTAACTTGGATGGAACAGAGCCACCTACCGAGCCACCCACTGTGCTTCCTGCAGCTTCTAAGCACCCCACCCAAGCCTAACCCTGGTTAGCTTTCTAGGCCGGAGATGGCTGTCACCCGTTGCAGCATCAGCAGTGTCTGTAAACCTGCACCCCGGGCCCAATCCAACACGCGACGGAAAGATTTACTCCAGTGGACGTTGGAGACAGCCAAGACCAAGCATGGGAAGACTTGCATTAGCACAGCACTCTCGGCACTTGCCAGCTGGCATAGCATTCCTCGCAGAGGCCAGTGTTAGATTTCACCAAGCTACTTTCTGGCTGGGGCAGGGAAAAGGGCCAATGCGTTCTCCAGTCTGTCACGTTGTATTAACGGGCAGGATCGTTTAAGCCTGGAGACAATCCACAACTTCATTTTTTTGTGGTGGTGGCAGTGCTTGTGGCTGCCTGTTCCAGATGACGAATGATTTTGTTTCAGGCCGATCCGCTCGTTTGAGCACCGCGGTGGTTTCAAGGCTTCATGCAAAAGAGGAGCGCTGGCCATTTTTCACTCCGAGTGATGAGCGACTCAGGAATAAATTTTCCTGCTTAAAATTGCTGGGCCCAGGGTTTCTTGGTGAGGCGGCTTTGACAACCTGTCACTTTGCTAGATGTTTGGCGCTTGGAGTATTCCGAGCTCTTTTATTGCTTTTTAAAAGATTTAAAGGAAACAAAACCCTGGTGCATTATGACATTTAGCAGGCTCAATAAATGTATCTGACTAGATCCAGGCCTAGTATCTAAACACACCAGGTCCTGAGCCTGAGCTCACTCAAACTAGCATAAATCAGGAGTAGCTCCACGGCAGCCACTGGCACTGCACTAGGGTAAAAGCAGGATCAATGGGATCAGACTGGCAAAGCCTTGCAAAATCACCATGGAGACGTGTTACCCAAGCCACAATATTCTGCTGCTGGACCATGTAGAATTTTGCAGGGCTGGTATAGAACTAGCGTTGCCTGCTGTGTCTGTGATGCACACGGATGTGGCTGCACATGTGGCGTAGCCAATGTTTAGATATCTTACAGCCTGATCCAACATCCAATGGAGTCAGTGGAAGCACTCCCCCTTGACTTCCCTGGGCCCTACGTGAAAATCCACGGCGGTGTGCAAGACCCCTTCTTTCATCCCCGGCTCTGAGTCTTTTCTCACTTACATCCGCGTATGCTGGGTGTTGTCTACCCCCCAGCAAACCCTCCTGTTGGTTTGGTGGTTCTTTTCACGGTGAGTTTCTCCTCAGATTGACAGGATCAAGGCACGTCCAAGGATGCACCAAAATATCAGGGGCTGGGTTGCCAGAGGGCACTGTACCTGGGCCACCATATCTTCAGATCACAGCAGGCACTCTCCACCCCTCTGCCAACTAAATTCAGAGTCACCCCAAAGACTAGATCCAATATAGGATCCATCTCTGGCAAACCATCAAGAGGTATCATGGTTCTGGCTGCTGACTACGTGGCATGTCAGTGTGCCAGCTGCAGTAACATGCACAGTTCACTCCTTGCGCGATGAGGATGTCAGACTGGAACGGCAGGGGCTGCCACGAGCCGGGACTGAAGGACGTTGGCAGAGCTGCATGATGAGGCCAGGCTGGGATACCAGGCGGGGCTGTGCTCAGGCTCGAGGTAGTTGGTCGGCATTGCCTGGCGACTCAAGACTGAGATAGTTGCCACTGCAGGATAGTGAAGGATATTGGCAGAGCGGCACGTAGGCCCTGCAACTGCAATAGAGGGAGGGTGTTGTGGTTCAGAACTGAGCAGCATCCACACAGCTGTGGTGGAGGGGTGGGCCTGGAAAGCAAGAGGCACTGCCAGTCAGAATTGGGATGGATCAGCAAAGCTGGGCGGGGACAGGATTGGAAAGGAAAGGGGGCTGCAGGTCAGGGTGTGAGGTGCATTGGCAAAGCCATGGGGGACAGGACTGGAATGGAAAGGGGGCTGCAGGTCAAGATGTGAAGTGCATTGGCAAAGCCATGAGGGGACAGGACTGGAACGGAAAGGGGGCTGCAGGTCAAGGTGTGAAGTGCATTGGCAAAGCCATGAGGGGACAGGACTGGAACGGAAAGGGGGCTGCAGGTCAAGGTGTGAAGTGCATTGGCAAAGCCATGAGGGGACAGGACTGGAACAGAAAGGGGGCTGCAGGTCGGGGTGTGAGGTGCATTGGCAAAGCCGCGAGGGGACAGGACTGGAACAGAAAGGGGGCTGCAGGTCAGGGTGTGAGGTGCATTGGCAAAGCCGCAAAGGGACAGGACTGGAATGGAAAGGGGGCTGCAGGTCAGGGTATGAGGTGCATTGGCAAAGCCGCAAGGGGACAGGACTGGAACGGAAAGGGGGCTGCAGGTCGGGGTGTGAGGTGCATGGCAAAGCCGTGAGGGGACAGGACTGGAACGGAAAGGGGGCTGGTCTGGACTGAGGGCCATCAGCAGAGCTGCAGGGATTCGAGCAAAGCTTGCCCAGCACTAGAACTCATCTGCAGCAATAGACGGTCCAAGGGAGAGAAAATAAGAGAAAGGAAAATCAATTTCTGAGAAACTGAGCCCAGCCTGGAAGAGTCCAGGAGCCGGGCACTCCAAGACATGGCTGCAGTGAGTCCTGAAGGAACACCAATTGGTGTCACTTTAAAAAGTAAACATACGCAGCCTAATGAATGAGTTATATCCCAGACACTCCATTGTGGAGAAGTATTTAACAGGCACTATTGGATTCTGCGGTATTTCTCGATCTGTAACCAGTGCATTATGACCATTAATGGATTTTTGAGGCTGGATTGATTTTTCATTAATTTGGTAAAAATCTTTTCCCTCTCTCCTATAATTCTGTCTTAAAACTCCCCCCCACCCCCGACAGCTCGATAAGTCACTCGCTTCGTAATGCAAGTCTGGCTCGTAGAGCGCAGCGGGGCACTGGGGTGGGGTGCGGTGAAGCAGCTCGGGGTGGGGCGAAACCTCCATAGACATAACGGGGCTGCCAATCATCCTCTGTTTCCCAGCGAGTTTGAAAGGCCGGCACTAAATTATTAATGGGAAGCGGCTGGAGGGGGTGGAAAGGGAGGGCGTGGAGGTTGGTGTGGGGAGAAGATGAGTGCTCCAGGGGGCTATCTCACAGGTGTCCTTCCATCGCTATGGATCTCGGGGGTCTTTCCAGACAAGCTGGACACACAGTGATTGGCAGAATGGCAGGTTGCACAGCTGCCGTGTGTGCTCACTAGCCAACCATTCCAAACGTGGGTGCGAGACATGAGCTGGGGAGAGGCTGGCAGGGGAGAGTTATGAAGAAGCTTGATCTGGATTCTGTGGAAAAGGGAGAGCCGTGGAGAGATTCAGATGTGTGTGGGGGGGGATCTATGGGCAAGGGATATGGGGGATGCCTCAATGCTTGACCAGCAAGTGGACTAGGCAAAGCCCTTGAAAATATACTGTGGGGAACAAACCTGCCCTGGCCAGAAAAAGGAAGCTGGCGATAATAACGGGATGATCTTGTGGGTAGCACAGGTCACTTGCAGATTTAAACGAGTGTGAATGGTGGATTCTCAGTAACTTGAAGTCTTTAAACCAGGATTTGAGGACGTCAGTGACTCAGCCACAGGTTCAGGGTCTATTCCAGAAGTGGGCGGGGGAGGGTCTGTGCCCTGCCATGTGCAGGAGGTCAGACTAGATGATCCCGAGGGTCCCTCCTGGCCTTACAGTCTATGAGTCTGAGTCTCCGCCTCGTTGGTGTTGGTGCATCACGGTCAGGTCCTGATCTGGCCTCTCTGCTGCGACAGTATAAATGTGGACTAGGGATATTGCTGGAGCAGACCCTTTCAGATGTGATTCTCAAAGCAGCGTACAGAGGTCGATCGCTCCACTTAGGAAGAAACAATCAGTTTCACACATACAGAATGGGAAGAGACTGTCTAGGAAGGAGCATGGCAGAAAGAGATCTAGGGGTCATAGTGGATCACAAGCTAAATATAAGTCAACAGTGTGATACTGTTGCAAAAAAAGCAAACGTGATTCTGGGATGCATTAACAGGTGTGTTGTGAGCAAGACACGAGAAGTCATTCTTCTGTTCTCCTCTGCGCTGGTCAGACCTCAGCTGGAGTATTGTGTCCAGTTCTGGGCACCGCATTTCAAGGAAGATGTGGAGAAATTGGAGAGGGTCCGGAGAAGAGCAACAAGAATGAAGGTCTTGAGAACATAACTATGAAAGCAAGGCTGAAAAGAAGTGGGTTGTTTAGTTTGGAAAAGAGAAGAGTGAGAGGGGGCAGAATAGCAGTTTTCAGGTATTCTAAAAGGGTGTCATAAGAGGAGGGAGAAAACTTGTTCACCTTAGCCTCTAAGGATAGAACAAGAAGCAATGGGCTTAAACGCAGGGGCAAGGGAGGTTTAGAATTGACATTAGGAGAAAAAAGTTCCTAACTGTCAGGGTGGTTAAACACTGGAATAAACTGCCTAGGGAGGTTGTGGAATCTCCCTGTTTGGAGATATTTAAGAGTAGGTTAGATAAATGTCTATCAGGAACGGTCTAGACAGTATTTGGTCCTGCCATGAGGGCAGGGGAATGGACTCGATGACCTCTTGAGGTCCCTTCCAGCCCTACAATCTATGAATCTTCTTCTAGGTCTTTTTTGCCTCCTGAGGTTGCATCATTCCCTAGAAGCGAGGCTGAAATTGTGCCGGAAGACGGTAACACGCCAGCAGGGGCAGTTTGGATCAGAAATGAGAGCAGCTGAGCCACTTTCCCTGGAGGGTCCCATCTAGACCCACATCCCAGCTCTGGTTCTGAGGATCTGCTCCTTGAGTTGCGTTCCACCAACTGCTGCTCCTGGAATATTAATTAGGTGAGTGTGAATACTTTCTGAGGCAGTAACGAGACAGTTCTCACTGGAATCACCCAGATGATAGGTAGATTCTTTCAATGAGGAAGCCAATCTATAGTTCCGCAAACGGCAGCATGTGAATGCTCATGTGCTCTGGGGACAGGTTGGTCTGTGTTCACCCTGCCCATGTCTCTCACCCCTCCTGTCATTGGCAAGAGCTGTCAAAGCCACAGAAACTGCCCACTCTGCTGGGCCACGCCGCCTGCAGCATAGGGGTCTTCTCCATTTCAGGCTCCTACGGCAAGGAGACAAGCCATGCATACGGGGAGCCTTTCCTTCCCGCTGTGGAGCAATAGCCTGCCACTGGATTCGGTAGGCGTCTGTGCCTGAGCCCTGCCACATGCATTGCAAAGGGAGGGAGCTGCCCACATTAACACGTGTGCATACCCAGATTTTGTATGTGTGTGTGTGTGTGTGTGCGTGTGCACGCGCGCACAGAGGCAATATTGCCTAGTGGATCGAGTACCAGGTTGACACCTTGAAGACCTGGGCTTTGTTTCCTTGCTCTGCCCCTGATGTTCTGGGTGACACTGGACAAATCACTGCCCTGTGCTGTGCCTCAGTTTCCCCATTTTACAGATGGGGATAATGAGCCTGCTCTCCCTTGTAAAGCACTTTGGGACCTGCAGATGAAAAGCGCTGTATCAGAGCCACGTATTGTTATTTATTATTCCATACAAGTACCCCCACCTTCTCATGCATGCATGCCAAAGTGAATGACATGAAGTCACGAGGTGAGCAGGTGAATTGGAGCTGGGAGGAACACCTGCGCTCTCCTGTGCCCTGGAGCACCTGCTCCAGCCCCAGATGGGAGCAAGGCATGAGAGTACCTCTTTACTAAGCTCTACTGGACCCAGCGGTATTTCTCTATCTGTAACCAGCACATTATGACCATTAATGGATTTTTGAGGCTGGATTGATTTTTTCATTAATTTGGTAAAAATCTTTTCCCTCTCCCATATAATTCTGTCCTGAAATGCTCCCCCGACAGCTCGATAAGTCAACAGTGCCAGGCGCGATCTGTTAGGAGGATAAAAAGAGGGAATAGGTGTCATCCATCCATAACTTGCCTGGCTAAAATATCTTCGCTCACCCCCTTCCCCGCCTTCAAATGACGCCAGTGGATGCACGGGAGGGAGAGCGTCATGAGCACCCGTCCATCCAGGTTCTCCCAGGCAACATGCTCACCGCTCATGTGCTCATCCCCTCAGACATACACACGCTGTCACTGAGGCTTACACAGACATGTTCTGCACACGCACACACACACCCATCCTCTCACATATGTGTGCATTTCCCAGCAAGGTCTGCACAAACTTTCTCTCTCTCCTAGGCTCACAGACATGTCCAGCTCACACATTACACACCTCCTGTGTGTGTGCACAGGCACATGGCCCATGCTCTTGCAAACAGCATTCGTCCCCTCACGCACACAAGCTCACACTTGCATAGTTGCCTCATGTGTGTGCATGGACATGGACCTTCCTCCCCTCACATGTGTGCATGGACACAGACCTTTCTCCCCTCACATGTGTGCACGGACACGGACCTTCCTCCCCTCACGTGTGTGCAAGGACATGGACCTTCCTCCCCTCACATGTGTGCATGGACACGGACCTTCCTCCGCTCACATGTGTGCATGGACACGGACCTTCCTCCCATCATGTGTGTGCATGGACACGGACCTTCCTCCACTCACGTGTGTGCATGGACACGGACCTTCCTCCCGTCATGTGTGTGCATGGACATGGACCTTCCTCCACTCACGTGTGTGCATGGACATGGACCTTCCTCCCCTCACATGTGTGCATGGACACGGACCTTCCTCCGCTCACATGTGTGCATGGACACAGACCTTCCTCCCATCATGTGTGTGCATGGACATTCCTCCCCTCACGTGTGTGCATGGACACGGACCTTCCTCCCCTCATACATGTGTGTGGACATGGAACTTTGTCCCTACAGACACATGCACATGAGCTTACAGTCACACAGACATCTCCTGTGTGCATGCACATGGACCCGCCTTCCCTCACACACACACAAGCCTACACTCACACAGATGTCTCCCAGGTGTGCATGCACACTCTAGCTGACGCTCACACAGATACCTCACATGCGTGCACATGGACTCTCCTACCCTCACACACATGTGTGCACACAGACTCCCCTCTCCTCACACGTCTGTGCCATTTTCAGGCCAAGGAGGCTCTGTTGGCCAGCCGGGCCCTGTGAGTGTTGCCAAAGTCCAAACCGGACAGGGCCCCTCCGGGGACATGAAGAGGCTGAAGGGCCAGGGGCTGGTTCCAGGAGTCATTTTGGGCAGGGACGGATTGTCCAGCTCCCCGACAAAGAAGGAAGCAGGTGCGGGGAGGAGAGGCCTGAAGACAGAAAAGTCCTCAGGGGCTAGAGGTGCCAGATCGGAGGGGAAGAGGGGGTAAAATTGTTCAGGCAGAGCTGAGAGAATGCAGGGGACCTGGATGGGAGCCAGGCTGGGGGTCAGAGGGAGAGATAGGGCAGCATGAAGAGGGAGAAGGGGTCCAGGAGAGAGAAAAGCGCAGGATATGGGGCCTACTGGGAGGGGAGGGCTCAGGGCAGCTGCTCTGATGGAGGCCCTGGGGAGAGTAAGTGAGGGGGTGAAGGGGGCCAGCCAAGTGAAGAGGTGTCAGCCTGCTGGGAAATGCGAATCATGATCCTCCTCTTCCTTTCATTGTTTGTACTACAGGCGCCAACCGAGATCCAGGTGCTGGACACACACACACACTAGGAGACAACCCCTGTCCCAACCGAAATAGACAAGGGGGAGGGGAGAAGCAACAGACACAGGCAGGGGTCAGGACTTGCCCATGGTCACACAACCAAGGCAGGAATAGAATCCGCCTCCCCCGAGTTCCAATCCAGGGCCCTGTCCCATTAGGGTGACCATACAGCACATGTGAAAAATTGGGACAGGGATGAGGGGTAATAGGAGCTTATATAAGAAAAAGATCCCAAAATTGGGACTGTCCCTATAAAATTGGAACATCTGGTCACCCTATTCCCCATCCACTGGACCCCCACCCTGTCTCAGCACTTGCCACCTAAGGATCTCGAAGCACTTGACAAGCCTCCGTGAATCAAGTCTCCCAAGCAAAGCTGGTGCCTACAGGTGGGGAAACTGAGGCAGAGAATGGTCAACAGGCAATTGTCCAGGGTCTCACAGTGGCAGAGTTGGGAATAAAACCCACAACCCAGACTCCTAGCTCCTAGCAGTCCCAAGGTACTCTGCATTGCTGCTGCTGACCAAGCTGGAGGGGTGCCTAGCCAGGTGGAAGGTATGTTTTAAATTCCCGAACATACCTGATTGACTGCCTCCCCTTGAGAGAAGGGGGCTGAAGCATGAGCAACAATTTCCCTTTGCTCAGTTTCATCCCGCTACTGGTCGTTCTGCCCCCTTGATGGGGATGAATCTCCCAGTTCCGCCTTTGCAAAGGGCTGATGGGTTATTTTTAAAAATTCCGATTGAAGTGTAACATAAAGGAATGAGTCTTCACAAATAGCACAGGCAGGGTTCTGCCTGTGTTGGCTCCCCAGCATCCTAGCTGAAATCTGCTGGGTTGATTTGTATTGCACTGGGCCTGGAGGACCAGCTGTGGCCAGGCGTAAGGGAGATGCTGCCCCAAAGAGTTTACAATCTAATCTGACAGTGGGTGGGAGAAGGGAAGGATCACTAGCCCCATTTTACACACAGGAGAACCGAGGCACAGACTGTATGTCTGCACTGGGGCAGGGGGAACACCTGCAGCTGTGAGTCTGAGCCAAGGACGACAGACTCAGGCTCACACTAAAAATGGCAGTGGAAATGTTCCAGGTTTCAGATCCCGAGCTCCAATCCAAGCAGGAACGTCTACGCTGTATCTTTAGTGCCATTGCTTGAGCCCAAGTCTGTAGACCCGGGATCTGAGAGCTGCTGAGGTGGGTGCTTTTTTGCAGTGTGGACATATCTGACAAGATTAAGGATAAAGGATCTAGAACAGAGCGAGGAATCGAAGTTAAATCCCACCGTAATGCCACAAGATTCTTATCTCGAAACAAAGGCTGACTTCCCCCAACTACCTTCCTCTGCCAACTCCACCTGGCATCTAATGATCCAGCCCGATCCTTTTTGCCCCATCGCACCAGCACTTAGCAGTGGATTTTGTTGCCAAATCATTAGGCAGAATAGCAAATTGCTCACTCTCCCATACTGGATTCCTGGCAGAAGCTGGTCTTTATCAGTGAAATTCAGAGCTGATCCTGTAGCCGTAGCATTTCATGAGCCTCAATCCTGGATCCTCAGAATTGCACCGCTACAGCAAGCAGCAAGTGGGAGTGTTACAGGAGCTCAGTGTTAGTGTGACTGCCTCTGCAGTCCAGGCAGGCAGAACTCTCAGTGGGATTCAGATGCTGCACACTGAGTGGGGAAGATCCTGTTTCTAGTCACTTTCTTGAGCCTAGCCTAGATCATTATAGAGGGACACCATACAGGAGACTCACATGCAATTTATAACAGATTGGGGTCGGGGCGGGGGGAGGTAAGAGGTGCTGCAGAGGGGGGGGTCAGACCCAGGACTAATTCTCCCCTTCAAGGAATTGCGCATGGGGCAGAGTGCAGTTCAATTGGCTTCTCATCACTACATGTTTAATGTATCTTAAAAAAGATGCCGACTGTATGTTGATTAGCCACCAATTGCTTATTAAAACCATATTTAATGAGGGTTAACAAGTAAATAATCGATAGCCGCTCGGGTCACACAGAAGCAGATAAACCTCAATAAACGCTTTTTATAATTAACTTCTTTACTAACCAGACCATCACTACAGTAACGACTATAGGTGTAATTTAGACTTAACACGGTCCGATTGCATCCTGACTAAATACAAACTGATTAGCGACATCACTCGTTGGCATGGGCAGGGGGCTGTGTGGGTTGAGTTTACAGAGGTTTTAAACCCCACAGAGCCTTGCCAAAAAAATCAAATCAAAATGGGTGTTTGTTTAAAAGTGGTGACTGTCCTGCTAAAAGCCAGGGAAGTTCTGATGTGAACTTTAGCTTTTGCTCTATAGAGGATGATTGATAACGTCAGGTGCTCATGGGAGAGGTTGATGGAGACTCACTGTCTTCTAACACTGAACAGGGAACTTTATTAATTAGGAAAACAATGTTCTCCCTAGAGCTTCTTTCTTTGCTTCAAGGTAGGTCTTCTGACTAGGCCCTTCTCCCACTGCCTCCTTTCCTGCTGTGGATTTAAAGAAACAGCAGGAAAGAGCAACTGGCAAGAACAGTTTGAACCTCCGCCCTACGTGAGAGCGCTGCGCTGGTGCATGCAAGCCGGAAAATGAAACTGACCATTGTACAATGGGAATTTCTCCATTATACATGAATGGGGCATCTTCTGTAATGAGATGATTTTGTTTGATCTCCTCTCACTTTAGACGGCAGCGCCTCTGGGGCAGGGGCTGTGTGTCTCTCTGGATTGTAAAAGGCTGTGTATATTGACAGCTCTGTCCAAGTGAGGAGGATGAGGACCAAGTCTGCATGGATTGCTACCTGTGGCTGAGGAACCTGGGCATATCCCAAAAGAAATACACTGCGAGTTTGGTTCTGTCTTGTCTGGCGAAGTCCAGAGTGAGCAGAGAGTCTGTCTCTTTGATTGTTCTCATATGGTTGGCTGCAGCTGCATCCCCGTGTGTTTTCTTGCAGGTCTGACTGCCTGTGCTTTGAGAACCATTGCAGCTGCTGTCCTGCTCAGAGCTGCCTTGGACTGTAGACAAGGACTCTACCAAACTTCCCGTCGTACTGACTCATTCTTGTTTGCCTGATGGGGCTTTGCATTACTTTTCCTTCCACATGGGGGTTCTCTTTGGTTTCTGAAAACTGCCGCATGTCACTGATTTCTGGGACTGGGGGTAGAGGAATCAAATGCTGAACACGCTGGGCATTCTTCCACCGGATTGCTCAGCAAACGAGCCTTCAAAGCTCTAGTAACATACGCTTGTCACCCAGACACAGCCGCGCTCAGTCGTGTGTCCCTCTCTCCCAGCAGACGGCTTGTTAAAGGGAACCCCTGAAGCAGCTCTGGAAAACCCAAGGGTGTGGAATCTTTAACCCCTCAATCACCGGCATGCCTGCAGCTTTGATCAGTAGCCATCAAAGGTCAGGACTGTGTGAAAGGCTATGGAACAGCCTATGTAAATGAGTGAGTTGGGGTCTGTCACAGATCCGCAGCTCCGGTATCTTGAACAACTCTGGAATGGTCCCTCGGTGGACCCCTTCAGTGTGTCAGCCCCCTTTAGGGTCACACTCTTTCACTAGGGTAAGACACGGGGCTTCAGCACCTCCTGGGACCGAACCATGGAGCCTTCTCACACCCATGCTTCACACTTTGAGCTCCTTGCAGCACGTCCATCTGAATGAGACACTTGTACGCCCCCACCTTCCTTAAACTGGGGTGACTCCAGCAGGCGTTGCAAAAGCAGGAGGGTTTATTAGATGTCTGGAATGCAGCGTAGTAAGTCCTTAGTTAACGTAAAGAACAGAAAGTTATAGCATGGACCATCTGGGTCAGTCCAGAGCTGTCTGACCCCTCTTTAGCCCCAGTCCAGGAGCATCTGCTTCCAGCAGCCCACACTTCACAACCTCACTGGGCCCATCCTCAATCCTTTGTCCTTGTTCCTGGGCAAGCATTGTCACCTGTCCCTCCTCCTTAGCCCTTTGTTCCCCAGCTGGTGACTCCTGGCTGGCTTCCTGCAGAGGGTGGGCCATCCATGGTCGTTAGTTTCTAGTTCCAAAAGTCCAGGCAATTGGAGTGACCATTGTCTCCTCGGACTTTCCACGGGCATGGGGGTCCAGGCCTAAGGCAGCTAGGCATCAGTCTCACCCGGATCTCTGGCTCTCTGCAAAAAGTAAATAACCTTTTCCCACCACGTAGTTTCCCACGTAGGGGAAACTGAGGCACACATATTCATACAAAATGTTATGAAAAAATCCCACTCTGTCACAGGGGCAGAATCTGTATCCCTGCAGGCACGTAGCTACAGGACCCTCAGAGATACCACACAGTGCCAGTGAGACAGGTCCCTAGCACGCTTTGGCCTGCTGCTGTTTGGAAGGGAGACAGACCAAAGTATGCCACGGAAGCGTTCGTGCATGGCAGCAGGAGCCGTACAGCGTGAGGTAGATTTACGCTCCAGCTTGGGGCGAATAAATTGTTCACATAGACAAGCCCAGATCTGATATACGCTGCAGCTCTCCAGACTCCGTGCTGTCCTTGTTCTGGGGACAGAGCAAAAGCTTAAGGCTCCAATGTTATCAGTTTAGCACCTGTCCTCATTGCAAGGGCAGCCACTGGAGTCGGTGGATAATGACCCCCTGCTATGTGGCAGGGGTATTTGGCGGTTCAGTCCCATGTCACATGAGTGGGTCCAGGAGATCAAATCCTATCAATGTCCTTCTCCAACACGGTATCCATGTCTGTCCATTTCAACCATGTTTTTAAATAATCAGTGTCCAGATTGAATTATAAGAACCTTATCTACCTGCTCAGCACAGTGGCCCTATGCTAGAGCAGTGTGCTTGGATGGAAGGATGAGACTGATTGCTCAGCATGCTTGGGTCTATAGGTGGAGAAAGATAGAGGAGAGAAATCCCAATTCATAATGAAAAAACGTTGATGCTGTCTTAATGCCAGGGTGGCCCTACAAAGAAAGTCTCGTCCCTGATTCCTGCTACAGTCGCCAGTCATGACTGTGACTCAGGGGCAGCGAGAAATTCATGCAGCTGAAAGAACGTCCAATCAAGGTGCATTTCCTCTGCTTGAAAACATTAAAAAGTTCCCTCCTTCCACAGCCCAGTGTGGGATGATAACTCCTGCCTGCCCTGATAGCTGGTCCATAGATCCCCCTTCGTTTTATGACTGCCAGCGTTAACATTTCTGTAGAACATGAGGATAATTTTCTGCAGAGAAGGATCCTTTTTTAGTGACTTGCAACAATTAAGCCTCTGCTTCTTAACAATCTGTGAGGATGAGTGATTGCCGGAGGGTGACTGCTGGTCTCCTAAAGAAGCTCCTATGCTAATGGACGAAATGGCAAGAAGTGAATGAAGTAACTTCGGAGGGTGGGAGAGAGGAACTGTTTCAGGGGTGAGCTGTATGGGTTCCCAAAGAGAGATGTGGCCACTCCTTGGGACACTGCAGCCAGCAAGTAGCAGGCCTGGGGGTGCAATCCAGAAAAAGCTCCTTGCAAATATTCTAAACCAAGCAGCATTGGGGCAGATAGGTCTGTAGGTGGGAGACCTGCATGGTTCTGGTAGCTGCGGGCGCTTGTATTAGAACCTACTTTTGCATTTATGGGGTCTGTCTACACTGCATCTGGGAGCAGGCCTGCCAGCCTAGATCCACAAAATAGCTGGGGAGATGACGAGGACACAGGCTGGTGTTTGGGCTCCCAAGATCCTGGTGGGGCTGAGATTCTAAACTGGAACAGTTGTGACTAGCGTGGACCTGGGGGGAGCCTTGCTCCCAGCTCCTGTGAAGACACACCCGTTGAACTGCAAGTCAAAGCTCCCAGAGACTTTTATGGGCGAGGAGGAGACCCATCATATTTTGCACTTACATCACTCTCCTAGAAAGATTTTAAAAGGTTGGGAGCTGGCGTAAATTGACCCCCAGGAGAGAGAAGATGATTTGCACCAGTTGAGGATCTGGCCCTTAATCCCAAAGTGTCATTGAAGCGGTGGGGTCTTCAAAGGGCTGCGGTGTAATCAGCGAACCACACCGTGCACAGTTGGCTCCCTGCCTTGGCTTCTCTCCACCTCCTGCAGTTCCTCCCGTGCAGACCTGGTTTGCCCTTCCCTAGTGCTGGCGCTGGCCATCCCATCCGAGCACTCACTGCATGGGGGAGCCAGAGCCAAAGGCTGGCCATAGGCAGATCAGCAGCAAATGCCAGGCCATGCTCACTACCGAGCCAGCTGTGTCAGCAGTGCCATCCCTTTAACAAATAGCTCTCAACTTGCAAAGCAGAGCCAGCAACCGTTTGGAATAGGGCGCAAACGAGGAGCAATTAGCCAGCACTGGTGAAGTCCCCCCTCCAGCAGCTGCTGCTGCCCCGGGGACACGGAGCCTGGGGGCGGGTGCTAAGTGCTGGATGGAGGCGAATGCAGCAGCCATTTTGGCTCAGCCGCAGGCCCTACTGCCTTTGCTGAGAGACGACACCATGATGATCCCGATGCGCGTCTCCCCGAGGGCTCCATGCCCCCTCCCGAACGTTCCCCTCTCTTGGCCCTCCAGAAGCCTGTAAAGAAGGCCTTCCCCCAAGCAGGTGTGTGCCCCCTAGATACCCCCCCTCCCGACCTGGCCTTTACACACAGATCTGCTCCGAGCCAGGCCAACCCAGCATGAGAGGCTCTGAAGCTGGAGCACAGGGTGGGGCACCCTGCTAAGGGAGCCTTGCAGCAGGCTTGAGGCAGGGATGGGTCCCAACAGCCAGCTGGCAGGGCAGGATGGGACATGCAGAACCTGGGGAGGAAGGGAAGGTCCATCAAGGTTGCTGATCATAATCACCTTCCCGATCCTACATAACTCTGCCCTTCCTGGCTCGCCTGCTTTTCTCTCTTATTGTCTTGCCTTCCCCGTCCCCCACTCTGCCAACCGTGCCAGCTCTGACCCTTCCTTCATCTGCATCTCCCACAACCGTTTCTGTGCTATCTTCGTAAGAACGGCCACACAGGGTCAGACCAATGGTCCCTCCAGCCCAGTATCCTGTATTCTGACAGTGGCCAATGCCAGGTGTTTCAGAGGGAATGAACAGAACAGGGAATCAAGTGATCCATCCCCTGTCGCTCATTCCCAGCTTCTCGCAAACAGAGGCTGGGGACACCATCCCTGACCATCCTGGTTAATATCCATTGATGGACCTAACCTCCATGAACTTATCTAGTTCCTTTTTTAACCCTGTTACAGTCTTGGCCTTCACAACATCCTCTGGCAAAGAGTTCCACAGGTTGACTGTGCGTTGTGTGAAAAAATATTTCCTTTTGTTTCTTTTAAAGCTGCTGCCTATGAATGTCATGTGGTGACCCCCTAGTGCGTGCGTTATGAGAAGGAGTAAATAACACTGCCTTATTTACTTTCTCCACACCGTCATGATTTTAAGACCTCTCTCATATCCCTGTTTGTCATGTCTTTTCCAAGATGAAGAGTCCCAGTTAGAGCAGAAATCAATCACTGCACATGCCATTCCCCTCCGGTCCTTTGCCTTCTCCATATGGTGACCAGACAGCAAGTGTGAAAAATTGGGACGGGAGTAGGGGGTAATAGGCACCTGTATAAGACAAAGCCCCAAATATCGGGACTGTCCATGTAAAACTGGGACATCTGGTCACCCTACTTCTCCACCAAATGTCTCCAGACAAAGCAAGGGCTGAGGTTGGCTTGGGTTTGAGCACACCATGGGGTTGGTTTGCCACGGCTTTATTAGCCTCTTGCGAGTGACTGATTTACTCACTCTTCAGTCATTTGTCGGGCACTGGAATTGAATAGATCTGTCTGCGGTGGCAGGACATTCCCATATATCTGAACGGTGTCACCACGAGCCAGCCCCTGCATGTGGCTTTGTGAGGAGAGTGCTGCACTGGTATCCTCTGGAAAAGATTGTGGGCCTGATGCATTTAATGACATACCATCGGCACTATCGGTTTATCTCTGCCTTGAGTCTAATTGCCTCTCGTTACCTTACGACCATCTCAGTAATTTCATGGCATTGCCAGGAGTATCCACAACAACCTGAACATTGAACAAGGTGGGAAACGAACAGCACTGAAGGCTCCAGGTTGATAGCCCAGGAGCCTTCAACACTTCTGTCTCCTAAGCGGGGAACAGCAGCAAGAGCTCACCTACATTGCTGCAGCCTTCCTAGCACAGAGCTATCTCAGAGTGAGAACAAGCTTCATCTTCCATGGCCCATTCCATCTGTGGCCTTCTAGGCTCTGTCTCAGGTGTGAGGCCAAGCCCCACTTCTGTCCACACACAAATCAGTGTGACTCGGATCAGCCACCACTCAGGTGGACCCTGGTGGGGATGGGTTAGAGCCCAAGTCCTGTTGTGAGTCATTCTGCAGTGTGGACACAGCTCATACTGCAAACCTGAGTCAGAAGGGCTGTGTTGATACATTAGCACGGCTGTAAGACCTGGGTCCAGCAATTGTAAACCCACGTTCACAAGCCTGGATCCCACAGATCCAGGCTTAGTGTGCAGTGTAGACATAGGCTCTAACATTTCACCAAGCACACCTGTCTACTAGGAACTGGGCTGGGCTGAGACCTACCACCTCATTTCACATAGGCCAGCAAACAGCCACCTGACGTTATTAATTAGTCATAGTGCCAAAAGGCCAGGGCCCTGCTGTGGTAGGTGCTGCACCAACGTCACCGAGAGGAGGTCCCTACCTGGCACAGTTTATAATCCAAGTAACGTTCCCCTCTCAGCCATGGTGCAGTTCCATCATAGACTCATAGAATCATAAAAGATCAGGGCTGGAAGGGACCTCAGGAGGTCATCTAGTCCAACCCCCTGCCCAAGGCAAGACCAATCCACAACTAAATCGTCCCAGCCAGGGCTTTGCCAAGCCTGACCTTAAAAACCTCTAAGGAAGGAGATACCATCACTTCCCTAGGTAAACCATTCCAGTGCTTCACCACCCTCCTAGTGAAATAGTGTTTCCTAATATCCAACCTAGACCTCCCCCACTGCAACTTGAGACCATTGGTCCTTGTTCTGTCCTCTGCCACCACTGAGAACAGTCTAACAGTGTGGGGCCCAAAACTGGACACAGTACTCCAGATGAGGCCTCACCAATGTCGAATAGAGGGAATGATCACATCCCTCAATCTGCTGGCAATGCCCCTACTTATACAGCCCAAAATGCCGTTAGCCTTCTTGGCAACAAGGGCACACTGTCGACTCATATCCAGCTTCTCATCCACTGTAATCCCTAGGTCCTCTTCTGCAGAACGGTTGCCTAGCCATTCGGTCCCTAGTCTGTAGCAGCGATGGGATTCTTCCTCCCTAAGTGCAGGACTCTGCACTTCTCTTTGTGGAACCTCATCAGGTTTCTTTCGGCCCAATCCTCTAATTTGTCTAGGTCCCTCTGTATCCTATCCCTACTCTCCAGTGTATCTACCACTTCTCCCAGTTTAGTGTCATCTGCAAACTGCATCCAGTGTGGCAGCCTGGAGGTGAAAGGGGCAGCAGCCCATTCCAAACCCTACGTGCCATCGAGTCTTCTCCCATGGAAGAAGCACATTAGTTCACTGCCCTGCATCCCAAACAAAAGTTATTGCCTGGACCTGGCAAGGTTGGCCACACCCACTGTGCTGAAGGAATCGAAAAGCACAACCTTGCAGGATTCCGGGCGCCCAGAAAGACTAGCCAGAGGACAGACGAGCAAAATGCTACCCAGCTGCTCGAGCCCTTGGCCAACAGCTGGGGAATCAGTGCAGCGTGGCAGCCAGCAGCCCGGGCCTGCATCCGGACTCAATCTGCTGAGCCCAGCACGTTTTTGCAGACTGTGCAGTTTACCAATAAGTCCCTGTAATAATCTACTGTGAGAGAGAGCGTGCGGCTGGGCCTCAGCATCCGCATGTAATAAGTGCTGGAGGTTTAAGTGGGAAAGAATTAACTTAAATGTATATCTAGAGAGGAAGGGAATATATAGGTATATTTAAAAAAAACCTGAACTACTGGAGAGCAGTAGAACCAATTTCCCGATTTCAATCTCCAGCTCGCTGGGATTCAACCTCTCAGATGTTGCCTGCTTTGCTAAATTGGCTGGTCTGAGGGCCGTTCTGATACCTATTTAGGCTCATTGTGGTGCATTTATGAAGGGCTGTCACACAGGCCTGACAGGGTGATGAATTGGCCTGGTTCACCAGAGCTCTATGGGGGGCGAGGGTGCAGACAGAACGGGGAGGTATTGCTCTCGGGAAGAGAGGGAAAGAGACAGAGACAGAGGAAGGAAAGTGGGAGTGGGAGGAGGAGGAAGCTAGCCAGTGAGTTTCACTCAGTAATCGATTCTGCTGCCAATAATGACCAGTCCCCGTGGAGGGGGAAGATGGAGGGAGCTGGAAGCAGCAAGTTAAGCAGTTTGCTGCGAAATCCCCCAGGGGGGCTGCAATTAGGATATTACAGAAATGCAACGGTGAGGCGCAGTGTCACGGGGCAGGAGGCATAAAATATTCCCAGACAGCAATTTCACCTCTTCAAACTCTCCAGCCCAGCTTCTGAGCTCCTTTGTACCAGGGTAAATCTGGAATGATCCTGTGGACGTCAGTGGAATGATACCAGACTGAGTGGGGTAACGGAGCGTGAAATCTAGGCATAGAAATTGGTCTTTCTGGAGAGAGAGAGGTAGACGGCGGGGTTGGGGTTTTCTCTAGCGTTCCCCCTGTAGTATCTAACGCTTTCTGTTTTCCTGTGTCTCTCACATTATTTATCTATAAATAGATGATATAGATAGATATAGTTCTAGCTACAGATACAATGCAGATATAGATCTATATCTGAGACAGATAATACCTGTCTCTCTCTAGCTACTTGCTTATCCTAAATATCTCTCCCTATTAATCTCTCTACCAAAGAGTATGCCTCTCAGTCTAGCTCCCTTTCTCCCGTCTTGCTCTCAGGCACAGGTTTTCCCAGTGAACGTATGGCAGGTAAAGGATTCCTGATTGTATGGTGCGGGCCAAAGGTTTTATTACCACTGGATTGGGATAATTTGCACAGCTCGCCACCCGTGAGACATGTGGCTATTGCACATTAATTCCAGTAAAACCTTTACACCACATACCCTACTGTGATGTACACCCCCCAGCTATCTTCATGCAACTGCTCCTCAGATGGACACCCAAGCCCAGGTTTGTGCCTTTGCAGATATGGGCTGGTATTATCAATTTGCACCCTGAAAAGTGGGTCAGAAGGGAAAAGAATTAGAACAAGTTCTTCCGTGGGTGGATCTCGTCTGTTAGTTGTTTGTGAAGGGATGCATGCTTGCAAGTGCATTTGGAGACCTCCCTGAACCTCTGCGTAGCTGGCTCTTGTTCTGAGCATACAGCTTGACCCAGAGCTGTCTGTCTAACCAGGCCCAAGTTCACTTTAATCATCTTAAAAGCAGATTATATATTGAGGAGGAAAGAGAGCAGGGAGAATTTTTTTTCAGCAAACTGTAAATTTACTGAAAAATGCATTTTGGGGAGCACTGAAACTATTCACCAGTTTAGATCAAATTTGGAAAATAGTTTTGGCTGAAAAAAATACAAAATGCAGGAGAAAATTTCAGAAATGTCCTAAATGGTTTGTTTTGACATTTTCAAAATGAACCACATGTGGTTGATTTTCCACAACGACGTAGACCTCTCATTTTGAAACGACATTTTCACAATGAGCTGTCGGTTCGAACTGTCCTTCAAAATGGTTCATTCGCCTTGAGTGAAATTTTGTGTGTGTGAGAGTTGATTTGGTGAGGGAATCCCCGCCAGCCTCTCAAAACATTCAGTTTCAGTTTGAAACGAGCTGCATTTGCTAAAATTAAAATTATTTTTCAATTCAGCCACTGAACTGAAAAGTCAATCATTCGCTCAGCGTGCTCTCTCTCCTGTGAAATACACCATCAGCCATATTCCTATTAGACAGGGGCTGAGCAGAATGTGGATCCGAAGTCCAACCTTACCCATTTCAAAAGCTCACTAGTCTTGGGTTCTAGGGTTTCATCTTGGCTCGTTATTGAAACTGTGAAGTCCAGGTTTTGCTGTTGTAGTGCAGTCTGCAGTCCCTTTATGATTGTCTAGGCCAAGCCAGGACTTTGTCATTATGTCTACACAGCGATAAAACCTGTGGCATTGAGTCTCAGAGCCCAGGTCAACTGACCTGGGTCTTGTCTTCACACACAGTGCGTTAGTGAAAACGCTTCTCCCATTGGTGTAGTCAATCCATCGTCCTGGGAGAGGCTAGCTCTGTCGACGGGAAAAGCTCTCCCGCTTTTATGTCGCTAGAGGTCTGTAGTGCAGACCTGGACTTGCGGGGCTCTGAGACCCTCCAGCCCGAGTGTGAATGTCTGCACTGCAGTTTTATAGCCCGGCAGCCCCAGGAAACCATGGCAGCTGACATGGGCCAGCCACAGGTGTTTTACTGCAGTGTAGACATACCCAGGGAGACTCTTTGAGGTGTCACAAAGAGCACAGGTTGTAGGTATTAATCAGGGAATCAGAGCCAACCATAGGGACTCAGTGTCCAGCAGCCTCACTAAAGAATCCTTTTTATAGTCACTAGCCCCGAGCCCTGTCTCTACTCCATCATCAAGGACGCTCCAGATCTGGAGCTGAACGTTCAAAATTGGATTGTGGGGGGCCATTCTGTTCCCATTTCTGTCTCCCATACCCACTGGCATATTATTTACTCCTAAAATACTGTGTAGAGCAGTGGTTCTGAGCCTTCCCCCTTGAGGAGTCTGATTCATCATGCGTACCCCATGTTTCACCTCACTTGAAAACCCCAGCTTCGGCTTTCTGCCCCAGACCCCAGGGAGTCTAGCATTGGCCCCGGAAACCCCATTCAAACGAACCCCCAGGGATAAATGTACCCTTGCCTGAGAACCACTGGTATATAGGAAACAGACAACACATTTTGAAATTGGATATGGAAAATCAAACCCAAAATTATATGTATTATGTATATTTATATTTAAAACGTATTTCCCCCTCTCTAGAAAAGCAGATACTTTTGTAGTGCTTCCACCTCCCCCTCCCATCCCGGCAGATCTATCCCTCCTTAGCATTATGCATTTCTTCGACTTTAAATACAGTTAAAAATGTGCAAACGAAGTCAATTTTTACATGGTTGGTTACAGTGATATAAGGCTCCTGTGTCTCAGAACAGGCTAGGGGGCCCCCTCAATGCCCCCTCATCTCAGAACCTGACAGGCAGCCACTCTGTTAGAATGGGTACCTGGTGCCACGCAGATTGACCTCATTAAGAGAGACTGCTGTAGAAGTAAAATCTAAAAGGTAATAAAAATCGCCAATATTTTTTTCAGGACATGTGGTTTTTTTTAACCTCAGATGAAAAATACTTCCTCCTGGATATCTTTCACCCCACAATCCCACCTCTAAGCAAAAACCCTGCTCGTAGCTTAAATCCTGTATTTGAAACTTGACCCTTCAGGTGAGATGTTAAAGGAGACCTGCACGGGGAAAAAAATGGCTTTTGTGTCTTGCTAATGGAGAAAGAAGACACAGAAGATTTTAATTCACCTCCGTTATGTTTGTGACATTAGAAATCCACATCCGGCCTCTATGTTTTTTTCCTGGAACACTCAGGGAGTGATGATGTTGGCAGGTTGATGACATCACAAGGACCCAGGCAGTAGGCTGATGACATCACAAACACAAGCAATTGACGAGGAGGTTGGGATTTTAGTCTTCTTTAACTAGCCCAGCTCTGAACTGTTGCAGGCTAATATAGCTACAGTTGGCCCATGAGCTAAGGCTGGGGTTACCAGAGCAGTTTTACTTTGTCCTTCAATCACAGCGCCCCAAAACACTACCTGGAGAGAGTCAGTGATGCAAGAAAAGGAAGGGATTGTAGTAGGGGAGATCCGGAAAGAGGAGAGGAAAGCACAGATGGAGGGCAGGGCAGGGAACCCCCCTCACACACACCGCCCCTCAGAAGAAGCCAATGCTGCAGTGGGTGTGTCTTGCAGGAGGTCAGAGAGGAGAAAGGCACTAAAGACTGCAAGCCACAAATCACAATCACAGACAGGTGAGACAGGATTTGTATGTGGCAGACCTTTGAGCTGTCCTGCCGCCTAATGCTGCTGGTTTAGCATATGCACACGTGAAAGAAAGAGCATCAGTTAAAAGGTTCTTTCTTTTATGTCAGGAAATAAGAATGGCCAGACCCGAGCAGACCATGTAGTCTACTGTCCTGTCTCTGGCAGTAGCCAACACTTCATGTCTGAGAGGAGGGAGCAAGAAACTCCACAGTAAGCAGTTATGGGATAATCTGCCCCCTATGGACTGTTTCTTCCTGACCCCCATCAGTTATGCCCTGGAGGATGAAGATTTATAATCCTACCAGAACTCCTGTTGCTTTGATTTGTAACCCTTGCTATTCTAACTCTGCATAGCCTTGTTATCCAAGCGAACATCAATCCATTTCTATGTTCTTGACCCCTTTAATATCTTGTGGCAGGGAGTTCCACAGGCTCACTGTGCATCAGGTGAAAAAAAATTCTTTGAACGGTTTTTGATTTGCTCAGTTCCGTTGGCTGTCCCTTTGTTCCTGATTTACTGAGACAGGGTGAAGAGGTTTGTCTCTGATCTACCTTTTGCACACTAGGCCTTGTTTTGTACATCTTGAGCATGTCCCTCTTCATTTAAGAAGAGAGACACATAGAGCGGCAAGTTACAAGCCATGTGGTCTGTCTGGAGTAGAGCTGGTAGTTATGGGATAATGGCAGAAGGATCTAATGACATGCTTCAGGACAAAAGCTGCCATCTTGCTGGGGTCAGGTAATAGTCTCACCCTTCCCTTATGTATGTACAACATTGCATGGTTAGACGCATTATGGAGGTTGGTGGGGGTTGTGTTACTCTCTGGCATCTGGATGTTGGACTAGATGGAGCCGCTGCAGCTTCAGTTTGGCAAGCCCTGTGCTCTGAGACACTCTTGGCCTGCCGCTCCTTTTGAAGGGAATTAGAAATAATAACCCGCCCTGCCTCGCACGCACAGTGAATACTCGAGGAGTGATTTACTCGGCGCAGGGGAGGCGGATTTCTCAGTTCTTGGCACTGGTGTTTGATTTTCCTCTTTAGGAATATTCATAATCAGTTCTATCACAACACTGCCATTCTTCTAAATGATAGAACAAGCGTTTTTATGCACCTCAGGCGGGTTGCCTGGGAATCGATAGGCGTTAAAAGCTTCTCTCTGGATTTACTAGAGTGCTGGATACGTCCCTTCTCCTCCTGATATTCTGTAGGAGCAGATACCCAGCCTCCACTGTGGGCACTTGTCCCATAGGGTGTCCTGGGAAAGGACCTTTCTGATAGAAGTCACCTGGGATTGACACCAAACCCTCGCTCAGCTTTCTGTCCCCTGTTCCTCCTCACTGTCCCATGTATCTTCCTCTCCTCTTGGTGTGAGGGCTCTGCAGTCTTGCAGTGAGATCTTCAAAGCTAAGAAAGCCTTGGCTGGGTTAGTAGTTAGGTGGGAGACCACCTGGGCACCGCAAGGCACTGACAGAGGCTGACCTCACCTCTTGTCCCTTTAGCTCAAGGTCGAGGCACAAGAGCAGGGGGTGAGGGGGAAGTTTGCCCCCAGGCCTCTACCTTTTCTTCAGTCTTAATGAATATGACACATGAAAACCCTTTAGCACCATGTGCTTGGGAGAAGATGGCATCACGTGACGTTTGTGCTGCTTTGCTGACCATCCATAGGAGAGAAACAAGTGGTTACCTCACTTCCAGCTCCCAAAGCACTCAGGGCTCAGTTTGCTAGACAGCAGTGGTTCTGAGACTGTGGGGCGGCTCTCCCAAGGGAGGCGCAGGAACGCAGCAAGGGAGGCATGAGCTGTGAGCTATTTTTTTTTAAGAGAGCTGGCTGTCAGCCCCGTGTGGCTGGGGTTCATGCAGAAGGGTCATGCACACCTGGGAGGCGGGGATTAATGGGACAGCCAGAGCCTTGCCACCTGGGCTCAGGTTCTCCTTCCTCCCAGCTACCCCCAATTCCTCACCTGGAGGTGGTGGAGCTCTGGCTGTCAGCCACAGGGTGGCAGCAGCAGCACAGAAGGGTGGTCATGGAGCACTAAATCTTCTGGGAAAAGTGATATTGATGAATATCACTTTTCATATTTCCACCCTTACTTCTGCTATGCTGCGGGAGTGATGTTGCTTTCAGAGCTGGGTGCCCGGGCAGCAGCGGCTGCTCTCCACTCTACCTTCAGAGCTGGGTGCCAGGCCAGCAGCCACTGCTCTCCACTCTGCCTTCAGAACTGGGTGCCAGGCCAGCAGCCGCTGCTCTCCACTCTGCCTTCAGAGCTGGGTGCCAGGCCAGCAGCTGCTGCTCTCCACTCTGCCTTCAGAGCTGGGTGCCAGGCCAGCAGCCGCTGCTCTCCACTCTGCCTTCAGAGCTGGGTGCCAGGCCAGCAGCCGCTGCTCTCTGCGCTGCCTTCAGAGCTGGGTGCCAGGCCAGCAGCCACTGCTAATCTCCCTGCCACTGCAGGACTTTTTTGTATGATGCTTATGTTCAGCCAAATTATAATTTCCCAAATTATGGGACACTTTCTTTGGGAGATCATTCCACTCACCCACAGTTCCCCTTATTTGGAAAGGTTTCCTGAGAGGCTGGATACATTTTCCTTTGCTTGTATTCATCATGATGCCCCATTGTACCACCCAAAACTATTCCTCCAATCTCCTATTGTTTTAAGCCTTTCCTGCTCTTGTAAGATAAGAAATGGCTGGTTGCTGCCTTTCCCCACAGGTTTCAAAAACTAGAGATTGGCACAACATGATTTTCCCACCTTGGGAAAATTGTCAAGATCCTGAATCTGGAAATCTTGGCAATTTTCACAAGCTAAAAATCTGTGTGGGGGAAATTTTGGTTTGGGTTGATGGAAATCTTTTGACCCTTTTATTTTATTTTGTTACTATAAATTAACTTACATTTTCAAACAAAACAAACCCAACAGACCAGGACAGTTCAACAGTTTCAAAACTTTGTCAAATTTTTTTTAAAAACAGGAAATTAGTCAAACCAGACTCTCTTTCTTGTGAAATATTTCCGTTAAAACAAATCAGCATTTTCTGATGAAAAAACGTTTCAAAGAAAAATTCCTGAGCAGCTCTACTAACGCACCAGATGGTGTGAGGTACCTTGAGTTACCTCTATGAGGTACTTTTATGGCCTCCCTTACCACAGTATCGGAGCACCTCACAGTCCTTACTCTATGTATCCCACAACACCCCTGTGAGGTAGGACAGCCTTGTTATACCAATTGTACAGATGGGAAACTGAGGCAGAGAAAGGGTAACTGATTGTCCAAGATCACATAACAAGTTGGTGGCAGAACAGGAAACTGCATTCAGGTCTTAGATTAGTGCCCCAATCACTGGACCATGTCGCCCCATTGCTTGTCTTTTCTATTGGGGCTGCAAATGGTCAGTGCCCCCAAAGTTCTGCTTGGCCAATCATGGGGGTCGTTTGGATTGTTTTCTCTTCTTAAGAGCCATGAATCTTTGCAATTAGAAGGAGCGGGAGAGCGACAAATCCCACTAAAGGTAAAAGGGATTGATTTTAGAAGACACTGTTTAAGAATTTGTTTTTCTAATGGATCCTAAAGTCTTATCATCAATTTTGCCAAGCTCAGCGGTGCCAGAATGCTTCTGTATCCTGTCCAGAGAGGAGGAGGAGGAGGAAGAGAGACAAGGAGGCGTGGGGAGGAGGGGGGGGAGAAGAGGTTGATATGTCCATTCCAGATACAGTATCCTAAAACAGGGATTATACTCTACCATAAATACTAATCCATTAGTTGCTCTTTCACACACTGCTGGCTCTAGCGCTGCCTCCATTTGCCTGCATGATAATCTATTTGAATATAAATGCGGCTTCATGTTAAACTGCTTCCCTTGGAGTTTCAGATGAAGCGCAGCCACGCTGGGCCTGCGCTTTGGGGATAGGGTACCGTATCTGGGGCGGAATCGAAAGGCAATTATTGAAATCCTCTTCGTTCTGAGAGCTTCCTCGCATCCTGCCGAAAAAAAGCAAAAGGCAGCCAGGCTCCAGATGGCTCCTCCTTTAATGGGAGGTTTAAAGGAACCACTGTCATTTTTAATTCCTCTAAAGGCCGCCATCGATTTTCTTTGTTTCCAGTGACGGGAAGGGGAATATGCCCATGTAATGCAAATACCAGGTCTTTGCGGGAAGAGGTGACAGGAGACAGGGCATTTTCCCTGAAAAGACAGGAACTCCCTGAGTGACCAGGTTCCTACCAGTTTTATCACAAGGTAGCTGCATCCTCTGGACTAATGGCCATGATACACTGTGGCCAGTGGTGTCTGCAAAGGGAATCCACCTGCGAAAACATGTCAAAGCCGAAGGGAATCCATGGTTAGTAGCTGTCTTTGCATGCAGGATATTCTGGGCCTGCCTTGAGCCTTATCCCAAATCGGCTGGTGTGAATCTCTCCATAGCTCCACTGAACAGGGCCGGCTCCAGCTTTTTTGCTGCCCCAAGCGGCGAAGAGAAAAAAAAAGCCGCGGTAGGCAGCACTTTGGCAGCTGCTCTACCGCGCCGATTCATTCTCTGGCGGCAATTCCGAGAGGGACTGAGGGACCCACCGCCGAATTGCCATAAAAGACCTGGACGTGCAGCCCCTTTCGATTGGCCGCCCAAACCACCTGCTTCCTGGCTGGTGCCTGGACTCAGCCCTGCCACTGAAGGCAACTGAGTGACACAGATTTACACTTGTGGATCTTGCCCATCGTGTGCAAATGTACAGCAAGTCAATCCAGGATTGCACAAAGCGGGCAAGCAATGTTCCTACTGGATCCATGTCCAGGGGTCACCACTAGGCAGCTTCACCGGCCACAAGTTGATATCTGAGAGACCCCGAAGTATTCCCTAAATGTAGAATAGGAAGTAACTCAGGTGTCACAGATAGCATGGATGGCTGGGGAGTATTGGCAAATGCTGATAATGGCCTAATGGCCATCACCCTGTGTTTGCGTGTGTGTCTGTGTGTATGGATGCACACACATGGGCTGGTTCAGGAAAGTAGCAAATTCAGCAGATCCCCAGTTTATCCAGCATTTGTCAACTGTGAATGGCATCAGATCCCATATTTCCCAGTTCAGTCAGCCTGACCCTTTACACAAAGGATGGTGACCAAAGCCAGAGATGAAGACAAGGAGAGAGGAGATATGAGATCCCCCGATTCAGCTATGGGATATTAAAACCAAGGCCCTTGCCACTTGAACTGGCCACATTTCAATGGGAGTAATTAATTGTCAGCAGCACACGTTACCCCTGGGGTTCCAGTGGGATGCTATTTTCTTCTTTGTTTCTCGTCTGAAAGGGTTGTGTGGGGTTCAGCTACCACCACCATGCTCCACCCCAGAGATGGGTGCCTTTTAGGGGCAGATGAAGCCATTCTTCCATATAGTTTGCTAAGCACTTTGGCAGGGGATACCAGGCACTTCAGCATTGAAGTCTGTACCTTTCTCGGGGCTGGAGAGTGTGGCTTCCCATATGTGTGCAACACAATAGGTCTGCAATGCATTGGATGCTCTGGATGCTACTGCAACAGAAGTAATAAAGAAGGAAAAGGATAATTGTGTTAATTAACGAGCTGCAGGAGACAGGGCTACAGAGGGGTAGTGCTGTCTAGTGGGCTAAGCACAAGAGCCAGGAACTTCTGGGTTCTCATGCTGGCTCTGACACTGGTGGCCTTGCTCAGAGCTCCTGAAAGATGTGGGTGCTCGACCTCTGCAAATCAGACTTTTAACGTCTCTGCCCCCCAGCCCCACGTTGCTTGCCTCATAGAGGGGCTGGGGCATAGGGACCCACTAGATCATCTCTGCAAAGAACTTGAAAGATTGAAAAGCCATTGGGGGCAAGAGCCAATGGGAGATGCTGTTAATGGGAGATGCCCCTGTGAAGTGTGGCGTGGCCTCCTCTGCTGAGCCCTCCCCCCGGGGTCTCTTTCTAAGCCCAGGGGTGTTCACAGTTAGCACGGCAGGCAGGAAGGGGAGGGCACCTCCTATGGCATTTCCATGGGCCCAGTATTCACCAGGGAATTGGTGGGGAGAAAGGAGGGAAGGTGGAGAGAAAGGTTAATTTCTCTCTATGTTAGGATTACTTTCTTTCTCAGGGAGAGTCTGAGAGGGGGAGAGAGAAGGAGGGAGGAAGGTGAATTTTCCTCTCTGTTTTGTGATTCAAGGAGTTTGAATCACAGTGATCTTCCAGGGTAACCCAGGGAGGGGAAGCCTGGGAGAGGCAACGTTGGGGGAAAGGGTTTACTTTCCTTGTGTTAAGATCCAGAGGATCTGGGTCTTGGGGTTCCCCGGGCAAGGTTTTGGGGGGACCAGAGTGTACCAGGCACTGGAATTCCTGGTTGGTGGCAGCGCTACAAGTACTAAGCTGGTAATCAAGCTTAGAGGAATTCATGCTGGTACCCATCTTTTGGACGCTAAGGTTCAGAGTGGGGAATTATACCATGACAGCCCCTTACAGGCAGGGACTGTGTTTTATAGACCCTTCGTGGTCCTTTTCCATCATAAGCCTGAATGAGGCTCTGATGGCAACACCAGCTGGACAGGCAGAGAGTGAGCCGGTCCAAACTGAACCTGAATCTTCTCCCCACACTTTGAAACAAACATTTGGGGTCACTCCAAAGGTTAGATTTGCTTTATCTTCTTGCTGTGAGCTGTGAACGTTTCCCCCAAGAGAAGTGAAAGGGCAGATCTCATGGGAGGAGCTCCTGCTTGTTAGATTTCCAGCCCCAGAGTGCAGAGCCAAGAGGTCCGGATGGCTGGGACAAAGGCTGGAGAAGTATTCAAGACTTTGGAGTTACTTATCCAAGTGGAAACCGAATTCTGAACCTTTTCAGATTCACCCACCTCTAGCGGAGAGGATCAATGTATGTACGCACATGCATGCAGAGTCTGTCTGTTCTAGCATGTATTCCCGTTATAGAGGTAGAGAGAAGCTGCAGAATGTGGATCTGGATTCATAAACTAGAATCTGGCATTCAGAAGGACTTGGGTCCAGGATTTTCAATCAGGCCCAGATCCAATTAAAATGTTGCTCGTCTGGTGGCTAGACTCCACTACTGCAGTGAGGACTAGAGTGGGTTTGATGATACATGGCCAAACCTGTAGCCTCAGTGTCGGCTCTCAGAATAAATCCAGAATAACTGTACAGAGGGCACTGAGGTTACTTCCGCGGAACCGAGAGCAGAATATGCTGCTCCCTTCTCCTTCATTCAGCAAGTTTGGGAGCAATTGAAAACACCAGCTGGCTACACAATTGCCGAGAGTCTGGCAAGTAAAATCGGTGCTGCGTGGTGATAATCTTTGCTGCCTTCATTTTACATAGCATCTTTCCTACCGCATCCCATAATGCTTGAGGGAGGTAACTAACAGCGGGGGCATGGGAGGGAATTCCTGGAGCGGTGCAAATCATTGTGCCACTAAATAATATGCCGTGTGAAACCCAATAGCACACAGCTTCCCCCTAAGATACACATCAGTGGCTTCTTCATACCTGTAGTGAGACAGATTGGCCACCCACAGGCTCCGCTTACCAGGGTTCAATGGGCCCCTCATTGAACCCTGGTAAGCGGAGCCATGCCACGCTCAACCCTCCCACTGGAAGTGAGTGGGCGGGACGGGAAGTATAAAAGGCGGGCCGGAGATCTCAGTTGGGAGGCAGCCACCGGAGGAGCCAGACGCCTCCAGAGACCACTGCTGACCCCGAGGGAGACGAGGACTGGCCAGGGCCATTTACAGACTCGAGCACAGAGGAGCTGCAAGCGCTGACAAAGGCCTTCTTCCTTGACCACCAGGACAACACTCCCTAGATCCAGATACACCCTGAGGAAGTGTTGGGAAGTGGCCTGGGGGAGCTGACCCCTATCTGGCTGCAGCACTGCCAGCGAGCAAGTCAGCGTGTTGTGGTCAGGACCCCGCTGACCCGGTACCAGACTGCTCTGCCACTGCTAGGGCCCTGGGCCGGGACGCAGTGGAGTGGGTGGGTCTGCATCCCCCTCACTTAGGCAAGAAGCCTGCGCTTGTCGGGCCTCCACCAGATCTAGGAGGCCCGACTGTTTGCTGCTCAGCCTGAGGGCAGGCCTGAGCCCTCAGACTCTCTACTGCCCTGCTCTGACCAGGGGCTGGGGCTTCATAACTGTGTTTGTCGTTCGGCCCTGATCGCAGAGCCACACTCCCATCGCCCTGCTGATTCCCCACGTCAGGCGACCCCCGGAGACGTAGTGAGGCAGATTGGCCACCCACAGACCCAGAGGGGGAGAGGACACTCCCCCCAACCGACTACAATACCATACAGATGAGCAAGTAACTTCTGAAGCCGCTGGGCTTTATGATGTGTGACCAGGAGGGTACGTCTTGTCACACTTCTTAGGACAGTGGCTGTCCATTCAGGCCGTATTTATCTGGGAATTGAAGTGACTGTCAACTAACATTTCAGCAAGCTCTCCCTTCACCAGTCAAGCATCCCAGCTTCTTTATACCTGTTCCAAACCCACTGAATGCAGGGCCAGATCTCCAGCTGGTGTAAATGGACATAGCTCCATTGATCCAAAATCAATTGAAATCAATACTTGTTTACATCAGCCAAGGATCAGGCCCATGGTCCCTATCCAAGCATTAACTGGGACTCCTTCAGTTAACTCGTTCAGCGATAATCAGTTGCCTGAACAGCAAAGTTCTGGTCCTGGATCCAAAGTTCAGGGCTGTTCTGTTCAGAGGCTGCAGTTCAGGTCCCTCATGAGATTACGTTAAAAATAAAATAATCCACAATGTGCTTTCTAGGCGCGGATACACGTAATAGCCAGTCATTTTTTCTGAGTGACTGCCAACTACGAAATAGCATTGGCTTAAGTGATCATTAAAGCAGTGGTTCTCAACCAGGGGGACATGTAGCCCCGGGGGTCCGCACAGGTCTTCCAAGGGGTCCATCAACTCAGCTAGAGATTTACCCAGATTTACAACAGGCTACATGAGAAGCACTAGCGAAGTCAGTACAAACTAAAATTTCATACAGACAATGACTTGTTTATACTGCTGTATGTACTATACACTGAAATGTAAGTACAATATTTATATTCCAATTGATTTATTTTATAATGATATGGTAAAAAAGGAGAAAGTCAGCAATTTTTCACTACTACTTTGGCTGTGACACTTTTGTGTTTTTATGTCTGGTTTTGTAAGCAAGTCGTTTTTAAGTGAGGTGAAACTTGGGGGTACACAAGACAAATCAGACTCCTGAAAGGGGTAGTTGGGAAAGGTTGAGAATCACTGCATTGAAAGGACCTTCAAGTTAGGTTAGTGGCTATTCTCCAGCCCGGGTTGGAATCGGTAGAAACCAGCAGTTACTGGGCTGGAATTTCCACTGCCCTACCTCTTGTGTTTTGATCTACAGCTATGTGAAGTGGGTGTATGGTGTCACCATGTCAGAACAATAGACTGTAGATGACTGCCCAGGGCTCCAGGCAATGGAGAACCTGGGCCACTGTCTGTTTGAAGACACCGGTCAGTTCCTGGAGGCAGATGGGTGATCACACTGTTCTCACCATGCTTGGTTGCCATCTCAGCAGAGAGGCTGATACCTGACCAGGCTATGGAGATGGAGGGCTAAATTCGCCACTGCTCTAAGTAGCCACAAGTATGGCCTCATTCCTCTTTATGTCTGGGGGCAATTAGAGCCGGCGGCCTCAGTAGGACACTGCTGGGGGATCTTTCGTTGCCAGAGTCTGTGCTGATACAGTTCTGTGGATAAATATCGGAGGTCATGCTCCACAGCTGGTGTTTTGCATGTACACAGAGCCTTAAAGGTTAGAGACTGAGAAGACCCATTAGCCCATCCAGGCCGTGGTATGGGCACCAGAGCAGGGTTGTTGCCCATGCAACATTTTCAAGTGCTTTGTCCAGTCTAGTTTTAAAAGTCCCACATATGGGTTGGAGGCTCCCATCCCTGCCCTTGGAAAAATGATTGTAGGGCATGTGCAGCTCACAATCAACAAGGATCTCTGCATAGTCAGCTTACATTTCCCCTCTCTCAGTTTCATCCTGTTCTTCCTACCTATAGTGTATCCCACTAAATAATTCCTTCTCTGCTTGATGTGATGCCCACGAGATATGTGTCGTCCATTCTCTTGTCCTCACTAGGGCCTGATCCAAAGCCAACAGTCTTTCCATTGTTTGCAATAGGCTTAGTCATTGTTTAACCAGGGTACAGAGACCAATACAGTTAAATATGCCTTCTAAACCAATCCTTTGTCTATCCATCCATCCTGCAACATATTATCTGAGCACCTCTGTACCTGGATAATATTTGTTGCCTATTTTTAAGTTGCTACCTTGCTTATCAGTAATCGTCTGAATATAATTTCATGATACATAAAGTAATAAAACATTTTCCCTCCTTTATTTGCCATTTGATTGCTAGTTATTACATCACCCCGCGGTTTTTAGGTGCCATAAAATCATCCCTGGCTCTTGCAGACTGCAAGTTTATGATTAATCAATTACTTAGAGTGGTTATCTATTAAAAATCAAACGGGGATCTTTGGTACATTTTCAGCAAGGCACTGCAAACAGCCATAGATCATTAAGCTAATCATTCTCTACAGCTGTTGCTTATTACCAATAATCGCATTAATAGGATGGCAGGAGTCATCAAGTAAACAGAGTGCATTAAAACAGCGGGTGACATAACAGCCAAAATTTCATGATTAGTGACAGATGGTGCTACAAAAGATGACTCTCCATGGACTGTTTGCACCACCTTTACTCAATGAGTAGTCCCTTAGTCTGCAACGAGGGCCATTGAGATTGCCACTCAGCCTCAGGAAGTAACTCTCTTGGAGTTATGCTGTTCAGATCAGACATGGCAGTGCTTGGGAGATGTCATAGGGCCAGGTTGCAATTCAGACTCACTGCATGTGAAGCCCCATTAAGCTCTTACATGGGCTACTTGTGCCCAGTGGCATCAGTGCTGTGGTGTTGCATTGGTAAGGCCGCTAAGTGCTGCTGTTCCTGGAGCTCCGGTGTTAGCAGCACTAGCAGAGAATGCAGTTTATTTAGGTTCCTGGCGCCCACTGAAATCAGTGGGAGTTAGACACTTAAATAGCTTTGAGGACCTGGGCATACATTGCTTAAGGTTCTAGCTCCACATCTGTGGAGGGGAGTGGTCATTCTGTGCAGACATGTTTCCAAAACACAGTGTCTCTCCCTCCCTATTCAGCAAAATCTTCTTCATACACCAGAGTCAAAATCATCCCCTTTTAGTGCTCCATAACCACCACAGACAGCCCAGCCTGCCCCTAAGCTGGTGAGTTGGCAAGGGTCATGGGGTAAAGAAAAGCCTCTACTTTGCCACTTCAAATCCAGACTTGCTTAGCAAGATCAGGTCCAGAGTAATTGAAAGATAGACTCAAAGAAATGTCGGGCTGGAATGGACCTCAAGAGGCCATCAAATCCATCCTCTGGCTCCGAGGCAGGACTGTTTGTCCAACCTGTTCTTAAAACCCTCCAATGGTGGGGATTCCACAACCTCCTTTGGAAGCCTGCTGCAGAGTGTAACTAGTTAAGCTGACTGGTCTGTGATTCCTCAGGTCCTCTTTTTGCGGATAGATACTGTATGTGCACTTCCCCACTCCTCTGGGACCTCCCCCGTCCTCCACGAGTTCTCAAAGATAAATGACTGGTTCCAAGATTGCGTCAGCTCATTCCTTCAGTACCTTAGCCAGCCCATTAAGTATCCTTAAGTTGCCATCCAAGGGCTGCTGGGTGAGTTGTGTGAATTGAGTTTGCTAGGCCTCAGTCCAGGTCCTAGTGAACACAAGTGGCACTAAACAGCAAATTTGGTCTCCCAAAGAGAGAACGAAGGATCAAACAGGCCCTGGAGCCTGAACATCCTTCTGACTAGTAAAGGAGATCAGCACAGCAGCGTGCATGTTGGTCACTCACACCACCCTGCAAATGCTATCCTGCCCCATGGATATGGAGAAAGCATCCATCACCCAGCATGTCGCTCTGGCCCCACTGCAAAGCCTGTTTAAAAACACTCTGCAATGAAATACCTGCCGGCTCCCCCTCGGACGTCTCAGCCAGGACTGCAATGCAGCTCTCTCCCTGCCGGCGCATGACACACCTCTCTGCCTCGCCCTGTGCCCAGAGCACACGGCCGGTCTCACTGGGTTGCATTTGTCTGGTGCCGCCTCGGTGTGACGAAGGGAAAAGTTTTAATATTCGTCGCCATGAATTTTTAATGCCCAGCTCCTGCTCCGGTGTCATTATTTGCCTGCACTTCAGCAGTTTGGGAGCACGTTTGTTTAGCTAATGTTCCGTTGGAGGAAGGATGCGGGGCTTGGGCAGCCCCTCCCTTTCTCCCCACAGTGACCATTAACTGAGATACCCATGCTGTGCCAGGGGTCGACAGATGCTGGCAATGCAGCTTCCCCCGCCAGCTGGGCTGGGCTAATGGCAAAGCCTGTTATCGAGGTCAGCCTGGCCGCTCTCAGGAACTTGATTGTTTATATATATGTTGGACTCCTTCCCTCCCCCCCACCGTGGCTCCCGATTCCACTGCCCCATCGATGGCGGCGAGGAGAGAGGAGAAAAGCAGGGAGCCCCAGGAGTGTTTAAGGAGGGGACCGGCTGCGAAGCTGGCTGTGGAAGGCTGAACTCTCGGGATGGCACTGGGAGGAAAAGGAAGATTTTTAATTACAGGCCTAAGGGCAAATGCAGCATGGACTGGCGCTTTATGCAGCCCCATTGCCCTAGATACCCTGGTGAGGTATGATAGGGTGGGTAGATGGGTTGGATTAGATAGATACGTGCATGGCTGTGTACTGTGGGGTGACATAGACAGGTAGATGGCTGTGTACGGCATGGTGACATGGACAGACAGAGGCTGTGTACTGTATGGTGACACGGACAGACGGAGGCTGTGTACTGTATGGTGACACGGACAGAAGACAGAACGTGTACCATATGGTGACACTGACAGAAAACAGGCTGTGTACCATATGGTGTCATGGACAGACAGAGGCTGTGTACCATATGGTGACACGGACAGAAGACAGGCCGTGTACCATATGGTGACACTGACAGAAGACAGGCTGTGTACTGTATGGTGTCATGGACAGACAGAGGCTGTGTACTGTATGGTGACATGGACAGCCAGAGGCTGTGTACCATATGGTGACATTGACAAAAGACAGGCTGTGTACCATATGGTGTCATGGACAGACAGAGGCTGTGTACTGTATAGTGACACGGACAGGCAGAGGTTGTGTACTGTATGGCCACACAGACAGACGGAGCCTGTGTACCATATGGTGACATGGACAGACAGAGGCTGTGTACCATATGGTGACACGGACAGACAGAGGCTGTGTACTGTACGGTGACACAGAGAGGCAGAGGCTGTGTACTGTATGGTGACACAGACAGGCAGGTAGGTAGTTGGATAGCATATTCTTTATTATTGGTATTTCAGTAATACCCAGTGGTCCAACCAGTATAAAGGCCCCATTGTGCCAGGTGCTGTACAAACAGTCCCTGCCCGAAGAGCTAAGCAGCTAACAAATATTAGACAGCTACATGTTTCTGTACTGGCCAGGGATAGACAAAATGTCCTTCAATAGGATTTCATGGTGTAGGAGCCCATGCATTTCTCTCACACTGATGAACACCTCTGAGCTGGATTTCTCAGGCATCGGCCCTACTGCCTCCCAGCTGGGCAGTAAGCTAGAGCTTCTTGCTTGTTCTCTCTGTTGTGACGAGGGAGGAAACATGGCACAAAGGGGAAAATGACGTTTCTTACCTTTGATGCAGCTTAAATTCTGAGGCCCAGGACAGGCTAAAGGGAACCATCTCCTCCCCAGGAAGTGCCTCTGCTTGCTGGGTTTTTCTCTCCTCTCTGCTCTGTGCATGGTGCCCAGCATTGAATCTTAAAGGAGCTGGGCAAAGGGTTGGAGGTTCGCTCAGGACAGGCACTCCCCCAGCTCTGCCGTCCGTCCCAAAGGCTGCAAAAGCAGCCTGGAAGGGTTCGGGGGACAGATGTTATTATCAGTGCTTCCTGCCGGTGAGGCAGGAGGTTCCTCGTGGAATTTCAGCACCTCTGGTTCCTTTCTCCTCCAGAAGCGGGGAGCTCCAAGACGCAGCGGGAAAACAATATCAGTCATCATGGAGGGAGTGGAAGTTAATCATCTTTTTTTTTTAAACCCCATGAAAGGTTCAGTTGTTTCAGACACAGGCTTGGAGAGTGTCGGATTTTAATCCTCCTTTCTCAGGGCCTGATCCCACTCATGGGACCCTTTCTGTGGCCTTCAGTGGGCTTTGGCTCACGCCTTTGGTAATCAGATGGAGTTGTGTGTTTACTTGTAGGTACATGAGGGATGCAAAGGTCTGAGAAGTGGGGCACTTGGATAATAACAGAAATAAATACTTAGCACTAATATAGGGTTTTGCAAACAGTGAATTAATCTTCACAGTGCCCCTGTGAGTGGGTATTATCCCCATTTTGCAGAAGGGGAAACTGAGGCACAGAGACAGTAAGTGATTTGCCCAAGGACATAGATAGCAAGAGCCCTGGGCTCCCTAGCCTGCACTCAGTTCACTAGAGCACACCCCCTTGTAATACAAGGCAGACCCCGTGGACGAGGCTTGTGACTGTCCGTGGGTGGCTTGATGGACACAGAGCTGCTCTCTGCTGGATGGACTTGATCAGATTGGTGTATCTGTCAATTCTGACCAGCGACAGTCCTTCCTCAGGGTAAGTCAGTGCAGGGGCCCAGCAGCCTTCCCCTCTCCCCCTGGCTCCAGGGCCAGCTCCAGGAACCAGCTTGCTTCTTCTAACTAAGGAGTCTCCTCCCAGCCTTTCCCAGCTGGCTCTAATAATCACACAGAGCTGGCTGGCCCCTAAGCCCCCACCTCCCCGCCCCTCAGCCCTTAAAGGGGCAGGCTACCCTGTTACCAGAAGCCCTGCTAAGCCAATGGTGGCCTGGATGTCTCCTGGGAAAGGTCACTGATCTGATTGGGGCCCAGGCCAGCAGTGACTGCAGCTGTCCGCTGTGCATGAGATGAATCTGTGGGAACTATCTTGCTGCAGGCCCCAGCCCTTTAAAAAGCTGGAGACGGCTCCTAATTCAGATGACCTTGGCTCTTGTATCCATCAGCAAGATCCTGCTCGCCATCCAACACATGCCCCATCCCAGGGCGGGCGCGAGGGGCCAACAGGAGCCGGCGGCAAGCAGGGGGTTATATTTCACACCCCGGCCTGCGTCTGATAAGAGCCAATAAGGGCAGCTCCGTCTCCATTACAGACAATTCTTAAGTTACTCGTGTCTCGGCTGCTGCGGATATGTAATCCGGGACCTGGCAGAGGAAGCATGGGCAGGAGGGGATCGTGAGCTGGTGGCTTCTCTTTAAAGCTGAGGGTCAGGCTAAGGGCGGCAAGGGAAAGTGAGATACCAGGGGCAATGAGCACCCATCATATGGCATTAAAATACTCCAGAGTGTCCCATTAGCATGTCAGAACCCCAGCACAGCTCATTGCTCAATCAGCTGGCATTGCCTCATCCTGTAATTACTGTATGCCCAAGGAAGAGATAGTCCCTGCCCCCAAGGAGTTTACAATCTATATGGTTATGCCAGATGGCATCTTCACATAACTGACCCCACCTGGGCCATCAGGGAGGTTTAAACCCAGGACCTTCAGCACTAAAATCATGAGTCTCTACTGCTTTCAGCTAGAGGAATGACTCATTGATGGCCCTTGTACTCTTGTGTAGACTTGCCACAAGGAAGCTAATTGAGCTTCCATTGAAGTCAATGAAAAGACCCCCATTCTCTTCACTGGGTATTGAATCACACCCCAGGAGAAGTGATGAGCGTGGTGTAAGAGTCTATGTAAAATAGAACAGAATAGACAAAGACCCACTCTCTGTTAGTTTCAGTCATGCCCTCTGAAGCCTCATGGCTGGGCTTAAGAACATAAGAATGGCCTCAGTGGGTCAGACCAATAGTTCGTCTAGCCCTGTATCCTAGCTTCTAACAGTGGCCAGTGCCAGATGCTTCAGAGGGCATGAACAGGACAGGGCAATTTATCAAGTGATCCATTCCCTGTCATCCAGTCCCAGCTTCTTGCTGTCAGAGGTTTAGGGACACCCAGAGCATGGGGTTGCATCCCTGACCATCTTGGCTTATAGCCACTGGTGGATCTATCTTCAATGAACATATCTAATTCTTTTTTTGAACTCTGTTATAGTTTTGTCCTTCACAACATCCCCTGGCAATGACTTCCATAGGCTGCCTGTGCATTTTGTGAAGAAGGACTTTCCTATGTTTGTGTTAAACCGGCTGCCTGTTTTAAACCAGCTTCACATGGTCCCAGCACCTGTCTGACTTCTTTGAGGACATTGGTCATTTCAAAAGCAAAACACAAATGCAGCTGGGTTGTGAGCATGATGTTGTGTTGGTTCTCAGGTGAGCTGAACACTGGCTGGTGTCACCAGGCCTTGGGGAATGGTGAGTGACTGATCAGAGCTTGCTTTGTGATCTGCAGTTTGTTCAAGCTATTAGACCTCCATAAATATACTGATAATGATCAAGTGGCATTTCTTTAATAGCAGGAACTATCCTGTTACATCGAAATGAAGCATGTGGTTAAACAGACTCAGGGCACTTCCTGCAAAGACAATGCTGCTCGCGGTTTACGCCCTTCAGATACTTAGGCAGATGTCATGTTGCCTCTTGGTCTTGCTCAGCCACACTGTACACGTTCAGCTCTGTTCATCTCCCCTTGTAAATCAATCTCTCAGTCCTTTTCAGTATTCCTTTATGAGCCCTCTGCAACGTGCCAATATCTGACTGGTAAGGAGAGGACCAGAAATTCATCGATTCCCAGGCCAGAAGGGACCATTATGATCATCTAGTCTGACCTCCTGTATTACACAGGCTGTAAGCCTTCCTTGAATTAATTCCTGGTGGAACTAGAACAGATCTTCTAGAAAAACATCCAGTCTTGATTTACAAGTTTCCAGTGATAGAGAATCTACCACAACCCTTGGAAAACTGGTGCAATGGTTAATTAGCCTCACTGTTAAAAAGGTGCACCTTATTTCTAGTCTGAATTTGTCTAGTTTTAGCTTCTAGCCCTTGGGCCTTGTTAGAACTTTGTCTGCTAGACTGAAGAGTCCTACTATCAAATTTCTGTTCGCAAAGTAGGTACTTCAATGAGCACAGCTTCCAGATACAGTTACACCTGAGTGCGAGCCCTTTGGACTGTATGATTTTTGGGGAAAGCATTCCCTCCTCCTCTCTGTCTGTAAGCCACTTTGTGCGCTGTGGGTGCTATCCACTAGCAACAGTGATAGTCGTGGCTTCAGGACTTGGCCTGAGGTTTATGGAGTGCAAGAGTCAAAATACAAGAAACAAAACCCAAATTCTTTCATATAACTAGCGACCCCCACCGCAGCTGGTGGAATGTGCTGCTATTTCAGATGCCTTCCTCCTCGGACTACTACGTAGGTGTTTTCAGAGAGTTACTTGTGTTCCATCTGGGAGCCTGGTTGGGCCACCAGTCCTGCCTCATCAGACCACCCTGTTCACCCAGGGAAGCTCTCAGCTGGGAATCTCAGACCTTGCATGCTGGAAAGCAAGTAGGGCACTTTATAGACCCAATGGGAGCCTCATTCTCCTCACATAATTATTGACACTGGTGCAAAGGGGGCATGGGCGAGTGGGGAGTTGTGATTCAGGAGCGTCTGACATGCACTTTGCACCACTCCGGTGCAAGGCAAAGATGAACCAGACCCAGAGGAACTAACGATCAGGAATAAGGTTGAGTGCAATGACCCAGGTTAGAGTTAGCTTTAGGCCATGGCTTTGTTTTCACACCATGAGCCCAGGTGCAGCTGTTCACAACTGCTTCCCTCACCACCTTTGCATGAGTCTATAAAATCATTGCACCAATTCCTTTCATGAGGGGCTACCCATGGGAATTGGTGCCATGGGTTAAAGGTATGATCATACTGCTGTCTCTGAGGTGGACTTGTTTCTACAGGCACTGGTCGACTCTGCTTCAGTTAGAGACCAGACCTGGTGAATATGGACTGGGCTTATGAATCACCCTCCCAGTCAGCAACTGATGAGCCCCTCTGGAGTCACAGCTGGGCAATGGTGGACTTCCAAGGCCTTGGCTAGAGGCCAGGCATACAGCCGAGAAGTGCCTGATCCCCGGAGAGGAGGCCCGCGGAGAGGAAGAGGCACAAGACTAGGAGATGGGCTGAACCCTCGTTAGCAGGTCTGTCCGCCATTCTGGTTTCAGAGGGAATTGTGGTTCCCATGCATGTAGGCGGAGTGATGAGTGGTAGAGAGGGCTAGTGAATCCATCAATCACTCATCTAAGATTGCTGGCCTGACTGCTGCAAAATGTGTATTAAAAAAAAGAAACATTAAGGGCTTTAATAATTTAAGTCACTCTTAACTACACCCAGCAATTTAAACAATTGGAATGGTTTAAATATTTGGAAAGAAGATCGAGCTGGAAAATGATTTATGGCTGGGACTGACAGGTTCAACTTGGCTCTGCTCTGCAGATTGGCACAGTCTCGATACATACGTGGTCACTTACATCACTTGATACGTCCCGTGTTCCAAGCTAAGACCACTTCCAGCATGGCACTTGGCTGATGGGGCAGCTGGCTGGCTATGGAGGTTCCTGCCAGGACACATCCAGTTCAGGTGGTGGCTGAAAGCTGCTCATGTGGGAGTACGGTGGCATGGCTGATGAGAAAGGAGTGGGTGGCTGATCCAAAGCCCATTGAACTCAATGGAAAGGCAGACATGGATGTCAAGGAGCTTTGGATCAGGCCTGCACAGGTCTCTGTCCAATTCCCATTGGATAGGCCTCCACACCATGAAATCTCTCATCTCCTTTGCTGCTACCTGGTACATTGTTCAGCAGCCTTATTAGAAGTCAAGGACTCCTGGGGCCATAGGGACCCAACTATCTTCTCAAGCAAATAGATGCTCTCCCCAAAATAGGGGTGAGGCACACAGTGGGGTTGGTGTTTGTGCTGTGCGTGTCCTGGGAGCAATATCTTCTACTTCTCGTGAACCCTGAGCTGTAAACAGCAATAATCATACAGTGATGTTCCCTTCTCAAAAGCACTTTACAAATGCCAACGTGTCAATTCGCACAACATCCCTGTGCATTAGGACAGTAAGTCTTATTGTCTCCATTTTACAGAGAGGGAAACTGAGTCACAGAAGTTAAGCAACACACGCTCCCAAAGCCAGAGAGGGAGTCAGTGTTAGATATGAGATTAGAGGTTGCCGTTGCCCAGGTCTTGTGCTCAGCCCTGGCTGTAAGTGCTACCATAGTATAAATGTTTAACTAAAGGAGACATAGTTGCCTAATACACAGGGCACCTGACTGGAACTCAGGAGGCCTGGTTCTATTTCTGCTCTGCCACTAGCTAGTGGGCACGTCATGTCACGTCACTGCCCATGCCTCAGTTTCCCCCTCTGCAAAGTGAAGAGAGTGATACTGACCTCCTTGGTAACAGAAATTGAGATCCACTGGTAAGAAACACTATATAACAGCTATGTGCTGGTACTCTTAACATTAGCAATACCCTCAGGAAAAAACAGATCTATAGACCCTTTGTCCTGTTCCAAGCCTAGTGGGCCTCCTGGAACCAGTTTTTGGGGAACCCCTCTTCCATTCAGTTCCCCCCAAATTCAGTCCGACTTCAGTCTTGTCGCTCAGGTTCTTTTTTTGTCACACAGCAAAGCTATGGTGAGTTGATCAGTCTCAAGCGTAGCGGGTGGATCTAGGACATGCCACACATCCAAAGTTACACAGCAAATCTCTTTTTAGGGAGATATTTACACATTGCATCACATTTACTCTACATTGTATCGCGTGTTTTGGGATTGGCTCGGTTATTTTGTATGAACCAATCTCTGTACAGCATATGCGGTCCACACTCTGTCCATGTACAATGTACTCTTTGCCTCATTATTACATTCATGACTTATCCATTGTTATCCGGTCCGTTGTAAATTTCCCTAGGTGTTCCCCCTTCGTTTAGCTAGTACAAACATTCTGTTTCCAGCCTGCTGATCCTTTCACTAGAGTGACCAGATGTCCCAATTTTATAGGGACAGTCCTGATTTTTGGTCTTCTTTTTCTTATATAGGCTCCTATTACCCCCCACCCCCGTCCCGATTTTTCACACTTGCTGTCTGGTCACCCTACCTTTCACCTCCCTAATCCTGTCTTCCAGGAAATGAGACCTCTCCCATGTCTAATTACTCTTGTCAGGCCAGGCGTACATCAGTAGGAGCCAAGTTAAAATTTCCAAATGGAATGTACTAAAGCGTGTTTTAAATTCTCTCTTTGGCCTTGTTTTATTCTCTTCGCCATTAATTGAATCACTTTACAGGGGTGTATGCCAATGGCTTGATCCACAACCCAATGAAATCAATAGTGATATCGATCAAGCCCCACACACATACCCTGGCTCCATCATTCTTGCACACAAGCTGCCATCTTGTGTGATCTTTCCCCTTGCCCCTTAAAGATTTTCCTGCCCAGCTCAGACTAAAATGTCATCACAATGCCATGCCTGCTAACAATCAACTGTTCCATTACTGCCCAGAGATTACATTATAATCAGATCCAATCCCTTTCCCCACCCCAGCAATTGCATGTCTAGCAATATTTCTCTCCATAGTTTGCACTGAAACAGGCATGCGAACCCTTGTCACTGAGAATTAATTCGTGTAAAACAATGTTTATATTAACCATTCATTTATCGACTTCTGGTTGGTGGGTCAATATCAAAACTCATGGTCCCTTGAGGGCTACATATTGACCTCAGCTTCCTCTCAGGTCAATATTCCCATCTCAGGTCAATACATCTTGACACTGACCTCAGCAGAAGTCAATAGTATCTGCATATTATTATATTGTCAGAAGCTTAGAAACATACAATTGTGTTTCTTGGATGTAAGGCAGCTCATGAGTCACTTAGACGTATTGAAAGGTATTAAAGTGCACTTCTTGATCCCCAGACGTATTCAGTTACGTTTGAAAATTATTATTTATTATTTGTTTATTTGTATTGTGGTAGCACTTAGGACCCTGGATATGGAGCAGGGCCCCATTGTGCTGGGACCAAAAGATGATCTCAGCCCCCAAAAGCTTACAGCCTAAGACGGGAGACAGCAGACGGATACAGACAGACCGATGGGGAGGTACAAGGAAACAGCCAATAGTTATCACGATGACCAGCCACAGGCTCAGCATTCCAGCAGCCTAACTTGTCAAACTTTTCATGCAGCATTTTCAATGGATATGAGTGAGGAAAGATTGTGTTTGTCAAGACCACAGACAAGGATGTTGCAGTAATTGAGACACACGATGATAAGAGCAGTGTTTCTCATACTGGGGTCACCACTTGTGTATGGAAAGTCCCTGGTGGGCCGGGCAGGTTTGTTTACCTGCCCCGTCTGCAGGTCCTGCCGTGGTTCACCGCTTCAGGACAATGGGAGCAGCGGGAAGCAGCGCGGGCCGAGAGACTTACTGGCTGCCGCTTCCAGCAACTCCCACTGGCCAGGAGCAGCGATCGAATGGACCTGCAGACAGGGCAGGTAAACTGAAAAAGATTTGGGGGATTCAAGGAGCTCAATCTATTTCGCTTAACAAAGAGAAGGTTAAGAAGTGACTTGTTCACTTTCTACAAGTGTCTACATGGAGCATAAACATTTAATAACGGGCTCTTCAGTCTAGCAGAGAAAAGTCTAATGCAATCCAATAGCCAGAAGTTAAAGCTAGACAAATTCAGACTGGAAACAAGGCAGTGAGGGTAATTATCCATTGGAACGACTTACCAAGGGTTGCGTTGGATTCTCTATCACTAACAATTTTTAAATCCAGATGGGCTGTTTTTCTAAAAGATCTGCTCTAGGAATGACTTGGGAGCAGTTCTCTGGCCTGTGTTATAGAGGAGGCCAGACTAGATGATTACAATGGTCCTTTCTGACCATGGTATCTCTGAATTTATATAAAAACAGCAGAACCACTGATGCCGCAGCTGATGCTCAGCATCTGAGAACCGCTGGTTCTTCCTTTAAACCTGAGCGTGATTGCCAGCCACAGCTGCTTTCCAGCTATGGATCAGAATGACATATTCTTGTTTCATATTTATATGGCACTTTATGGGGATAATGTACCTAGGACCCTGTTCAGGTCATTGACTCTCACTCTGCATCCCCCTAGTCTGATCAGCTGAGAAATTTTCTTTGTGATGCTGTTAGAAAGCAGACCCCTGAGCTGAGCAGTCAAAGGGTATTTAGAAGGATAGCTCTTCACCATCACACTCACATACGGGCCAGGAAATCACAGTTCTTACCTGCAGCCTCTTCATCCGAGACTCCAGTGCAGGAGCCGGGATCTGCCAGCCACCAAGCTTTCCTGCCTCAGGGTTTTTCTGATGGAGCAAATGAGCTGCCAGATCCAGCTAATGGAAATGTAATTGCCAATTAAAAGTTGTTCTGTTAATTGTGCCGGTTTGAGTGTTTGAATGTGTGTGTGTGTGTGTGCACACGCACGCTTGTGTGTGTATGTGTGAGTGCCAGGAACCTCTGTCATTGTCACTGATTCCTGGCTGGATTGCTCTACAGCAGAGTTGGGGAAAACAAAGCCATGCAAATCTCACTGCAAACAACATCCCATTGGCAGGGTCAGGCCGATGGACAGAATTATCTGTGCTGGTTCTCCACCGCCCCTCGCGTAGCCATTTCTACTTGGGGGTATAAAGCTTGACTTGTCTGAGATGGAAGAGTTTTACACCCACTGTGCACAGCTGTAGGTGACTAGAGAACTTACAAGGCAGAGGAAGGATGGTCCAGTGTTTAGGGCGCAAGAGCAGAACTCAAGAGACCCAGGTTTAATTCCCTGCTCTGCCACAGACCTTCCCTGCAACTGTGGGCAAGTCACTTAACCTCCCTTTTCCTGCAATATGTTAATGACTGTGAGGTGCTCCAATATTATGGTGATGGGAACTGTAACAGGGTGGCTTGCTTTTGGGCTGGAGAGCCTGGGGGCTAAGCCAGGCCTGATTACATGATGAGCCCCAAATGAAGGGAACCAGGGGGTTCCACATAAAAGGCTGCAAGTGAGTGAGTGACTAAGACTGGCAGAAGCAGGAGGCCTGACAGAAAGCAGGGAAAAGCTCTCCAGGTGGGGAGGTCTGGGAGAGACCCTGCCCAAGAACATAAGAATGGCCATACTGGGTCAGACCAGGGTCCATCTAGCCCAGTGTCCTGTCTTAGAATCATAGAATCAGAGGTTTAGAAGGGATCACAAGGGTCATCTAGTCTAAACCCCTGCCAAGATGCAGGATTTGTTGTGTCTAAACCACCCCAGATAGCTGGCTCCAGCCTCTTTTTGAAAACCTCCAGTGAAGGAGCTTCCACACCCTCCCTGGGCGTCTGATCTGCTGTCCTACTGTTCTTACCATTAGGAAGTTTTTCCTGAGATTTATTCTAAATCTGCTGTGCAGTAGTTTGAACCATTGCTTCTTGTCCTGCCCTCTGTGGCAAAAGGGAAAAACTTTTCTCCATAGTGTTTATGGCAGCCTTTCAAGTATTTGAAGACCACTATCATGTCCCCCCGCAACCTCTTCTCTTCCAGATTAAACATGCCCAGTTCCTTCAGCCTTTGCTCATCTGGCCGGCATTCCATCCCTTTGATCAGCTTTGTTGCTTGCCTCCAGATCCTTTCCAGTCTCTCTACATCCTTTCTATACAAAGGTGACCACAATTGGACACAGTTCTCCAGTTGAGGCCTAACCAGCGCCAAGTAGAGTGGTACTGTCACTTCCTGTGACTTGCATGCGATGCCTCCATTAATGCAACCCAAAATTGTGTTTGCTTTTTTTGCAACAGCATCTCATTGCTGACTCATGTTGAGGTTGTGATCTACCACAACCCCCAGCTCCTTCTCAGCAGTGCTGCTGCCAAGCCAGTTATCCCCCATTCTGTATTTGCACGTTTGGTTTTTCTTCCCTAAGTGCAACACCTTACATTTGTCTTTGTTGAATTTCATTTTGTTGTCTAGCCCAGTTCTCCAATTTATCAAGATCCCTTTGAATTTTAGCTCCATCCTCCAAAGTGTTTGCAACCCCATCTCTGCCAGCTTCGTGTCATCTGCAAATTTGATCACTGTGCTCTCTGTTCCTACATCCAGGTCATTAATAAAAATGTTCAACAGCACCAGACCCAGAACAGATCCCTGTGGAACCCCACTTGAGACCTCCTTCCAATCTGACATAATTCCATTAACAGTTACTCTTTGTTTGCGCTTGTTTAACCAAATATATATCCACTTAATGGTAGCTCTGTTGAGCCCACATTTGTCCAGCTTACTTATTAAAATGTCATGTGGGACTGTGTCAAAAGCCTTGCTAAAGTCCAGGTATTTTATGTGCACTGCATTCCTCCTATCCACCAAACCAGTTACCCTGTCAAAGAAGGACATCAAGCTGGTTTGGCATGATTTGTTCTTCGTAAATCCATGCTAGTGATCACCCCTTCATCCTCCAGGTATTCGCAAACTGAATGTTTTATACATTGATCTAATAGCTTCCCAGGTATCAAGATCAGGTTGACTGGTCTATAGGTTCCCGGCTCCTCCTTTCCCCCCTTTTTAACGATGGGCACTACACTAGCCCTTCTCCAGTCTTCCGGGCTCTTGCCTGTCATCCATGAATTTCCAAATATTATTGCCAGTGGTTTCCAACATGCCAGATGCTTCAGAGGGAATGGAGAGAACAATGTAATTTATCAAGGGATCCATCCCTTGTCACCCTGTCCCATCTTCTGGCAGTCAGAGGTTTAGAGATATCTAGAACGTGGGGTTGCATCCCTGACCATCTTGGTTAATAGCCACTGATGGACCTATTCTCCATGAATTTATCTAGCTCTTTTTTTGAGCCCACTTATTCTTTTGGCCTTTACAACATCCTCTGGCAACGAGTTCCACAGGTTGACTGTTCGTTGTGTGAAGAAGTACTTCCTTCTGTTTGTTTTAAACCTACTGTCTATTAATTTCATTGGGTGACTCCTGGCTCTGGAGTTATGTGAAGGAGTAAATAACACTTCAATATTCACTTTCCTATCCCATTCATGATTTTATAGACCTCTGTCATCTCTTTTCCAAGCTGAACAGTCCCAGTCTTTTTAATCTCTACTCATGTGGAAGCTGTTCCATGCCCCTAATCATTTTTGTTGCCCTTCTCTGTACTTTTTCCAATTCTAATATACCTTTTTTTTGAGATGGGGTGACCAGAACTACCTGCAGTATTCAAGGTGAAGGTATATCATAGATTTATATAGTGGCATTATAATATTTCTGTCTTATTATCTATCCCTTCCCTAATGGTTCCTAACACTCTGTTCGCTTTTTTGACTGCCGCTGCACATTGAGTGGATGTTTTCAGAGAACTATCTGTAATGATTCTAAGATTTTTTTCTTGAGTGGTAACAGCTAATTCAGACCCCATCATTTTGTATGTATAGTTGGGATTATGTTTTCCAGTTTGCATTTATCAACCCCAGGGCAGCCCAGAGGATTCCGGGGGCCTGGGGCCTTCGGCGGCAGGCGGCTCCGGTGGACCTCCCACAGGCATGCCTGTGGAGGGTCCGCTGGTCCCGCGGCTCCAGTGGAGCATCCGCAGGCACGCCTGCGGGAGGTCCACCGGAGCCGTGGGACTGGCGAGCGGCAGAGCACCCCCCGTGCGGTGAAATGTCTAGAGCCGGCCCTGTTTGGTGGCGGAGGGCCCTTCTGTTCCGGGACCCACCGCCAAAGTGCCCCGAAGACACGTGGCGGGGGCCCCCTGCCGGCGAATTACCACCAAAGCGGGACCTGCCGCCGAAGTGCAGCCCGGTCTTCGGCAGTAATTCGCCAGTGGGGGGTCCTTCCACCCCAGAGCAGAAGGACCCCCCCGCCAGCGAGGACCGGGAGTGGAAGAAGCTCCGGAGCCTGGCCCTGCAAGAGTTTTCCGGGCCCCCCAGAGCGAGTGAAGGACCCTGCTCCAGGGGCCCCAAAAAACTCTCGTGGGGGCCCCTGCAGAGCCCGGGGCCTGGGGCAAATTGCCCCTCTTGCCCCCCCCCCCAGGCGGTCCTGATCAACCCTGAATTTCATCTGCCATTTTGTTGCCCAGTCACCCAGTTTTGTGAGATCTCTTTGTAACTCTCTGTAGTCTGCTTTGGACATAACTATCTTGAATAATTTTGTACAGTCTACAAACTTTGCCACCTTACTCTTTACTCCTTTTTCCAGATCGTTTATGAATATGTTGAACAGCACTAGTCCCAGAACAGATCCTTGGGGGACCCTGGGATTTACCTCTCTACACTGTTTATTCCTACGCTTTGTTTCCTATGTTTTAACCACTTATTGGTCTATGAGAGGACCTTCCCTTTTATCCCATAACTGCTTACTTTGCTGACGAGCCTTTGGTGAGGGACCTTGTCAAAGGCTTTCTGAAAGCCCAAGTACACTATATCCACTGGTTCCCCCTTGTCCATATGCTTGAGGACATACTCAAAGAATTCTAATAGATTAATGAGGCATGATTTCCTTTTACAGAAACTGTGTTGACTCTTCCCTAACGTTTCATGTTTATCTGTGTGTCTGATAATTCTGTTCTTTACTACAGTTTCAACCAATTTGTGTGGTACTGAAGTTAGGCTTACTGGTCTGTAATTGCCAGGATCGCCTTTGGAGCCCTTTTAAAAAACTGGCATCACATTAGCTATCCACCAGTCATATGGTACTGTGATGAAGTGGGAGGTTTTCTTGAGGTTTTCTGTGTTTTCCAGGGTTTGCATGCACATGGGGTGGGACTCAATGTCCCTGGGTGTTACTGGTTTAATGAGGTGAGGGGAGAGGGAGTTTGTTGTTGCAGAGGACCAGAAAGGGACTCAGGACCCCAGCTCAGGAAACACAACCAGTTCTGGCCAGTGCGAGGACAAAGGGCTGCAGAGAGAGGACCCCGGTGACCTGACCAGACGGTTCCAGCCAGAGGAGAGGAGACCCAGGCCTTCCTGTTTACGACCCTGTTTACCTGGAGAGAAGACAATGGACAGAGGCGGAGCTTGAGGCCGGGGATATCAGAGGCCCATCTGGGAAGCAGGGAGGCTCAGGGCTGGCGAGGGGAAGCAGGCAGAGCCCACCTGGATGCAGGGAGATTGGGATATGCTGTTATTGTGAGAGGCCAGGCCTGAGGCCCTGAGAGTTTCCTGTGCTGGGTTCAACTCTCAATAAACCTTCCTGTTTTATGCTGGCTGAGAGTCACTCCAGTCTAGAGAACAGGGTTGCATCAGCCCATTCAGGGGTGAAGAGGCCCAGGGGGTCCAGAGTGCATGGACTCCCGGAGGAGGCCCATGGCAGAGACAGATGTGCTAAGGCTCAGATAGGTGCGGCTCCAGAAGATGGAGAGGCCTGACCCCAAGAAAGAGTGGACACCCGAGAAGGGCTGTCTCACTGAAAGGGGCACCTCCTACAGATTGCACAGGCCAAGAGTGGGCACGATCTGTGAGTCTGTGACAGGTACAGAGGCTGATTTCAGTGATAGGTTACATCCCACCATTAGTAGTTCTGCAGTTTCATACTGGAGTTCCTTCAGAACTCTTGGGTGAATCCCATCTGGTTCTGGTGACCTTATTACTGTTTAGCTTATCAATTTGTTCCTAAATCTCCTCCAATGACACCTCAATCTGGACAGTTCCTCAGATCTGCCACCTAAAAAGAATGATTTAGGTATGGGAATCTTCCTCACATCCTCAGCTGTGAAGATGGATGAAAGCATTCATTTAGCTTCTCTATCACAGAGTATGGGAGAGACTGGAAAGCGCTGCCTGGAAAGGCAAGTGGAAAAGGACCAATTCCCAGGCAGGAGGTACTGGGAAGCAGACACAGACCCTAAAGGAGGAGGGGGCTGTGCCCAGCTGAAAGTGGGATGAAGACTTCATGAGTTGGTGTTTCCTGTTGAAAGACTTTGTGTTGCCTGCTGGGAGAGAAACACTCAACTAGGGTTGGGGCCTGGAGGGCTCATGTGCCCCTGAGGGCTAAATAAATGGAATCCCTTCCGGTGATTATTTGAATTAGTCTGTGAACTATGAGTTCTTAAAGGCCCCTGAAGAGATGAGATGGCTACAGAGGTTCTTGTTGTTCGTCCTTCGAGTTTGAAGATGACCATGACATCACTAGCTGGTTTGGTTTCTGTGAACACGTGAGTGGCTGATTAGGCCAATTTGAGCTTTGAACCGTCTGTGGCACACTGAACAAGAGATGCTGCTATGGGTTGCTTCATTAACATTGGATATGGGGCTGTTGCAAGATTTATGCTCCTGGCGCTTCTGCTCTGCCTCAGCAGTTCTCTTCTGTTCATAGACTGTATCTCCAGTATGGATGAGCATAGCAGTGAGTGGCTGTCCCTCCCCGTCAATCTCGGAGGGAGGCCATGCCCCCTCACTACAATGAAGCTTCACCAGGTAGAATAATCCTGAACAAGATCTTCCCAAGGCTCTGTGTCAATGTTGAAACACCCCAAGGATAACTTGAGGGAGTCCTTGAAGCATTTCTTCTGGCCTCCCCTAGTGCACTTTCCCTCTTTTAGCTCACCATAAAAGATCTTCCTTGGCAGTCGCTCATCTGACATGACCTGCCCATCTCATCTGTGATTTGGAATGCCTTCCCGCATGAGAGGCAGGGGGCCATAGACAGCCTTCTGGCCACAAGGGGGTGTTTGCAAAGCAGGAAATGGCCACACCGCTACAGGAGCCACAGAAGAACCTTGGGTAGATAAACAGGAGAATCGGACCCCTAATAATGTAAAGGTGAAGTATGCAGAAAACAGCTGTAAAGCACTCTTGCAGGCATTCATTAATTTACACTCACATTCCCCTGTGATGAAAGACAGCAAGACTTGGAAAACAGAAGTTAAGTAACATGCCCCAGGTTACACAGGAAGTCTGATGCAGAATCAAGTCTAGATCGGCAGAGACATGCTAGACTTTCCTCCATGGCTGCATAAATCTGCAATGTGCCATTAAATGGCTGCTGGGTTCCATCCCAGAAGTGGCTGCATTTCATGGGCAACTAAAATGGTCTCTGCATGTAGTTCATAAAGGGGGTGGGGTTGTTCAGAAGGACAGAGCTGCTACGTGGAGAGCCACAGGTGGGGCAGAGAACTTACTCAGGGCTTGAGAAAGGCAGAACCCACAGTGTTTGGATCTGGAATGTCAGGCAGCTGGGGAGTGTTTGGATCTGAAGATTTGGGTCCAGCGCTTCTCTGCCTAGGAGACTTTAGGGGCCAGATCCTCAGCTGGTATAAAACGGCACAGCTCCACTGATGTCAGGACCATTATGTTAATTTATACCAGCTGAGGACCTGGCTTTCCCTTTTTAGAGCTGTGCTGGAGATCCGACACCTTCTCTTCCTTTCCGCTGTGGTTCCTGTCCCTGATGATAGGGATGGCTAGACAAACCAGTCTGGACAGAAGAAGTGCTAGGTAATGTAATACCTTCAGTGCCAGACTGCTGGAGCTTTCTCATCTCTGGATGCCCCATTCTCATCACTCCAACTCCAGTCCCAACCTCATCTTCCTTACCTGACACTTGGATGAGGTTTCCTTGGCCTTGCAGATTTGTCTTCTGCATAAAACGCAAGCATCTCCTTCTCTCTTTCACGTCTCCCACCTCACTCCCACTCCTGGCTACATCTGTGGCTCCAATTCCAGTGAAGGAGTTAAGTTAAAGTCACGAGCTTGGCGCCTAGATACCTTGGTAGATGAACAATTTTGATGATAATGTTTACCGAAAAAGGGGGGGGGCAAGGTAAAATATATTTAAAAAGGGACAGTTCTGTCAAAAAGCAAAATATTATGACCACATTCTCAGCCCCCCCAAAAAAAATATTTTTGAAAAAATAGGCCATCTTTCACTTTAAAAAACTTTTGACCAGCTCTAATAAAATAGGTTTCTTTGTGTAAGTCAAATAGCGACCTCCCGCTCTGTGATTTCAGTGACTAGGCACTGACTGCTTTGTTTGTGGGCTCAGAAATGATTACATCCGTCACAATGCACTGTGGGTCAAAATGCACCTGACTCTCATTCATACTAAGGCTCCTTTACACCAGTCTGGTGGCCATATAAAGGTGGGGGCAGAGTGAAGAGACGTTCATGTGTATGCCAATGGGGCCCATGATCTCTTGTCCTTTGCTTACATTCTCCGGTATTTGGATGCCTGCTACGGATTTTAGTGCATTTCTTTTCTTAGCACTGCTGGAACAAGCAGTTCTTCAACCTTTAAGCAAAATTTTGTCTTCACTAGTTGGCTACTGCAATCTCAGGTTGAGGTCGCTTTCTTTGGGCCTGCCTAATTAACCTGCTCGTTTCAGTTTATGCAAAGACGAGTTTCTGTGTTTCAGTTGTGAATGCTGGTCATTTGGAAGCAGTAAATATAAGCATCTCTCCTGGCATATTCTTCACAACAGGGCTTATGTGGGACACAAAACAACTAGGTGTTAATGCTGGATTGATACGCGGGGCAAATTACACCACGGATCACTGTCACTTTCAGGTGGTGTTGATCTGTTTACTGCCCTGCTAAGAATGTAATTGCCTTATCTGACATAGAGGTCAGATCTTTGCAACTTCAGCATTCTGCACTGGGCTAAAGACAGGAAGCCCAGTTGCTGTATTCTGTGTTTTTATATCTGTGAAAAGTGACTATCAAATGCAACATTTTGCACATTATCAACAATGAGCCACGATGCAAAGCAGTGAAGAATCTGACCTGGGTTTCTTAAACTTTCAAGTGGTTTGTAATCAGTTCCAATTCTTTCCTCTTACTGTCGGTGGAACTTAGGACAACCCAGCACCACCCTCTGCATCTCTTTTTCATTCTGGGTGCGGTTCTTGCAGCTTTTTCTAGAGAGATCTTGATGCAAGATCAACACGCTGTCCTTCCCACCAGAGGCCTAGAACTTGGCCTTTAGAAGATGCATTGATGATCGTGACGATGTGGTTCTGGCGGGACCCTACTGAGAGTGCCAATTCAGGACCAATTGCTCAAACAGGGCAGTCACAGCCCAAGGCTGGGGTTTTTCCACCTCTAAGGCAAACCAAACCAGCCAGACAACAGACTTCGGTGTCACCCCTCTGGCTAACCGCAAGTCACACAAGCAATTTCCTTAGACACTCCAGTCTCCCAGTATCACCACCAGTCCCACACGTCCTGGGGATGAATGGTTATGAAAACCAACACCCCAGTAAAAGAAAAAGGTTCTCTCGATCCCAAAGGACCAAGCCCCAGACCCAGGTCAGTATACACATCAGATCTTACCCACAAATCACGCTGTTGCCAATCCTTTAGAATCTAAAATCTAAAGGTTTATTCATAAAAGGAAAAAGATAGAGGTGAGAGCTAGAATTGGTTAAACTGAATCAATTACATACAGTAATGGCAAAGTCCTTAGTTCAGGCTTGTAGCAGTGATGAAGTAAACTGCAGGTTTAAATCCAGTCTCTGGAGAACATCCCCCGCTGGGATGGGTCATCAGTCCTTTGTGCAGAGCTTCAGCTTGTAGCAAAGTCCCTCCAGAGGTAAGAAGCAGGATTGAAGACAAAATGGAGATGAGGCCTTCGCCTTATATAGACTTTTCCAGGTGTAAGCACACTCCTTTGTTCCTACTGTGGAAAGTTACAGCAAAATGGAGTCTGCAGTCACATGGGCCAGTTTCTGCACACCATGCTGAGTCACAAGGCGTATCCGCCTCCTCTCAATGGGTCAATTGTGTAGCTAATGGTCCTTAATGGGCCATCAAGCAGGCTAAGCTGAGCTGACACCAACTTGTCTGGGATCTTTCCCAGTAACACAGCACAAGTTTGAAATACAGACAGTATACAGCCAATATTCATAACTTCAACTACAAAATGAGACAGACATACAGACAGCATAATCATAACCAGTAACCCATAACCTGGTCTTAGACACCTTATATGACCCCTTTTACATAGGATTTGGTGCCACTACAGGACCTTGGTTGCAAACCATGTTCTATATGGTCCCATTTTATATCAATAACGTCACAATGATGCAATAGGCTTCTTTAGCAGATAATCTTTTCAAACCTGTGGAGGGGGATGGGGGTTTAGGTTTCCCGGCAATGATGCCGCATCAATTGACTGCTTATGCCGGGCCTGCTCAGTTAAAGCTTGAATCTGTATTTCATGAATTTCATGGGTTCTGTGTATGTCTATTGTTTGGGGTGAGATTAACCCAACTTAGAGCGACATTCTGCAGCAACGCCAACACCCGATCAACGGTTCAAACATCAGGAGTCAGACCTCCAAAAATCATGTGTAGCTTAAAGCCAAGAGTTTTCAAATTTAATACATTTTGGGTTCATTTGCTTGCAGGTTTTTGACCCTTCAACGCTCACATTTTTATGCTTTTCTCTGCAATCATAAGGACTAGAAACTTTTTTTTTCTAATGACAGCTGACATTTTCCCACAATCACACGAGGCACTGGGGCTTTAATAAAACAACTGATGTTGCAAAACGCATGATCAAATCACAGGTATTGGCAATGCTGGATCTGCCCCTTTGCATGGTCATTTTGCATTCCACAGGCAGGACTATCTTTTATTATGGAGTCATCGTTCCTTAAATTCATACATTTGACTTTTAAGGCAGCTTTGCAAGAGGAAAGGTTGCCCTGGGGTTAAGGCAGTAGCCTGGGACTTGGGAGATCTGGATTTAATTCCTGTTTCTGCCAAAGGCTCCCTGTATAGCTTTCAGTAAGTCACTTCATCTCTCCGTGCCTGAATAAATAGAGACAAGGATATTTCCTGTCTGTCTTTTCTTTATATGAAGATTGTAAACTCTCTGGGGCAGGGACCAGCTGTTACGATGGGTCTGTACAGCAGTGCAACCCTGGTCTCATTTGTAGCCTCTAGCCACTATGACAGTGCTGATAATAATCACCCAATTCACACTGCACTTGACTACAAATAAAACCCAAATCTCTCTCATATCACAAACCTTGTTTTTCTGTGATTACACACACGGCCATGCAAATTTACCCATGAAGCTGTGTGAGATGCTCTTCGTTTTCCTTCTCCTGCCATGGAAAAGCAGCAGATCCCTGCAAGAAGTGGGACAAAAAATCTAAATTGTTTCAAGACTGAGCTTGATAAGTTTACGGGATGGTCTGAATGGCATGTGGCCCATCTGTGACTGCTACTAGCAAATATCTCCACCAGCTGGAGATGGGACACTAGGTGGGGAGGGCTCTGAGTTACTACAGAGAATTCTTTTCCAGGTGTCTGGTTGGTGGGTCTCACCCACATGGACAGGGTCTAACTCATCATCATATATGGGCTCAGGAAGGAGTTTTCTCCTAAGTCAGATTGGCAGAGACCCTGTGGTCTTTTTGCCTTCCTCTGCAGCATGGGGCATGGGTCACTTGAAGGTTTAAATGGTGGAGTCTCTGTAACTTGAAGTCTTTAAATCAAGATTTGAGGATGTTGGTAACTCAGCCAGACGCTAGGGGCCTATTTCAGGAGTGGGAGGATGAGGTTCTGTGGCCTGTGATGTGCAGGAGATCAGACTAGATGGTCATGATGGTGACAGTCCCTTCTGACCTTAGAGTCTATGAGTCAGTGCTCACCACATGGAGAAATGTCCTAGCCTCAGCTATAGAGGCTTCTTGCAGCCCCCTGGAGGGATGAGAAAAATTTCACTGGGTTGCTTAAATTAATGCCGCTTTTCTGGTGTGAGATGTCCTGGCAAATCCGGTGGCTGCTGCTCCATCTTCTGCTGTCAGGGACTCTGTCGTGACCACTGGAGGGATGAGCAGGTGGAAGAGGAGCCCCCATATTTGTATCAACTCTTTGGCCACCCAGCTCAGCCTGAGACTTTTCAGGCTTATGGAAAGAGAAAGGGACCATCTGTTTGGTCTGTGTTTGTACAGCCCCTAGCACAATGGGGTTATGGTCTAGGACTGGCACTTCTAGGCTCTACCTTTGTTAAAATAATAATACTTAGCACTTCTACAGTACAAAATGCTTTGCTAGCATTATCCAGCTACTCTGCAGTTACCCTGCTGCTGGCTGTAAGGTTTTCATGGAGATGCCCTTCAGGATACCAGGGCTGTTAACTCATTTAGCAAGATGGAAGCCAGACCTCAAATCCTCTCACCTCCTTAAAGAAACACTGCGCTGCCGCCAGTGTATCTCGGCTTGCAGCCTCACTCCTGCCAGTGCTTTTCAGTCTTGACCTGTAGTACCCCTTGCTAATCTAATTCTAGAATCTCCACTCACTCCTACTGATGCATCTTAATCCGCCCCTGCAGCTCACAGCCCCTGTGCCTCCTGCTGTCCCTGAGCCTGCCATCAGCCTGGGCTGGCCCCTTGGGTGTTCTGGTGAGGTTGGGAAATTGCCATCCAGAACGAGACCCATCAAACTCATTTCACTTGTGCGACCTGGGTGCCAGGCTTTGAACAGGAGGCCCTGGACCCAGCCTGCCCCCGGCCACCACATAGCCCCAGACACTCTGAATCTAAGGCCCTATCTACACGACACGTGAAATTCGATTTTAGATACGCAATTTCAGCTACGGGAATAGCGTAGCTGAAATCGAATATCTAAAATCGAGTTACTCACCCGTCTTCACCGCGCCGAATCGATGTGCGCGGCTCGCAAAGTCGAATCCGGAACTCCGTTTGTTTTGGTGGAGTTCTGGAATCGATGTAAGCGCGCTCTGGGTTCGATATATCCCCGTCTAGACGAGACGCGATATATCGAACCCAGAGCTTTCGATTTTAACGCGCCGAAATGGCGCGTCGTATAGACGTGGCCTAAAGGAATTTTTTGTTGTTGTTTTTTTAAAAACCCTTCTGCTGAATGCACGTGTGTACGTCCTCTTCCCATGCAACCACTAGAAGGCGTCCTGACACCAGGCCAGGCCAGGAAAAACTCCCTCTGCTGCCAGCCAGTCGATGGGCTCATTTGTCCGAGCCTCGCTGAGTCGATGGGCCTGACACACCGCAGTCATCGCTCTGATTAAGATGCCACACTTGAGTTAAAGCACACATTAAGATTTGATGAGTAATTGATCAGAGCATCAACAGGGACGCTGGGCTGGATGGAGAAGCCAGGACTGCGGACATCTGTGTAAAAGCTCCTGCGGCTGGCTCACTCCCTTAAATGAAACTTATTAGGGAGTTTGAATCTTAAAGGGATAATGTCTTTTTTATACCAGGCAGAAATGCTGTGAAGTCTCAGCATATAATACACAGGCCTGACATGATGTAAACTGTGATTTAAAACTCTGGCTCCCTCATATAGATCTCTAGGCATGTGCGAACTGGAGCTAGACGGGCGGGTGGGGTACAGTATGTTGGCTTGTTTCTGATCCCATTTATACTGATGTAACATTCAGTGGATTTACTCCTGCTTACAGTGGAGTAACTGAGATGAGAATCACGCCCTAAATCTAGCTGTAGAGATGTGCGTGTGCTGTGTCTATTCCGACCCCGAGTCTCCCCGGCCTTACGTATGTTTTGTGCCGTCATTTATCGCTGTGCAAAGTGACTGTAAAACGCTACCGCCGTGTAAGTGAGTGAAGAATTCTTCACAGCAAGCCCCCTTCACACTGCTCCCAGTGCTTCAGCAGCGTAAATTACAATTGCACTCACTTGGAAGCCCCTCTGTGCTGCCAGAGCAATGTAATGGGTGCTTTAGTGTAAAGGTATAGTTGTGTGTGTGTCTGTGTCTGTGTCTGTGTGTCTGTGTGTAAAAAATTAGCTAGTTACACGCCAAATGAAAATGTAAAATATATTATATCACAGATATTTTAGATCCTCAGCTGGGGTTAGATAGCGATCACTTCATTGGCTTTAATGGAGCTTCTATGACAATATCCACCAGCTGAAGGGCTGGCCCGTGTTTTATATAATAATGCAATAAACGCCTGCAAGAATGAGTTTATATATTTTTTAAAAACCCGTCACTAAGTCATTCTCAGCTCTAGAGTTTTCGTTGACTCCAGCATTCTATGAATCTATCCCTACACTCCAATCTTGCAAACATAACTTTACTCATGTCATCAGTCCCATTGGGTTCAACAGAGTTCTTCGAGCAATCAAAGTTGCACACAGGCTTAAGTGTTTGTAAGAATGGGGTCTTTGAATGTTAGCCCTTCAGAGAAGGGACTCTCTTTATGTACTGTACAGAGAAGGTTGTCAGTGCTAAGCAGATACAGTACATATAATAATGATTGTAATTAATAATTAAAACATAATATATAGTTATTTGTACTGATAGGACCCGATTCTCCTTTTCTATCAGTTTAACTCTGTTGGCTTCAGTGGAATCTCTTTTAATGCACGCTGCAAGAGAATAAGCAGGCCTTTACACATACGTGCACAGAGTGAAACATGCCTCAAGAGACCTTGGAAAAAATCATTTGTGTAGTAGAAGTAGGCCTTTAACTCAAGATTGAGCAAATCTGCCCAGGAACCTGGGGTTATTGTGAAGTGGTTGCTTAGAGAAGGTATCTCAGAGGTGCCCGTTAGCCAGCATCACTAAATGTATAGCAGAGGCTGGCTGGAAAAAGGAATTTCCATCCTGGGGTGAATTCTGCTAGCCCATTATTTGTTTTCCTTCTGAAGCAGAACAAAAAGGTGAACCTTCTCACAAACGGAAATTCCCAAAGATTTTGATTTGGGAACGCTGAAAACTTTCATTTTGATAATGTCAGATTGTTTTGTTCTGATGTTAAAATATCTCCTTTCAATAAATGTCTTATTTAGACAATGCTGAAATATTATAAGAAGCTGAATATCATATATAATATATATTTAACTACAATATTCAAATTGCTATTATAATATAAAATGCAAGCTAAAATGGAATGAAATGATAACATCAAAATGAAACATTAAGGAAATGAAACGAGAAAGTCAAAATGGTTTGTTTCAACATTATTCTGTCAGAAACTTCATTGAAATTGACATGTTCTTGCAAAATGTTTCAATTGCAACAAACATGCATTTTTGACAGAAAACTGTTGTGTCAGGTTTTTTTGACCAGCTCTCTGTAGTGCATTTGTAGGGTAACAACCCCAAATATGACCACAAGATTGCTGTAAGCTGTGGAGTTTGGAGTTGTCACTGTAGAATATTTATTACCTGTGCAGGGTGTAGAGGGTATCAGGGGTTGAATTTAGTGTGCTTTATTTGGAGCAAATTTAGTGTTGGTGAGAGGCAGCAACCCATTTAAATTCTGGGATGGTGGGCGGAGCCCAGCAAAGCAATGAAAGGCCCACTCCTCAAATAAGGCAGAGGCCACAAAACCCAGAAGTTAACTGAGAATGGAGGGCAGCAAATGAACAAACCAGGATGAGAGTAGTTCAGGAGGTCATGACTGCTCTGAAGAGTGAAGTCCTTTCTCTATGCACCACGCAGGGACAGTCCATGGGGCAGCAATGCAATCTCCTTACCACTAGGACCCTGTACTCTCAGCTCCAGGAGCAAGAGGGAAGTTCAGTCTCTGTGGCCCAAGCATTGCCCGGCCTTTCTCCTGAGATGGCCACAGAGTGGCTGATGAATAGCAGTGTTGGTGGGCTTAATAAACTATTCCTGGTTTTGTGTGTTGATGGAATTAGCTGCACTTCACTTCCCAGCATTGCGTCTCTTGCCCAGCTCCTCAGTCAGCGGGTGTATGTCAGCAATGGACTGCAGTGGAGCTGCGCTGTTTTGCACCCGTTGAGGATCTGACCCTGGGTTTTACAGAGACCTTCCCATTGAGAGGCAGGCTGTGGTGGGAACCACCATAAGAATGTGGGGAGACCTCGTCACCCAGTTCAGGGAATCCATCACCAGCCTGTGCACAGATGCCAAGTTCCAGAAAAAACAAAAGATGGTTTTGGATGTTTCATATGTCTGATGAACCCCATTGGTTCCTTCTCCCCCCCTAAGAGATTTTAAGACACTCCTATGCGAAAGATGGGGTGTCTATGAACTCACTGGGTCCCACATCAGCAGAGTTTCCATCCATGATGGCATTTGTGGGGAAATATTTCTTTTCACAGTCTCAGCTTCCATGAAAATACAGAGACAGCTTTCCACACAGCGTTGTGAATTCCCTATCTAGCCTATCCCCAACCCACTAGGTGGGACACAGAGACTGTGGGGATTGTTCTCCGTTTCCCCTATGCGGGCCAGTGATGAGGTTAGCTGAGTGGATCGCAGATTTGAGCCACTAGAAAAAGTGGCCAAACTGAGGGCTCCTGTGAATCTCTGAGGCGAGCAAATCCTCCTATAAGCGCAGGACCCACCAAGACAGAGGAGGAACTTTGTCACACACCCCAGGGAAGATCTCTGCGTACCCCCAGAGGTACACGTAACACCTGGTCGAGAACCACTGAGTTAAACTGTTAATATGACCATCAAACTATTCTGAAAGCATCCTCCTTTGTGCCTGAGCCATTGAGTCAATGTTCTCCCCCACATACAAACTGACCCCCAGGTTGGTGGGGAAGGAGAGGGAGGGAAGTTGCTTAGCTGAGAGGGAGGAGTGGGCAGCCTTTGATGTCTTCTTCCCGCAAAAACCCTATTGTCTGTTTCAGCGGGGTAGCATGTTAGGTTGTATCAGCAAAAAGAATGAGGAGTCCTTGTGGCACCTTAGAGACTAACACATTTATTTGAGCATAAGCTTTTATGGGCTAAAATCCACTTCATCAGATGCATGCAGTGGAAAATACAGTAGGAAGATAGATAGATATATACAGAGAACGTGAAAAAGTAATGAAACTAATCGTTTATGGTGGGCTATTATCATCAGGAGAAAAAAAAAACTTTTGTAGTGATAATCAGGATGGCCCATTTCAAACAGTTGACAAGTTGTCTGTGTATCCCCTTCATCTCCATGACAGAGTTCCCAGTATTTCACTTTGAGAATCTGATCACCCTACATTCCTGAAAATCTCACCTGTCCTGCAGGAATTCTGTGTCATTTACTCGAACTCTCTGGCAAGGCAGGGTGAGGTGGGATTTGAAGTTTCCACATCTGTATCTTGGGATGAGGGGGAAGGCAGGGGACAGACTGTGTGGAGACAAAGGGCTCTGTATCTTCAGATAGTCCAGAAAAGCACCCAAGCCTTCAGATTCACATCCACACATCCTGAGGTTGGCCAGGCTGGGGCTTTGTCAGATATCTGGTGCGTTATGCCTTTCCCACTAGCAGAAGCAGGGCAAGAATGATTTAAAGAAGAGAAGGAAATTATTGTTCCTATTTGAGATTCCCAGTTGAACAAGGTGGACTCCTGGCCTGTACCAGGTTGGGTGGTGAAGGTAAGTTGTACAGTCCCCATCTGACCTGCAGAACTTGTTTTCAGTGCAGCACATGTTTATCTGAGGAAGGGTGGTTCAGTCTCTAGGAGCTACCCTGTCATGCTGGAGATGGGGGAGGGGGGTCAATTCCCTGCTCTGCCACAGACTTTCTGTGGGGTCTTGGGCAAGTCACTTCACCTCTCTGGGTCACAGTTCTTTTTTGAGGATGATAGCACTGCCCTGCCTCACAAGGGTGCTGTGAGGATAAAGATTGTGAGGTGCTCAGATCCTATGGGGGGGGGCAGATAAGTACCTTAGATAGTCCATGGCTAGCTTTATACTATGAGCTTTGAGTGTGATCCCCCTGCCTGTGTACACGTGCTTGCACTAGTCTCATTTAGCTAGCACGAGTATAGATAGCAGCATAGCCCCCATGACAGGAGCAGGAATCACAGCCTAGCTGTGCCAAGGAGAAACCTGCCTGAAACTGGTGGGTACAAACTTGGCACGGCTAAGCTGTGCAGCTGCTGCGCTGCTAATCAAGCTAGCCTGTGTGAGTGCAGAGGAATCACACCCCAGGCATGTAGTGGAGACATAGTCCTCATGTGTAGGTCAGATTCAGCGTGGCTTTGATTGCTCAGCAGCATGGCCAGCACCAAGCGATCAAAAGTCACGAGGTTGGCTAAAAAATCACGGGACTTTTAAAAATGAATATTCATTGGATTCTCTGTATATGCTGTCAGGTTGTTGGGCCGCTGTGGTCACATTTTCAAGCTTTCCTCCACAACCACAAGGGCTAGAAATTTAGCTGCTCTTGTTGAAATGAAAGCTGAGATTCTCTTGTGTAATCCCATGACTCCAGGAGCTGGGGCTTTATGGAAACTACCCAAGATTCTGAGACTTGCGGTAATCCCAGGAGCTGGGGACAGGGAGGATGGATCCTGACAGGGGCTGGGCTGGAAGGGCCTGGCGGGGGAGTGCAACTGTGTGGGGACAAAGGGCTCTAACTCCTCTGCACCTGCCTGAGCACATTAGTTGTAGTGGGGACCAGGCTGGCTTATCTGTGGCAGCTAGTGAAATGGCACTCGGAGAGTGCAATTATGGATATACATTCACTGCTAATCTCTGCCTGTTCTTTCGATCCTGCTGGTATTTACTGCTGACTGATGCTGATTCCTGTCCTGCCTGGCTGGCCTGAATTCCATCACATGCATCTGTCTTAATACAGAGATGACAACAACTCCTTTTACTGCCATCTTTGTCAATTGAAATGAGGGAGCTGCTTACCCCATAACAGGATTGAAATCTTCTCTTGTCTGATTCGGAAGAGGGAGAGGGATTCGAATCCAAATCTGCTACCTCCCAGGTGAGTGCCTCAATCACCTGGCTAGATAGTTGGTCACTCTCTGTCTTTGGCCCAATGGATATTTAAGTATTAATACGAAGAGGAAGAGCTTGAGCAGGAGAGACTTAGCATGCTCAATCTCAGAATTGCCTAGTGGTTAGAGCACTCATCTAGGACCATGGGAGAAAGATCTAAATTCAGGCCCCTGAGTCAAACCTGCGATTCCCACATCCCAGGCAAGTCCCCTATGCAGTGAGCTAAAGGGAAGGGGAAGGAGGGAGGGCAAGTCTTGTCTTTCTTTATCACCCCATCCCTCTCTGGGCCCCATCTGTCAGTAGATTCCAAACATTAGAAAAAGTTCAGAGAAGGGCGATTAAAATGATTAGGGGTTTGGAACGGGCCCCATATGAGAAGAGATTAAAGGGGCTAGGACTTTTCAGCTTGGAAAAGAGGAGACTAAGTGCACAGTCAACCTGTGGAACTCCTTGCCTGAGGAGGTTGTGAAGGCTAGGACTATAACAGGGTTTAAAAGAGAACTGGATAAATTCATGGTGGCTAAATCCATTAATGGCTATTAGCCAGGATGGCTAAGGAATGGTATCCCTAGCCTCTGTTTGTCAGAGGATGGAGATGGATGGCAGGAGAGAGATCACTTGATCATTCCCTGTTCTGTTCACTCCCTCTGGGGCACCTGGCATTGGCCACTGTCGGTAGACAGGATACTGGACTGGATGGACCTTTGGTCTGACCCAGTATGACCATTCTTATGTTCTTATTTCAGAACTGAATATTTTCCCTGGTGTTTTTCAGTTTGCTTGCTGAAACAAAAAATCAATTGTTCACCCAGCCCTACCCAGAAGGTCCTTTCCAGTCCTCCATCCCTAACACCAAACGAAATGCAAATTCCCTTGCCGCTCTTGTGTCTCTGTTCCCCCGCCATCTAGCGCTGCTCTCCTCTCTGGCTTGTCTGTTGAGCTGGTCAAAATTCTTATGGTGGAAAATTTCCCCACGTCATAAGGAAAATGTCAGTTCTGATGAGAAATTTTGATTTTCAGCTGGGAAATGTTGAAATGCAACCTTGGTTTTGAATCAACATTTTCATTTTGTTTTGTCTTGTGTTGTCATTGTGTCTTTCCAGGGTAAAGGGAGCTAAACGAAAAGGCCATTTTGGGTTGAAATATTGATACGAAATATGGATTTTCATGTAGGTTAGACTTCAGATGTTGGTTTGTTCTTTAGAAAAACTGAAACAAAATAACACTTGAAGCCGAAGCCAAGCACTCACTGCCAATTGCTTTCAGAACGCTAGTTTGAAACAAAAAATGTTCAGTTATGAATCAATTTGAAATGTCCCATCAGAAAACAGAATTCATTCAACCAAAATATTTCCAATATTCCCCTGAACCCTGTTTCTCATGAGGAAAAAGGGTATTCTGACCAATTGTCCTGTTCTATAACTGTTTCCAAGTTTAACCATGCAAAACTTACCCCATTTAGGATTTTTGCCAGCAACTCTCAACTCCATCGTGATTCACCAATTAGTTTCAATCGGGAGAAACATAACATAGCACAGTACACCTGAATCGTGGCCAAAGCTTTGTAAAAACCATTTGGCTAACAGGCCATGCCCATGGTATGATGCCCCATAAACTCTTATGTTTTGTTGGCTTTGTGTTTCTAAGGATGTGGTGTACATGGGTTTGTACATATTTACCGGACCCTCACCTGCTGTAAAGCTGCGTAGCTCTGTTGGCTTCAATGGAGCAATGCCAATTTTCAAGAGTTCAGGATCTGGCCCACTGCATGTTATTATATAGCGTATCTTTATCTAGCAAACTCTTTAAGATATAAGAGATAATCAGTGGTGTTTTCCTTTAATGGACGGTTAACCCATAGGCCAGGAAGCTGTTATTCTGGAGACCACCAGAGAGAAGAAATCAGATACCCCGTCTCCTGTCATTTATCATTATTGGATCCGTGCTGGAGATTTTTTCCCCCTCCCTCTTCCCTCAATACCTTGCTGGCGTGTTCAGTGATTAACCTCACTTAGCCTCCAGCAGAGCTCTGGAGGGTCAGAGCCAAATCAGATTTGTTCGCTCTTATCCAGCCTGGCTGCTCCAAGCAGGGAATGTCGGGAGAGAGCGGGGCTCAGCACAGGGCAGGGAGAGAGGAGATAGCAGTAGTGAGGACACCCTGAACATCTCGGGTGAGTGTTAGCCGCTGACGAGTTCTTTAAAGCACGTCATTTCCTTGATGATAAAGTCCAATTGCAAGGGCATCAGAAAGTGCAATGTAACCAGTGGATCTGTTTGCCTGCTGCCATCTCACCCAGGTTATGATCACGTTGGCTCTCTCAAGCTAAGCAAGGATGGAACGGGACTGCCAAGAAAAACTCCAGTGTTGCAGGAATACAGGGATTATTGACTCTGTAGGTGACACTTGTCCCCGTGCTTCAGTACTCACCCTAGAGCCCCAGCATGTTACTAAGGGGTGTTGTACTGCAGCGAATGGTGTGGGCAGTGGTGAACTGGAGCCAGTTCCCACTGGTTCCCAAGAACCGGTTGCTAAAATTAGACCTCCATGGAGAACCGGTTTTTAAAGGGCCAGGGGATGGGCAAAGAACTCCAGTCCACGGGCTGGACCATCCTGTTGCTCCCAGGATTCCCAGCTGGGGAGGCTGAGGCTCCCCCGGACCCTCCCCCGCTCCCCCTCAGCTGCAGCGTGGCCAGCCACCGGCACTTGCTGGGCAGCTCAGCTGAGCATAGGAGTCATCGTGCTGTCTCTTTTTGAGCAGCCCAGCAAGGTGGTGGGGGGGGGACTGCTGCAAGCTCCGAGGCTGGCAAGAGGGAAGGATGCAAGTGAGGCAATTGGCCCGGCCCTGCAGGGGCCCCCAGCCCCACGAGGATGTCTCCTCCGGGCCCTCCCCTGCTTCCCCCACCTCGCAGAGCCGCAGCATGGCCAGCAGCTGGGCAGCTCAGCTGAGCTCTGGGCTACCAGGAAGGTAAGGGGGTGGGGGGCTGTGAGCTGTGGGGCCGCAGCGGGGAGGGGAGGCAAGTGGGGCAATTTGGTCCAGGCCATGCAGAGATTCCCGGCCCCACGAGTATGTATACCCCCTGGTTCCTCCCTCACTCCCCCCCCTTAAATCAGAACTTTTTATAGGGAATCGATTGTTAAGATTTTGGCATCTCATCACTGGGTGCGGGTGACTCTCCGCTCCGAGTCAATATCCATCCATCCAGGTTAGTGTGTTGGTTGGCCTGGGTGGAGTGCTAGCGTCGCTTTCTTTCAGAAGAGCTATTAAGCCAAAGCCCTGACCTTGGTGGTCACTAAAATCCCACTGCATTTTTAGCAAGAAGAGGGAACGTCCACAGAATGGCTCTAACCAAACACCAGTTTCACTAATGACCTGCTGCTTTCTGAAACTCCCCCTGTTACACTTTCAGTCTGATGCCACAGTCTTCTTCACTTCCTATTTTAAACTCTTGCACAGTGTTTCACTCCCCTGCTAAGCAGATGCCAGCCCCACCCCAGACCCAGCTGCATTTCAGCAGTGGGTGAAGTGCCTCCAATCTCTAATTTCTAAAGCGCTTTGGGAGGAAAGGGGCTGTAAGTTTGGGTTTTGCTTGCAGTAGTGCACATGTCTCTCAGGGCCTAGACCTGACGTATTTGCAAGCTCTTCGCCTTGGCATGAACCAGTTTTTGTCCAGTTGTAACAAACTCCCCCGTTTAGAAGGCTATGGTGGCCCTAACCTCTGACGCACATCCAGCTTTGAACCTCTGTCTTTGAACTTTATTCTAGTTTCCACTTGTGTGCATTTCTCAGTTCCAAGTTTGCACCTAGGATTCTCTCTTAGCCCTGGACCAAGGCTGCTTTATAATCTCTGTATGCAAGAGAAAAGATTCACAGCCACTGCAGAATTGCTCTGGCTATTGGGCCGTTCCCCCGTGTTCTTATTGACTTCACATTATGCACCCTGCACCTTCAAACTGGATAGATGTTGGAGCTGGAAACCATTACCAAAAGGTCCCCTTGCTGCACACCAAAGAGCAGCTGCTCCACATCACTATGTAATGGTGCTGGCTGGTACACATTGGATCCAAGTACTCCACACCTTTGCAGTAACTCTATCCACATGTAAAATATGATTTTTATTGTTGTGACTGACGCCAAGGGAAATTGAGAAATGATTGATTTTAGCAGCAAGGAGGTGTTGGCAGATCGTGGTGAATCAAGTTTGGGAACTATTGAAGAAAGTTTCCAGACCAGATCTGACAGCAAGAAGGGCCTTCGCTGCCCACTTTGCCAGTGTGACAAGCTCTTTGCCCCATATGGTGATTGGGCAGGTCTGGATACACAGTGAGTTGAACTGGATGCAGCTGCGTAACAGCACCTTCTGCTGGGCCCTGATGGGCCTGACCATGGGTGATGGTTCTTTCTACTGCGTGAACGGCTTGTTCTCTAGGACAATGCTAATGTGAATTGTTTTGGATGCTGTGTGTGTGAAGGAAACTGATTCGAAGTGGCGTGAGTTACACTCAGGCCTATAGAGGGACAGTCTCCCAATGCCCCCAGAGGTTTCACAGCTGAGCAGTAAGGATATTGTCATGGTTTGGTGAGTAAGACGCTTGTCCCCCTCTCATGGGGGTGGGTTCACATTTCCCATCAGGATGCCTGCTTGTCCCCAAAGTGGGCATTGTGGATTGCTGCTCAGGAGGAGATGTTGTGGGATTCAGAGGTATCCCTAGGATGAGACCACTGAAATGTCCAACTGGAAGTTAAACACTAGTGAATCCATCTGTTCGTCCATCTCTCAATTTATAAAGCTAGCTCTTCCTAGTAGACAGCAAAACACTTTACAGAGGAGATTTGTATTATCCCCATTTTACAGATGGGGAAACTGAGGCACAGAGCAGTGAGGTGACTTGCCCAAGGTCTCCCAGCAGGCCAGTGGCAGAGCCAAGAATAAAACCCTTCTGTCCTGAGTCCCAGTCCAGGGTTCTATCCACTAGTCCACATAACCCTCTCTTCTCTGGCCTCTCCACTTCTCACCTCTCCCCACTCCACCCTGACCCCCAATGGCTGGTGCTAAACACATCTTTCTCTCCTGACAGGCCAACCACGCTCCCATCTCTCCCTCAGAAGCCTCTTGCGATGTCCTGCCTCACCATATCAAAATTGTGCTGCTTCTCCACACCTTCAATGCCCTATGGCATCTCTCCCACACTACATCTCTCTTTCCCACCACTAAGCACCTCCTGATGCCCTCTCCTTTCTAGATCCTTTGTCTCCTCTCATTCTTGATTTTGTGCCCCCAGCTGTGCTGCCTCTGTAACTAGAACAGTCTTCCTGTCTTTATCTGCCATGTGCCGCCTCTCTCCTCCCTCAGGCCCACCTGTTTGAGCCTTCCCTCCGGTCCATCTGTCAGACCTTCCCCTGTCTGACAGTTCCTAAAGCCTCCTTCAAAGAGCCTGATGGGTCACAAGATATCCGTGCTATACACCTGTCCCTGGACCGGGACTGAATATAGACTTGCTGGACCCTCAGAAAAGCATAATTTCAGCATCACTGCTCTGGGACCCAAGCTAGCCAGATTAAAGGTAGCTCAGGGCTGACTAATCAAGCTGCAAGCATACCCTGTGATTGCAGTAGACACAGAGACACAGAGACACTCAAATACACCGATATCCACAGATTCACACACACGAACACAGCCACACTTGCATACATGAGCCAATGTACGTACATACACACACAGACACACACCACATAGCACAAACAGATTCACACCTTCAAACAGCCAAACACACATTCACAGTGACACAAGCACCAACTAGCGCATAGACGACCGCTCGGACACGCTCAAGTACAGCCACACAGACAGAGACACAATTGCACTCACAAATTGGGCACAGTTATGTACACGGATACGTACGTGACACGATACGCTGACACACCATTTTGCTTCCTCTGATTTCTGAGTATTTATGGTAAGGTAAGCATCATGGACAAATAACTCTTTTTTTGCAGCAATTTTTTTTTTTTTGCTTTTCTTTTCTTCATATTATGAAACCCCCCACCTTACCTCTGTCTAACCTATAGGAGAAAATGAAAATTCAATTGAATAAACAATCATAGGGATTTCTTTCTTTTCTATCCGTCATAAATGTCAGCCAAAAGAAAGAGAGAGAGAAACTAGCATTAGTGAAAATCCAATTGCATAAATGATAAGAATGCTAATTTCCTTCTGTCTTTTTTGGATCCTCTGGCTTATGAAGAAAAGAGAATGGAAATTCAATTGAATAAATAACAATACATCCCATCACCAAAAATACCAAGCAGAAGATTTGAAAGGAAGCCTGACTCAAAATCAATGGCAGAAAAGATAGGTTACATCATCAAAATTATATTAGTCTTAATAGTCAAGCAATTAATTAAACCTTCCAGTTATTAAAAAAAAATCCCTTGAAAAACTTCTTTTTTAACAGATGAATTTTTCAATCATGCTGTGAAAGCTTTTGGTTCCCCACCTGTCTATGACCCCACTGCTTTCACCATCGCTGCCCGCCATTAGTGGCCATTTATCGAAGTGACAGTTGCCTTGATAGTGAAACGATGGGGAATAATGGGAAGGTGGCAGCAGAGTGCTGAGGCCGCTGGAAATGAAATGCTGCATAGGTATGAATTTTGATAGTTAGTCAATACCCTCCGTCCGTTTCAATTAAAAAAGAGCAGAATACATTGGGGCCAGATGGGCAACATTTCAGAGCCCATAAAACCGAACAAGGGGAGAGGTCTGACTGGACTTTGATTTTGTCTGTCTTGCAACCCTTACCATTACTGACCATATTTCTCAGGGAGAGAGTCTTGAGCCCCTTAACCTTTTTAGTGCTGGTCTGTTCATTCATCTGCTAGACTCCACTCCTCCACTGAGAGCAGCGGGGCATGCTTCTGGCACAGCAGATCCTTTCCACTGGGGTGTATCTGATACGTTTAGCAGGACAACAGTGCATTGTACATGGCTGTACCTGATTTTAGTAAGGTCACTTCTGCCTGGTCAGATCTACTAGGTAGCACCTCAGGGATGTTCTACCTGGACATATCTGGCATACAGCATAGCACAGCAGGGGCAGGTTTCAGAGTCTATCTGTGGTGGTCTATCTGTGGGTAGCTGGCATCCGTTGAGAAGTTAGAGTGCAGTGCTGTCCCCTGTAGAAATGCCCTTTTCACTGATGGACAAGTGAAGGTCTAAGCCTCCCTGGGGTTGCCAGTTTCCAACACCGACCATATAGGGTTGTCATTTCTGTGGCAGAGGCAGAGAAGGGCATCTCCCTCATCTCAGTCTAGCATCTGTGTAGGGCACAGCTGGGAAACCTGGAGTGAATTTCTCCTGGCTGATGGCAGACCATTCCCTGGTTATAAAGTGCAGAAAGCTGTTGATCCAGTGACAGGTCCTTCGTCATCTGCATCAGCTGCTTTAGACTTTTGAGTAAAACGGTCTCCCACATCAATGGTCAGCTAATGAGATTAAGACCATCACCCTTTTTAGCCCATGGAAGGGCAATATGCTCTGAGCACAGCAGAGAGAGCTGTGAAGCGCAGAGCCGGTTGGGAATGTTTTGACAAAACATTTCCATTAAATAACGCGGGTTCATCGTAACCAACACTTTTTGTGCCAGAGGCTCAGCTACGAGCATAAAAAAACAGAGACTTGGTTTTTCAATTGTGGTAACGTCCCACTTTGGCATTTTCAAAACAAAAAAATGTTGGTTTTCCCATTTGGACATGGCTTTTTGTTTGGAAACTTAAGTGAATTCAAGTACAAAATTAAAAAAAACAAACCATTTTTAATGATCCAAACCAAACATGTTTTCAAATGTTTGCTTTGCAATAATTTTCAGCATTTAGACATTTTGTCCCAATTCGGCAAGGGAAATTTTCCCTTAAATCCTATATTTTCCACTCAATTCTACCCAGCAGTGTTAGTTACAGCCACTCGCTGCCTTGTGCTGGAGAAGCAGAGGTATGATGGGGCTCTGATTTAGCGTCAGATCAGCCCATGTATGGTACAGTTCAGAGGCATTGGATCAAGGGTTTCAGTTTGGCCTGTGCCGTTCAGCTGATGTTGGAAGTTCCATGAACATCTGTTCCTAGGGAAAGGTTTCATACATCTCCCTGGGTGCTTTAGCAATGAGACAAGGAAAGGAGAGATATCCAGCACCAGTGAGCACAGAGCTAGAAAGGACTTGGTAGGCTGTCCAGCCCTCCCATATAACAGAGTGGATTGCCCTATATCTATCTTTTCATCTCTCCTGTACTGCATTGTGGAGTGGGCTAGCCATACACACACCCACCTCTGCTAGCCACTCCCAGCCTCCCAAGTGGCGTCTGATGGTCCCGAGAGGCCTCTCTGCCCTGCTCTCCATGTCTCGTAAACCTCAATATGCACAACGGTGCTGTTCCCATGCTCGCACATTTGTCGTTAGCAAGTGATGCTCGGCAAGCACGTGCCTCTCGTTCCCCCTCGCATCGCACACATGCCTCGGCTACCAGTGTTCTCCTCACTTGTGGGCGCCGGTGGCAGGGGGATGGAAGCCAGCCAGCACAGACATGCTGAGTGACATCTGGCTGAAACATTTCCCATGCCGCAGGATCCACTTGCTGCATGTTGTGGGAGAAATAAGTCGAATAAAGGCCCATGGGTCCATGAGATGGGCCATCAGGGGCTGCTAATACCAAGGCTGGTTGGTGCACTTGGGCTACAGCTGTGGAGATTGGGGTCTGGATCTTGACTCCTGGGTTTCCAGTGAAAGCAAATCTAGTGTCACTTCATTGGGTTGCCCCTGCAGCAAAACCATTGCAAAAGACAGGAGGAGAGTGAGGAATCTCTGCTCAGGCAAGGCCCAGGCGCACCGGAGATCAGGAAGATGCTGCAAGCCAAGAGTGAGAGCAGAGGCAGAGCTGCTGGGATGAGGGCGAAGCCCAGGGGTGTTTCCCATCCAAAATGTGGTGAATTCACAGAATGAAGTGTGGTGGCAAAACTGGTGGGGAAAAGGAGTGGGCAGGAGTGAAACAGCAGGGGAACTGCAGGCCAGGATGGAGTTACATCAGCAGAAATTATTTGGACTAACAGGAAGTGCCATCGGGATTTGGACGCTATGTGGGAGGAAGCTCATTTAGCATCTGTTACATTTAAGCTTTGCACAATCGAGTGCTGTCAGTCCCTTGCTTTCATATGCTCTAAATCCACTCTAGCCAAAAGTTACCAGCCTCCCATCTCGCTGGCACTGTATGACACTGTGCAGTATAACAAAAGAGACCCATTGGGCCAAGATCTGCCTCTATTTCCTGCACTCTCCTCCTGCTCCCAGGCCAAAGGCAACACCTTCCTGAGTGCTCAGAAATCCAGCTGGCCTTGCGCTGTTGGAAAGCTACTGTGCTCCACTCCAGAGGTGGCTGCATTCCAGTGGGGAGTAATGGGATTCATTTGCAATGCTTGAAAAGTGGGTTTGAATCCTCCAGGATGGAAGGTGCCACAGAATTATCCCTCTCTGTCACCTTCTCTCAGTCTCCCAAGGAAGCTGAACCAAAAAGGGGACGTTATGCATTCCCCCTCAACACCATTTGCATGGGTAGTTTTTATAGCAACAAGGAAGTGTTTTCCTAGTCCCACATATTTCCTTTGTACCCATGAAACCCAGAGGCTGACAAAAGGTAACACATGTTGGCACAATGCAGCTCAGCCTGGCACAAGGTGGTATGAGAACACAGACTGAACGAAGTGCCTCAGATTGGGAGCATAGCCCAGTGGGTAGGGCATCAGGGTACCTGGGCTCTATTCCTTGTTCTGCTAGGGACCCGTTGTGTGATGGTGGGCAAATCATTTCCTCACACCATGCCTCAGTTTCTTCACCTCTAAAATCAGGATCCCGCTTCTTTGAAATCTCCAGATGAACAGCACGGTCCTGTGTAAGAGTTAAGTGTTGTTATGCAAGTGACACGTTGTTGGGTGCCTGGTGCCCATCTGGGCTCTTGCAGCATGGTTTCAAACAGCCAGGCTCATAAAATTCCCTTCATCCATGCGTGGCTTGAACTGCTGAATGTTACGATGTATAAATCAGACAATTAAACTAGCATTATGACATTAGCTTTTAAAACCCCCATCCGAAGAAATAATGTACCCACACTAGCGCACACATGCACAAAGCACCAGGGGTGTAAAATTTTTATTATTAAAATTAACATTTAAAACCCGTACCATGAAGTAATGTGCAAGGTGAGGGGGATAAATCAGGCAGCTAAACTATTAACGTAACATTAGCAGTTAGAATCGTCACTATGAAATAAAGTCAAGGATAGGAGAGGGATAAATCAGACCGCTAAGCCTGTAGCTTTTTATGTTAACATGTCAAAATCCCCAGACCAAGAGACGGCCGTCAAGTTTGTTGGATGGGAAATCAGATGTACAGTAGAACAATGCCTGGGTGACGGAAACACCCTGGGCTTTATTCTGCTCTTATTTACACTAGGACAAAACAGGAGAAGCTCCCCTGAAGCCAGTAGTTATACCAGTGTGAAAGGAGTATAGATGAGAGGAAAAAACTGGACTCTTTGGTCTGGACTCTTTGGTCCACTAATGGAATTTAGGCTCCTAAATACCTTTGTGGATCTGGGCCTTTGTTCGTAGTTGTTTCAGAGGATGCCGGGACATCGATTTGGACTTTGGTGACCTACAGGTGAATTTCACCCTGTAGTAAAATATTTACTCCCCAAAGTCCAAATCAATACATTCATCCCGGTAGGGAGGAGCAGCAGAAGAGCAATCAACTTCAGTTCTTCATAGGCCTTCAAAATAGGGTATAAATTGGGCTTTAAGGGTCAGCCCTCTACACAGGTGAATTTCATCCTGAGGTTCTAGAAGGATGGAGGCTCTGACCTGCTCTCTACAAGTTAGACCCATGCTCTCCTGATATCAAGCCTGGAGATGTCAGGTCTCTGGCTCAGTAGGTGGTTAGCTTCTCATTAAGAGAAGGCAGGATGTCAGCATCTCTCTTTTAAGTGATCAATGGGCACTCCCTCAAGAAACCACCCCTTGATGTTGGTGATCTTGCTCACTCTGGCAGTGGTTCTGACGTGCCCTTTTTGGAATGAAGATAGTGAGAAGTGGTGTCTGGACAAGGATGTCTGTTTCTAAAGCCCTTGGAATCCCTAAATCTTTTCAGTCTGGTTTCTGATCAGGGTGTGGTAGGCAGCCTGGTCTCATTGGTTGTTGGCTTTCTCCTTGGGATGCTCAAAAGCTGATTTCCTGGGATTGATTGATCTATCCATGATATTCCTACCATGTTAGTATCTGGGTCCCTCAGTAGCCTCTGCCTTCAGCGACCATGGGATTTTGTTGACCCTGACAAGGAAAGGTGAGTTGCTTCTGGGGAGATCTCAAAGGGTGAGACTGGGCAATGGCTCAGCGGCTGCTGGCTTCTGTTCTGCACCCCTCCCCTCTGTTCAGCTGGCAGGGGAAGCAGGAAGCACTTCGGGACTGCGTTGCCATCCGCATGCTAATGCCATTATGCTTCCTTTCTGTGGCACTGGGTCAAGAGACCCTTCCCTCTCTCCCCTCCTTTCTTCCTCCTTCCTTCCTCCCCACTGCGCTGCACAAACCTGATTGGCTAGGGAATGGGGGGCGGTGCTAACCAAAAATGAGGGCACAGAATTAACCAGGGACTGCCTGGGAAGGTTGAGCCAAGGAACAGATGGGGAGCGGGTTAGGGTAGAAGCCCAGGGAAGATCTGGAGAGAGGACGAAGAGCTGAGAGGCAGCAGCACTGAGCTGAGATGGGGCACAGAGACCCCAGGGCAGCAGAGTCTGAACTAGGAGCTACTCAGAGGGAAGTCACCTGATGCACTAGGGCTAATGGGACAGCTAAGCCCACACTGCAGCTGAGAAGGTGGATAAAGGAGAGATGTCAGGCAGAGCCATGGGAGTGTCAGGGCAGTAGAAAATGATGTCATCTTCCAATCACAGGAGAATCCTGAATTATTAATCTCAAAAGAAATCCATTCTTGTAACCCAATCCTGGGCAGCTCCGATTTCGTCTCCCTTCACATCCCGGCACCAGGCTAGGCCGAGCGGGGCTCTGCTTCTGGAAGCTCAAGCTTAGTGTATGCAGAGCCAGGCAGCAGCAGACCCCGTTGGAGAACCAGAGGGAGGCGGTTTCAGCCATATGTGTCCATAACATCAGATCACAGACCGGCACTCACCCTGGTCACGATGGCCAAGTTCACAAGGCTGGTCGAATGAAGGGCAGAGAAGGAGGACATGGGTCAAGGAAGGATGATGGCATCAGTTTCCATCCATTCACTCTGGAGACCCAACCCAGTGCAAGAGCTTGCTTGGTGAATCCCTTTTTGGCTCAGTTCAGAAGGGTGGTTGCCACCTTATCACCAGTCTGGGCTGTAAGACAGATTCGCTGCATCATGTCCTCATGTTATTGTGATGCAACAGCAAGAGGTGATCTGGCCCTGTTGTCTCACAGCTCTTGGGTGGCCGATGGGAAATGTGCCTCTTAGGTGTCGATCCAAGACAACAGCCAGCAGGACGGAGAGATCGAACTGGCCTTTGGTGGGTGGCTCAGCATAAAGGGCTGAAGCATATTGGCATAGCCTTCAGTGAGGAAGCTTGCACTAATGCTGCCAGCACAGTACTTGCTCTCCAGATACAGGGTTTCATTCTCTAGAGGTGTCGGACTGTCCCTGTTCACTTCCTAGAGTCTCACTTTCATAGAATCATAACTTCCATATCATTGTGTCTTGACCTCTTAACTAGGAACTCATCAGCTGGACATCTGGTGCATCCTACTTCTGGGGACTTCTGGAAGAGCTCTACAGTTCCCTCCCCCTCCTCCCTCATCACAAACTAGGGACCTAAAATACCGCTAGAGCCTAGGGACAAAATTCTGCCCTTGCATTAAACAAGGCAGGGATCTTTCTGAATGAGCCTAAAAGGAAAAGGATGAGACTTCCCAGGCCAAAACCAGAGCCCTTGCTAAAAGCTCCAAAGAGCTGGTGGCTGCGAAACCACGGGGGCTTAGACAACATTTTTTATTGGGGAGGGTGAATGGTTTAATAAAAATAACATGATTTTTGAATGACATCTTTACGCTATCTAATTTTTGCAGCACAGCCCATCCCTTGACAGCTGACCTCTGCTGGGCCCAGCTGCGTGAAGGCCCTTTCTTTCCCCAGCATGTCAGCTGGGGCAGGGCCGAAGGTCTCTCCTGCAGCAGGCTCAGGCTCCTTTCTTCCCGGGCAGGGAGATGGCTGAGCAAGCAGGGTTGGCCCATCTTGCGAAGGGGAATTCTGTGTGCTCAGGTGAGGCTCTCCTGTCTGTACTTCCCCCCTCCTTCTTCAGCCAGGTTGGCTGTTTCCTGCCTGCTCTTTGAAGGCCACTGAGCCTCTTTCTCTCCGTGCACAAGGACTTCATATTTCCTCTCTCTCTAGGGAGACCTGGGATAGGTCCAGCCAGCTGCCACTCCTCAGACGCTGACTCCCAGAGCCTCCTGATTGGCTCTTTCCTTCCTTCCTGCCCCCAGCCCCTGGCGTGAGTTCCATGTGCTCTTTTCACAGAGAGAGCGGGAAGGCCAGATACCATGAAGCCCATGATTCGTTGGCTGTCCTTTTGCAGCCTTTGACCCCAGTTCCATCGTGTTGGGGGGGTGGGGGGAGGGAGGGGAAGGACCTTCAGCCACCATCTGATTTATAAGGCCCTGTGAAAATCATGGAGTTTTTTAAATTCATGGCAGAATCTGGGATAAAATATCAAATTTCTTGGACTCTGCATGGCTGCCAAGTCCCCCTTAATGCATCTGCCTCCCCACTGCAGCTGCTCATGTTCCCAAGCAGTGGGCTGACCGATTTGTAAGCTTTTCCTCATCAGTGTATCTGGGTGAGAGAAGAATCCTGGGTGTTGCACAAGCAAAACTTAGAAGTTATTGTTTTCCAGTGTAATCAACAGATCAGGTTCAGCAGTTCCCTTTCCTCGTTCTGCCTCCTTGTAAACCGTTACACAAATAACGCGGTGACTACATAAGAATAAGAGGCCATCTAAAGGTTTCCATTTGCCGAAGTTTCATGTGTGTGTGTGTCTGTGTGTGTTTTAATTCTGCAATCCTACCCCATCCTTACTGAGTGAGTCATGACTGAGCAAAGGACAAAAAGAAAGTGTATGTTTACAAGGGGCTAAAATGAAATCCCTTAAAACATGGCTGGTTAAAAAGGAGCAGACTACATGTCCAACAAAAGGTACTGCTGGCAGTAGGACCGAGCTGTCTCCACCATTGCCTACTGTTGGAACCAAATGCCAGTTGCCTGATCCTGTTCACATTTCTGAGACACCCGTCATCAGTCACGACTTAACTCTTTCTCTGGCATAACTTTAGAAAACAAGGCTCATCCTAGTTTGATTTCCAATGGCTCCATCATTCCAAGCTAGTAACCGCATCCATCGTTACTATGGTGGCACAGATTTTGAGAGCAAATGACTTTCGACTAAGTACCAGGTGAAATTTTCACACAGTCACAATTCTCTGATTGGAAAAAGACTTATGGTAGATTTGAGAAGCACCCACGCTTCTTGTGTCTCCACACAGCAGTTGATATTCTTCCAAGACCACAAAGAATGCCAGTGACATGGTAATTCAGCACTCTCAGACGATAACTGGGTGATCCTAATGAAAATGTTTTGTGCACATTATCTTACTGGACAAGGACGTGCACTGTCAAGCCATTACACTAAACAAACTGGGAAGACACCCAAGTAGAGAGGCTGACTGCCACTTTATTCAGCTGCTTTGTTTGCAGGCAGAATATGACTGGGTTATTTCACCATGGCTGAGAAAGAGTGAAGGCAATTTCAGAAGTCCAGTTATTCAGAATGAGATCCTGGAAATCATGGCTCTTAAAATCATGAAGAATATTTTAAAGAAAATTTCTGGAAAGTGGTTTATAGTTATGGTAGACAAAAGAGACTTCTCCAACAAAGAGTAAGTGGTAGAACGCCTGTGGTACGTGTCAGAGGGGTAGCCGTGTTAGTCTGGATCTGTAAAAGCAGCAAAGAATCCTGTGGCACCTTATAGACTAACAGACGTTTTGGAGCATGAGCTTTCGTGGGTGAATACCCACTTTGTCGCGTCCAGTTCCAGTTTGCTGATCTTGGTAATAGATAAAACCTGTCGGGGCTCTAAGGTAGTTGATTTTTCCAGTGTGTAGTTGTAGGAATGTCCTGAAACTAATGTGCAGTTTCTTTTGTATCCTCAGTGGGCCTGAGGAAAGGCCTGTAGAATTGGTATGGAGTGTTTGTCTGGCGGCCCACCTTTTGCTAGTCAGACCGGTTCGTGATGACAACAGCACGTCCTTACCAGCTCTTTGATAAAGTCAGGTGGTTGTCTGAGGCCTGAGGCTGTGGATGGCATTGCGTTCTGCACGACTTAGGTTATGAGGCAAACGATGTTGTTTTTCCACAATTTCTGCCTGTGCACGTCGGCAGAAGCATTCTATGTATAGGTCCAGGCTGTCATTTCTACCCTCAGTACGTGGTACGTGGGTGATGATATAAATGGGTGAGAAGACTGCATTGAATTGTACAATACAGTCTGTGCATCCATGGAGGTAATCACAGCAGGTAGTCACAGTAGTAATTAAAGATATATTATTGCATCTGAATCTGAGGGTCAACAACACTCGTGGACAGTCCTATTATGGTACCATTAATATGGCAGGCTTAGTATCAGGTGTAGCAACCAGATTGCAACCGGAGGAACAACAAGCTGCATATCGTCGTCATTGCGAAGGGCATGCTTTGACTTTGGCATGTCAGGGCATTATTAAAAATCATACCATCCTAAGAGATCCTCCTGAATCTGTTTACAAAATCCCAAAATTCGTTTAAAAATCACACACACGACATTCTACATCAAGGAAATAAAATATGAAGTGTTAAAGACATCTACCAGGCATCCACATCCTCTGTCCAGCAACGCAGAGCCTCCGTGCAGAAGCACTGTCTTAAATTTCTGAGTGCTACCTTGCACTATGGGCAACTTGAGTGGCTGCAGAGAGTGCAAGAGCTCAAACGGAAAATTGGATCTTCCCCTTCGGTACTGAACTAGGTGGAAAAGTTCTAAACATGGTAGACAATTTGTCTAAAACCCTGCAAGGGACAGACATTTCAGTAACAAAAGGCCAGTCTCAGAAAAATGAGACATTTTTCTCTTCAGGCCAGCCAATCTAGGGTGACCAGATAGCACGGGTGAAAAATAGGGATGTGGGTGGGGGGTAATTGGCACCTATATAAGACAAAGCCCCAAATGTCGGGACTTGTCCCTATAAAATTGGGACATCTGGTCACTCTAAGCCAGTTAGGTGAAAGCTACAATTTATTCTGAGAGCAAATCCACCAGAAAAGTTTTATCCTGGAGATAGTCAGAATGCTGAGCTTCCAAGGAAGAGACGTTCCCAAGAAAATGTGATCAGGGATGGGTGAACCTAGCTACTCAAATTCAGCAAAGAAATGTATACATACATACAAAACTGTTCAAAATCATTGAAACGCGCATAACTCCAAATGTAATAAACACCAGTTCAAGATGTGCTTAGGTGTAGGGTATCAATTTCAACGATGATTAACTGACTATTCAACTTCATCTGTTGCAAACCAACTGTCACCTTACTGATCATGGAAATCAATTCAGAAATATCTCAGTTCGTTCAGTCAAACTGAACGTTAGCTGTTTTCCAAAGTGGTGAGGTTGATCAAAATGATTCTGGTGGGACCAGCCACCTGTGCTGTAAGTAAGCAAAGTTTAGGTGCTCTGAGTCATATTAACACATGGCTTTGATCCACGAGGTTCTACTGGGTTATGTGTTTCCACATACACAAGGACAAAACTGATGACTAATGTATGTTCCAGAATTCATTGGAAGAATCCCTGGGCAAAGATCATGGTGTGGAACTTTTTCAGACTTGTAACTCATTCTTTTAATTTGTTTTAGGAAGTAATTCTTTAGTGAGTAATTTTGTACCATGGCTAAATTTGTCCACTTAGAAATAGTGTGAGATAAACAGGCCTCTGTCTCAAATGCAGTGTTTCCTTTACTGATTAATGTAATTCCAAATTATTTGAGAGGCAGGGTTCTAAAGTCCCTGAACTTATAAGGATAAGTGAGAAGTAAGATCACCATACGGCTAACGCCGTGCCCTGTGACTCAATATATTGAGAGTTCAATTTGGACCTTAAGAAAATAACATGAGAACATAAGAACAGCCATACTGGGTGTCATAAACAGATAGCTAAGGGTTAATGTTTCTTTCACCTGTAAAGGGTTAACAAAGGGAACCAAACACCTGACCAGAGGACCAATCAGGAAACCGGATTTTTAAAAGCTCAGTAAAGGGAATGTTTTGGCGGCTTGTCTGTCTCTCGCTGAAGGGATCTTTCTATTCTCAACTTCTAATCTTCTGTCCCAGTTTGGTAAGTACAGGTATAAGACAATAGCTTATTGTTTTGTTGTTTTATTACATGTTGTAGTTGGAAGTTTAAATGTAATCTTCTTGAAGTAAGGCTGTTATCATATTTCTATTTAAGCAATTGACCCTGATATTGTTTCTTGATACAGAGAGCATTTTATTGCTTTCTTCTTTTATATATAAAGCTTCTTTTAAACCTGTTTGAGTTTCTCTGGTAATAAGGACGAAGGAAGGAAATTCTCTTTGTTTAGATTTAAGAGGGAATCTGTGCAGCCTCATGGGAAGAAGAGGGGGCGGGAAGGTAATTACCTCTCTGTTTTGTATCAAAGGAGTTTAAGTACACATAACTCCGGATAAACCACGGGGGAAGCTGGGAGGAAGTAAAGGAACAAAGGGGAGGGGGGTATTTTTTTGTGGTAAGATTCAGGGCTTCTGATCTGTGGGTCCCCAGAGAGGTTGGGAGACCAGAGGAGCCAAGCCCTGGAATCCTTGCTGGTTGGCAGCGGATACAGATCAGCGGTAATTAAGTTTAGAGGTTCAATGCTAGCTTCTCAGTTTTATGACGCTAAGGTTCAAATTAGTAAGTAAGCTAAACGACACTGGCGTCAGACCAAAGTCCATCTAGCCCAGTACTGTCTACCGACCAGTGGCCAATCCCCCAGGTGCCCAAGGAATGACCTAACAAGTAATGACAAGAATCTTCTCGCCATCCATCTCCACCTCTGACCAACAGAGGCTAGGGACACATTCCTTACTCCCTGGCTATGCCATTAATGGGACTTAGACCTCATAATTTACCAAGTTCCTTTAACCACTGTTAATGCCCAGTCTCTCAACAACCTCCCCAGCAAGGATCCACAGTTAACTGTGTGCTGCCGAAAGAAAAACTCCTTTCTTTGTTTTTACAAACCTGCGCCCATAATTTCATTGGTGGCCCCAACTCTGTATTAGGAGAATAAGTAAATTAGCTTTCCTTACTCTTATCGTTCTCCACATCAACTCATGATTATTATACTCTACAATACCCTTCTTTAATCTCCACTCTTGGTGGCCTTGGATAAGTCACTGAACCTCATCTCCAGCTGTAAGCGGAACGTCACAATTATGCAAGGCAAATGCCAAATACTGTAATCCCTTGCTGATCAAACATGACCTGATCGATCTCTCAGCAAGCGCTTAAGAACAGTCTGTTGAGCTCCTATCTGTCATGTATGATCGTCTCATGTCTTCCAGAACCGATTTTTGGCAACAGTTGATCATTGACATGTAGCAAGTGTCCTGGTAATGCATTTGGATTTGTTGCATCTTCCATCCTAATACACGCCACTGAAACCAAAAAAAAGACTGTGTGCTAGCAGTACTTACCCTTTCCAAACCAGGTCTATCTTGTCTATTAATACAATTCTTCCTGGCAGGACGTCTCTTACTAAGCGTACATACAAGCCCCCGTGAAGTGGCTCTCATCTTAGCTGGCGTGACTTTCTAGGCATGATTGCAACAAGTAATAATGGGCATACATTATTCAAAACATGTGACCTGTCTCTGTGCAGCATCCTTAAGGAAAACATTCAGCGGCATCAGGCTGCCTTCTAGCCAGGTTGACTGCCTCATAAACCACGTGCACTTCCCCAGTTGTTTTCAGATGCTGATACGATTTTTTGATAGAATGTAGCGTGGGCGTGTTTCCCTGGGTGAAGCATTTTGAACTGGAGGTACATGCTGTTCCATAGTCCGTAATATTTGGAATCCCAGGTTTACATCCTGGTCAGTGTTCATTCACACATACACACAACTAAGCAGTTCTCAATCTGAACAGCACTACCCACACTCAGGGAATGATACAGCCAGGGATCTATTGTCCCTCACCCCATGGAGATGATGGCATCCATGGGCTCTCCCCATCTGGCGATAATTTTCTCACCTGGTGCACCTGATTGCCCTCTTATCTCTTACCGCCCCATCAGCATTTTTGCAAACCCCTGAGTCTGCAAGCACCTCATGAGGAATGACGCAGGAGATAACTACTGTACGCGAATACTGAGCCTGATTTGTGTGAGAGTGAGATCGCACATGGAGTGATTACCAAAGAGATATATCTAGTAGTCTGGCATATAACACCGATAGCCCACCTTCTGCTAAAGTCCAGGGTCGCATCTCAGATCTATATATGGCATAGCCCATTGACTTGCATAGATGACCCTGATTTATACCCGTATTACTGCAGTCGAGCTCGAAGAAAACAAAATAGCTGGGTTGCTGGCAGCCCAACAGGGATCTCTGGAGCTTGGGCATGTGCTGGTTGGGCTTGGATGTTGCTTGAGTTGCAGAATCTGTCTGTATACGTGAGGCAGGCCTCGAGACTTCGCCACGTTCCTCACTTTGGCTGGGCAATGTGCTGGCTTTCGTGTAGAGGTCCCAGGTTTTGCTTTGGCCCCCAAGTTCAATCCCAGCTGATGACTGAGGAGCGTATGTGGCCACAGGTCCGTGAGGATACAGCCCTGGGACTTCACTGAGATCCTTGAAGGAGCTTGTTTAATATGGGGAGTGTCTCCCTCTAGTGGCTGCCCCAGGGAGTGTTAACACTGGCTACTTACAATTAGCAGGGTTACTCCTTTAGCTCCAGGAGCGCGAGTAGTAAGGGCTCATGCTTTTGCAGCTGACCTGTAAATAAGCCTGTAAACCCAGGCATAAGACAGCTGCTTAGCTCCAAACTCTTGTTGAATTTCTGTCTCGCTGGGTGTACACCTGCCCTGCCACACTCAGCAGCCAAATGGAACCTGTAAAAACATGAGTCTATATTCTGTCCAGCAGAGGGCAGTGGCCTGCACATGCGTGTACACATAGACACATGTACACATGACAGAAACATACACCAGCTACAGAGCTGACCCTTTGTGTAATTCAGTACAGCTTCTGTGGTGCTACATTCACTGACCCCAGTAAGAATCTGGCCCAGCATACATCCCTTACCATCAGAAGGATGCATCTCTAACCAGTCCAAGGCGTTTATAACTAGGATTTAGGCAGGTTCTACCCCCTAGAGATGACTTTCAAACCTCATCCCTGGGGAGTTAGTGCCAACACAGTTCTTCGCACCTTTGCTAAACTGAGCCCAGTTTGGCTACTCACACATCCCAAGAATATCGGCCCAGTCTATAAACAGAACACAGACCCTGCAGATAGATGTGTTTTTCTGTGCCCATTATTTATAATCCGTAGCTGTTACCGATACCACCTAAGGTAGCTCGCCATCAGTATCCTTAGCAGCATGGCTGGAGCTGTGAAGGTTAGATTTAAAGTTCTTGGAACTCCAGTCTAACCTGCAGATTTTCCAAGTAGCATTTGCTCAGTAAAACATTTCCAAGAGTGGGATTTACTGTTATAATTAATAGGTTATGATTAGGTCAATAACTTTCATCAACCTAGCAGGGAGAGAACCTATTAATGAAACTGTAAAACAATGTAAACTCTATGAAGAAGAGAGGTGGGAGAATTTACAACTTCCCAGAAGCCCTAGTAACTAAAGGGAGGATTTACAGGAAGTAAAATGAACCGGGTGCCCATAAAATAAAAGCGAAATTATACCCATATCTAAACAAGACAAATTAAAAAGGTTTAAGTGGATTTCTCAGCCCAAATAAAACAGAAAGTCTCAAGTGACCAGCGACATTTGGTGTTGCAGTTTATGGAGTGCAAGAGGGGAAGATGCCTATAAATGCTGAGTGCATATCTAACAGTTCAGTAACTAATCAATGTGTGCAAGCCTGAGGATCGCTCCTACAGTAATGTACCAGTAGGCGCAGTCCAGGCCTGAAAGAAACTGAACAGTGACAATCCAGTGTGTTCAGCCCCGCACCTGGGAACACGCAACAATAATAACCTGCTGCGTGTAGTCCCACAGTGTGCATGCAGCAGTGTGCGCTACCGTGAGCACATCAGACCCATCCTCTGCTCTCTACACTGGCTTCCTGTCAAATATTAACTCATATTCGAGGTCTTGGTCCTTATCTTCAAGATGCTCCATGGCCTGGGCCCTGGATGTCTGAAAGCATCTAAAGCTCTGGGATGCAGATCGTGGCCAACAGGTTTTCTCAAGTACAATGGAACTATTCTACAAACGGTGAAAGAGCCGCTCTCTCTTGCCACAGAGGCCAGGACAAGAGGCAATGGGTTCAAACTACAGCAGAGCAAATTAGGACAAAATCTCAGGGAAAACTCCCTAAAGGTAAGGACAGTAGGACAATGGAACAGACACCTAGGGAGGTCGTGGAAGCTCCTTAACCAGAAGTTTTTAAAAGGAGGCTGGAGAGCCATCTGTCTGGGATGGTTTAAATACAACAAACCCTGCATCTTGGCAGGGGGTTAGACTAGATGACCCCTGTGGTTCTATGCTCCTATAAAGTTCATCTGTGCAGGAGACAGAGCTGTTCTGGGGCTGGCCCAGGAAAGTGGAACGAACTCCTGTAGAAATGAAGAGCCATCCCAAACCTTGCTACCTTCTGCTCCAAGCGCAAGGTGCTCTTCTTCGACCTGCCTTCTCGAACAGAAACACAGAGCAGCCTGGACAGATAATTTATTTAAAAACCAACTGAAACAAAACCCTCCACTACTCATGCAATTTCCACCCAGGAAGGGTGTGTGAGCGAGAATGAACCATGCATGACAAATCTTGGTCATGTTACTTACTGCACCGCCAGAGGCTCTTGGGTACCAGAGTGATGAAGGGCGGTATATCATAAAATCATAGACTATCAGGGTTGGAAAAGACCTCAGGAGGTCATCTAGTCCAACCCCCTGCTCAAAGGAGGACGAACGCCAAACTAAATCATCCCAGCCAGGGCTTTGTCAAGCCTGACCTTAGAAACCTCTAAGGAAGGAGATTCCGCTACCTCCCTAGGGAACTCATTCCAGTGCTTCACCACCCTCCTAGTGAAATAATGTTTTCTATTATCCAACCTAAACCTCCCACACTGCAACTTGAGACTCCTGCAGGACACCGCTAGAAGCAAACCTGCTTGATGATGAGATGGGGATCTGGTACCTAAATCAATGGCATCGGGGTACCTAATCCCATTTATAAATCTCTGCCTGATTCTTTAGAAGGTGCTCAGATACAATGGTTCTGAGGGCCTTATAAGTAGGGGCTCCATGTTTGTCACGGAGGTTGTGGAACTCACAGATTCCATGAATTTCTGTGACTTCTTCAGTGGCCAGTGTAGCTGACCCCAGGGCCACCCAAGCAGCTGGCCCAGGGGCAGCAGGAGCTGCTGCTGCTGTGTGGCTCTCCGCAGCAATCCTGGTGTGGCTGGAGCAGTGGCTGGTCCCAGGGCTCCCACTCCTGCCAGCAGCAGGTCCCCTGGGGCTCCCCCAGCTGCTGGTGCCACAGTCCCCTGGGACTCCCACCCCAGCTGCTGGTGACACAGGCAGGGGTCATGGGCCATGATTTTTTGTTTCTTGCCCGTGACCTGTCCATGACTTTTACGAAAAATACCTGTGATTAAATCGTAGCCTTACCTATAAGTACCCAGAGATCGACCCGTAATTACATCACCTCTCTCCAGACATCTATACCTCTGCATGTCCACTTTCTTCTCCTCTCTCTGGCTGTCTCCCCTGCTTCGCTCTCTTCTTTCTTCCTGCTTACTAGTCTGACTTCACCTTCAACTGCCCATCCAATAGCCATAATGGATACAGAGGGACAGCAATGTGCTCCGCAAACCCTTTGTCCCTTATGTTAATGTCAGTTATCTTTTGCTGCCTGTGACATTCCTTATCCCATCAGTACATTGAGTGAGGGGTTTTCTGTTTGCTGTTGGCCATTGTTACTGCACTTAGAACATTGCATTGTCTTGATGTGTAAAACAATAGCTGTTGTCAAACAGCCTCAACTAGAAAATCAGCTTTCCAGCTGGGAAAGCGTTACACCATCTATAGCCACAAGTAATGCCTGAGATCGCTCTAACTGGAAGACATGGAGGGGAGGGGGGGATCTGTTTTTTTTTCAGTGTTTTACTTGGTGCATCTGGTTAAAGCAAGTGAACACTTGTCCTTGGAAAAGGGGCATCTGAAATGGCTTCTTTGACAGAAAGGTAACTTTCACCCAAAAATATCCATTTTCATTTGAAATTTTGGGGTTTTCATAGAAAATCTGAAAACTCAAAAACTGACTTTTTTCCAGCTAAATTTCTGGGTTTGTTTTTTTGATGAGTCTCTCCACCCACACCCCAAAAAAAAGTCAATGACATTTTTTTCAAGGAAAATGAGAAATATTGGGGTTTGTCAGTTTTTTGCAGGGGAAATATCAGCTTTGTACATGACAGTTCTTTGCGTGTTTCCCCTGTGTAGGGAGGTGGATAATTGCTGGTGATTTATGCTTAAATTGACTGAAAGACTCTGGGAGATGAATGTCTAAGAGCCAGAAAACTGAGAGATTCCACCCCCAGACGCATAAAAGCATGAGACCAAACACCTGAAGAAAGCACTCAGAGCCCAGAAGGTTGCTTGTGATGGGGTGTTCACCCTACAGAAGGCAGAGCAAATCAGGTTAGGTGAATTAGCCTGGTAGGCTGCACCTGAGAGAGAGACAGGGCTTGACAGGCTGTGCATGATGGAACCCACCTGAGAAGGAACAGACAGGGCTGGAATAAAACCAGGAAGTTGCCAGAAGAAAGGAGCTGGAGGGGGGATAGTCTGCAATGATTCCCTGGAATGGGGGTGTTTGGGCTGGTAAACCTGGGGGCAAAAGGGAAGCTAGAAGTTCTAGGAAGGAATTTAGGGATAGAGCAGCAGGATCTGAGAGGAAGCAGAGCACACTTGCTAGACATAAGGCCCCTGGACTGAAACCCAGAGGGGAGGGGAGGGCAGACCTAACTTCCCCTACCAGTGCCTGGGGAGAAGTGCCACACACAGGGTAGGGGAATAGAAGATGGTCATCCCACAGGACTTTGCTACCCAAGAAGGTGGGGATGTAGTGACCTGGCTGGAGGGCCAAGTCACCCAGACAGAGGTGTCAGGGTGTGTGAATATAGATCAGGAGGAAGCCTCTGACCTGCAGGGAGCTAATTCCCAGAGCAGCTAGGACGAGGTGCCTCGGTGGTGAAAGAACCCCACGACATTGCTGCTAGCTCTGTAACCATGACACTGCAGAAGGGAATCAGGAAACCCCCCAGCTGGGATTTTTAAAAATGAGGTTTGGGGTTTAAAAAACAAAACAGGGTGTACTATTTAGAGGGAGCTCATCAGAAATGGGGATTTTATTAAATTGGTCCATTTCAAAACCTTCAGTGGGACAGTGTCCTGTTAAATGTAGCGATCTCGTGTAAGACAACCCAGCCGTTGACAGCTACATGCTGGATTCCTTCTACCGCTGGGCTGTTCAACTCTCCTTTCCTGGGGGCCAAAGACAGGATGGGAGAAACCAGTGCTGGCCCTGCCGTGGGACCCATTGCAGTCACTCCAGTTGGAGGCAGAGCCGACTATTGTTTATGCTGTTAATTCTTACCCTACTTCAGAACACCGAAATAGCATTGTGCATCTTTAAAGTGCTGTCAAGGCATTAACTGCACAATTCTCACCACCCCCCAGTAGTATGGCATTACTATTACTCTCATTTCACAGATAGGGAAACTGAGGCACCAAGTGGGACAATGAATGGCTTAAGGGGCAGAACCAGAATTAGAATTCAGGACTTCCTGATTCCCCATCTCGCCCTGTTGTGACCACTGGACAACGCTGCCCCTCGTTTATCAGCTAGCTCTCTAATGAGTCTGCAAGAGTTTTACAACTCATTATTAAATGATAAAATTTCGGCCATTCAGAAACAGTTGATGTTCAGTAGGGTTTGGGGTTTTTTTCTCCCGAAGTTCAAAAGCTGACTCATAGACTTAAGGTCAGAAGGGACCATTATGATCATGTAGTCTGACCTCCTGTACAACACAGGCCACAGAATCTCACCCATCCACTTCTACAACAAACCCCTAACCTGTGTCTGACCTGTAAATGACTCCAGTTCACAGCTGGTCTGTTCTTGCAGCCAGTCATAATGCAGTGGACATTGTTCACTGTCATAGTTTCTAGCTGATAGACCAGTTAAGACTAACTGATCTGATTTAACAGAGACAATGGGCTATTTTTCCATTATTTGCATGGATCATGCAGCCAGCGATAATAAACACCCAAAATGCCAGACAAGGTCTTGCTTAATATAGGCAGGTGATGTGTGATATAAAGGAGATTTATATCAGTAGCGCATATCTCCCTCCTCCTGTGGGAATAACCAGTATAAAGCACTTCACCCCAGTATCACTGCCTCCACGCGATACCAGAATAGCTGAAGTGGTGCAGCTCTTGGGTACAGACAAGCCCTTGGACAGGGCAGCTAGCTAGCCCTCCAGTCCCTGTTGCTTTGCCAAACTATCAAGTGCTCCTGTGAATTGTATTGTATCAACTGGTCCTGCCATGAGTGCAGCGGACTGGACTCGATGACCTCTCGAGGTCCCTTCCAGTCCTAGAGTCTATGAATCTATGAAACTTATATGGACTAGAGGGGCCCAAAGAATCAAACGGGTCACGTGATGCTGAAACTGTCCAACATTAAACAATTTTTAACCAAAGTTAGAAGTTTAGTACACAGAGACCTCAGCCTGCTTAGAACCACGGCAAACCCACCATTAGACATCTTTGTAACCTTTTATTACAAATAGAGGAATGAAGGGAAATCAGTTAAAGCTTTTGACATGAAAGCCTTACTTAATAGTTTACATTTTAGCACTATCCCTTGCTCCCTTTTCCTTTAGCTGTAGGACATCTTTAGAAGGAAGGAAGCCCCTTGCTGGACAGTCTCTTAGATAGTAATGACTGTCTGTTTGGGGGAAAAGAGAAGACGTTCGTTGAGCTGGAATGGAGCTATTCTTAAAGTCCGATCCCATCTCCTAGAGGACAAAACAAGACAAACACAGAAAAGGGGAGAGACGAGAACAGCGAAGAGAGACAATACAGATTCTGTCTCTGGTGGTGTCACCACTAGAGAAACACAGTCATGGCACATGATCTGCTCAGCCACTCTGAGCCCTGGCAAACTGGTACGAGCATCAGGTGCGGCAGGGCACTGCTTTCAGCTGCCTCTCTGAGCACAGCTTACAGCCGTGTGGAAAATCCACAGTGTTGGCCGGTGAACGCAGACGGTTATTAGACAGAAGGAACCAGGAAAGAGAAATAAGGTGGGGGAGGAAACGGACACATGGGGGGTAGCAGGAGAAGGTGTGTAACAAAGTGTCACATCCCAGGCGGTGGTTGGGATTTAGCCAAAGCACATGGAACTGACGACGTCATCAAGGTTTCTCTGTCTGCTCAGGACGTCTCTCAGGATCAGGACAACGCAGGCCCAACAACGTTACAGTAACTCCAGGGACCCAGAAGATGCTGGGGTTGGCAGCCGGCGTGAAGAAACTCACCTCTTCTCTTCTGTCTGTCAATGTCTGCGTCCACTCATTCTCCCTCAACCCCAGTCTCCTTTTGAGGCCCCAAAAGGGCAGGAGGGGTGGAACTGTGCAGTCCTCAGTATTTTGTTCACCATTTAGGCCTAATTCCCAACACACCATTGATTTCCGGTCCAATACTGCTCTTGTTATTAGGCATGATCTTAGCACAGCCCTGTAGCTAGATCCGTCAGACTTTTATTTGAACAAATTCAGGCTTTCTGGGACCTTTTTGCACCATTTCACACCAGCATTTGTTGTTCTAGGTTATTGTGACATTTTATGAACTTTCGGTCTCCGCTAGGGTAAATTTGTAGGCCCAGTCCTTACAACAGGTGTCTGGGTGATAGCTCAGTCCTCACATGAGTGCTTCTGAGGTAGTGCCTGAATGATACACAAGAGCACTTCACAATACCCCAAGACAAGAAGCAGAGAAGCCATCATAATCCTGTGCATTGGACTAGAACAATAACACAGGTCGGACTGAAGTGTTGTTGGTATGACGCCAGGGCTTATTTTCAGTTGATCATCCCCATTTAACCCCCTACCCCTGAGAAGTAGTTGCCTTTTACCTCATTGGGAGACTGAGGAACAGAGATTAAGTGACCTGCCCAAGGTCCAAGATGGAGCCAGTGGCAGAATTTCCCATCTCCCAGGGCAGTGCTCAGACTACTAGAGCAGGTCTGTCCCCACAGCAGGCAGTTCTACAGTTGGAATGGAAATTTGCTACTTTTCCAAAGATTTCTGTATCCCGTAACACTCTGAAGATACGGTGTGTACATTCCACACACATACTAGTGAGAACATTTCCTATAAAGTCAGCTACATTGTATGCTCGATTGTGAAGTCTTCAGTAATTTAGCTTAGATGCAGGGGCCTGAGTCTGATCTCACTTGAACCAGATTTACATCAGTGTAAATTCATTTCATTCAGTGGGGTTACTCCTGATTTATGCTGGTGTAAACAAGAATAATTTGAATTCTTTGAGTGGGTCAACAAACATGTGGACAAGAGTGATACGCTAGATATAATGTACTTGGACTTTCAGAAAGCCTTTGACAAAGTCCCTCATCAAAGGCTTTTAAACAAAGTAATCTGTGATGGGATGAGAGTAACTTACTGACAGGAAACAAAGGGTAGGAATAAATGGTCAGCTTCAGAATGGAGATAGATAAATAATGGTGTCCTCCAGGGGTCTGTACTGGGACCAGTCCTGTTCAACATACATCAATGATCTAGAAAAAGGGGTAAACAGTGAGGTGGCAAATGTGCAGATGATACAAAACCACTCAAGATAGTTAAGTCCCAGGCAGATTGCAAAGAGCTACAAAAGGATCTCACAAAACTGAATGTTTGGGCAACAAAATGGCAGATGAAATTCAATGTTGATAAATGCAAAGTAATGCACATTGCAAAACATTACCCCAACTATACCTGTAAAATGATGGGGTCTAAATTAGCTGTTACCACTCAGAAAAGCGGATCTTGGAGTCATTGTGGATAGTTCTCTGGAAACATCCACTCAATGTGCAGCACAGTAAAACAAGCTAACAATGTTAGAAGCCATTCGGAAAGGGGTAGATAATAAGACAGAAAATATCATCATGCCCCTATATAAATCCATGGTACGCCCACACCTTGAATACTGTGGGCAGTTCTCATCATCCCGTCTCAAAAAAGATATTTTAGAATTGGAAAAGGTACAGAGAAGGGGAACTAAAATGACTAAGGGTATGGAACAATTTCCATGTGAGGAGAGGCTAAAAAGACTGGGGCTTTTCAGCTTGGAAAAGAGACAACTAAGGGGGGATATGATTGAGGTCTATAAAATCATGACTGGTGTGGAGAAAGCAAATAAGGCAGTGTTATTTACTCCTTCTCATAGCACAAGAACTAGGGCACCAAATGAAATGAATAGGCAGCGGGTATTAAAACAAACCGAAGGAAGTATTTCTTCATACAACGAACAGTCAACCTGTGGAACTCCTTGCCAGAGGGATTGCTGTGAAGGCAAGACTATAACGGGTTCAAAAAGGAACCAGTAAATTCTGGAGGACAGGTTCCACTCAATGGCTTATTAAGCCAGGCATGGGCAGGGATGGTGTCCCTGGCCTCTGTTTGCCAGAAGCTGGGAATGGGCGACAGGGGATGGATCACTTGATGATGACCTGTTCTGTTCATTTCCTCTGGGGCACCTGGCTCTGGCCACTGTTGGCAGACAAGATACTGGGCTAGATGGACTTTTGGTCTGACCCAGTGTGGCTGTTCCTAAGAAAGAGAATAATCCCATATTTGTGATGTTACTTTCATTCAATCAGCCTATCAAATTACAGTTTGTTGCACTACTGGCTAATCAGAGCCAACAAAGTGAGGTTTCAGGATAGATGAAAGCAATAGGCTGGTGGTGTGGGGGGTTTCCAGGGTTTTAACTGGTCAGTTATTGCATATGAAAGTAAATTATTGCATATGTAAAAACATCATTGCACATGTAAAAGTAAATTATGGTGCATATAAAGCCTTTATTGCACATCTAAAAGTAAATTATTGCACATGAGAAATAGATTTTTGCATATTTTTTCATGTACCTCCTGGTCATTATTTTCTTAACACTTCTAATCTTTCATTTTGAACATGTTGAAATTACACTGATGGCCCTCCCACCCCCACCTCAACGGTTTGTGGCTGATTTCCAAAAGGGAGTGCCTGCAGATCCCCATTTCCAAGGGGATTAGTGGGGGCTTGTGGCTTCTGAAAATGAGTCTGGCCATGTTGATTGCACATGGTATTTTCCGTGCATGGAGGCGGACATGGGTTGGATCTGCAGGAACGTGAGCTAAGTCTCACATATTTAATCACTGCCTGGGCATGCAGTCACTCCAGTTGTGTGTACCTCTGAGGCAGTGACCCATGCAACAGACCAGTGAGATGTCTAGAGGGTTATTTGGGGGTGGAATTTCCACGACTGCCGGTGGAATCCTGCTAGCTGCATGTGCAAATGATGATTACAAACTTTAGGCCAAGCTTTGACAATATGTTGATAGTCAGATGCCTCATGGTTTCTGCCTCAGCAGGAGTCCAGTATCCTCTAAGATTTAGAGAGAATCTCTCTCAAACCTGAGTTTCAAAGCTTTGGTCTTAAGCGTGGGCCGAATTCCAGACCATTTTCACCACTGCACCAGTACAAAGCAGCCCTCTGCGCAGCAGATCAAACCTCCCAAGCAAAGCACCAGAGCAAAGCAGCTCCTCCTGTGCCACCTGTCTCCCTCCTGCCAGGCGTGGGATGTGTGCTCAGCTGGGAGTGGATGTGGCTGGGGTGTCCCTATGACCCAGCTCTTCTTGGCTGCCCTAATGGCCCCTATGGGCCGTTGACAGCTGTGCAGGTTAGAAAGCATCTCTCTGGCTCTACTAACCAGCACTGGGGGGCTAGCAGCTGAACACAGTGGTGGTTGGGCCCCACAGGGAGATCCCCAAGACTACAGAATTGCATGGAGCCTAGGGGCATGGAGAGCAGCCTCGATGAATAGGGGATGGGGCAAGAAGGGTCTTGGGGTTTCCTCTATCGGAAAGGAGCTGCTGGAGGGGATGAGAAGAAGGCTGTGACCAATCCCAGGAGACGTGGTCCAGGGAGGAAGTGGGCTCAGACCACCCACACCAAAAGAGGAGCCCGGAGAGCCTCGGATCCCCCAATGAAGACCATCAAAGAGTCTTAGGGTTGGGGGCGGGGTCAGTCTCAGGGAGGAGACAGAGCCTGCTTGGAGGGTTTTAATCTCACCTGACCCCTGGCTGGTTTGAGGTGTGCCCATCACTAGTGATAGCATGGTGATCTCTGTGTTGTGGGAAAAGGGCACATATATTAACACACTGGGACACGGTGACACCAATGCCACCACCCCATGCTGAGACATCACCGTGTTATAACATAGAATCAAAGAATCATAGAAGATCAGGGTTGGAAGGGACCTCAGGAGGTCATGTAGTCCAACCCCTGCTCAAAGCAGGACCAGCACCAACTAAATCCCCCAGCCAGGGCTTTGTCAAGCCAGACTTTAAAAACCTCTAAGGAAGGAGATTCCATCACCTCCCTAGGTAACCCATTCCAGTGCTTCACCACCCTCCTAGTGAAATAGTGTTTCCTACTATCCAACCTAGATCTCCCCCACTGCAACTTGAGACCATTGCTCCTTGTTCTGTCCTCTGCCACCACTGAGAACAGCCAAGCTCCATTCTCTTTGGAACCCCACTTCTGGTAGCTGAAGGCTGCTATCAAATCCCCCCTCACTCTTCTCTTTTGAAGACTAAACAAGCCCAGTTCACTCAGCCTCTCCTTATAAGTCATGTGCTCCAGCCCCCTGATCATTTTCGTTGCCCTCCGCTGGACTCTCTCCAATTTGTTCACATCCTTTCTGTAGTGGGGGGGCCAAAACTAGATGCAATACTTCAGGTGTGGCCTCACCAGTGCTGAATAGAGAGAAATAATCACTTCCCTCGATCTGCTGGCAATGCTCCTACTAAT